>NC_134098.1:124186681-124790056 GCF_000715075.1 Nicotiana tabacum
GAGGATGCCAAACCCTCAATTGAATATCAAAGAAGATTAAATGAAGCAATGCAAGAGGTGGTGAAAAAGGAGATCATAAAATGATTGGATGCCGGGGTTGTTTACCCCATTTTTGATAGCTCGTAGACCTCTCCAGTGCAATGTGTCCCAAAGAAAGGAGGTATGACTGTGGTAACAAATGACGAGAACGAATCCCTACAAGAATGGTCACCGGGTGGAGAGTGTGTATGGACTATCGGAAGCTCAACAAAGTCACTCGGAAAGATCATTTCCCGCTTCCATTCCTTGATCAAATGCTTGATAGGTTGGCCGGTCGAGGTTTCTATTGTTTCCTTGATGGATATTCCGGCTACAATCAAATTCTTATTGCTACGGAGGATCAAGAGAAGACTAATTTCACTTGTCCCTATAGTACTTTCGCGTTCTTGCGGATGCCATTTGGGTTATGCAATGCGCCGGCAACTTTTCAACGATGTATGATGGCCATCTTCACCGACATGGTGGAGGACTTTCTTGAGGTCTTCATGGATGACTTTTCCATGGTCGGGAACTCTTTTGATGATTGCTTGAACAACTTGGATAAGGTTTTGGCAAAGATGTGATGAAACAAACTTGGTTTTGAATTGGGAGAAGTGTCACTTCATGGTCGAGGAAGGCATTGTCCTCGGCCACAAAATTTCAAAGCATGGTATTGAGGTCAACAAGGCCAAAATAGAGGTGATCTCTAAACTCCCACCCCCTACATCCGTGAAGGGAGTGAGGAGTTTCTTGGGTTATGCGGGGTTCTATCGCCTATTAATCAAGGACTTTTCTAAGGTGGTAAATCTCTTGTGTAAACTTTTGGAGAAGGATGCCAAGTTCTATTTCAACGAGGATTGTATGAAGGCATTTGAATTGCTCAAGTTCAAATTGACTACTACTCCTATTATCACCGCACCGGATTGGAGCTTGTCTTTTGAGCTCATGTGTGATGCAAGTGATGTGGCGGTTGGATCAGTGTTGGGGCAACATATCAACAAAATCTTCCATCCGGTCTACTATACTAGTAAGACCATGAATGATGCCCAAGTAAACTACACAGTGACCGAAAAAGAGCTCCTTGCTATTGTCTTTGTTATGGAGAAGTTCCGCCCGTACTTGATAGGTACAAAGGTGATTGTCCACACCGATCATGTGGCGCTTCGATATTTGATGAGCAAGAAAGATTCAAAGGCAAGGCTAATGCGGTGGGTGCTTCTATTGCAAGAGTTTGATCTAGAGATTCAAGACCGCAAGGGTAGTGAAAACCAAGTGGCGGACTACTTGTCTCGTTTGGAGGAGGAGTGGAGGCCACATGACGGCCTTGAGATAAATGATTCCTTCCCCGACGAGCAGCTTCTAGCCATTTCAATGACCGAGATGCCATGGTTTGCCGACTTAGCCAATTATCTTGTGAGTGGTATTGTACCAAATGAGTTCTCTTCAAACCAAAGGAAGAAGCTCAAACGGGATTGCCTTAACTATTATTGGGATGAGCCATATCTCTTCTGGATTTGTACCGATGGTGTGATTCAACGATGTGTACCGAAGGAGGAACAAGAAGAAATTCTTGAGGCTTGCCACTCTTCACCATATGGTGGTCACCATGGGGGAGCTAGAACGACAGCAAAAGTGTTGAGTTGTGGATTCTATTGGCCTACTCTTTACAAAGACGCTAGCAATCTTGTCAAGCGTTGCGATGAATGTCAAAGGGCCGGTGGGATTTCAAAGAAAAATGAGATGCCCCTCACCACCATCTTGGAGATTGACATTTTTGATGTGTGGGGCATTGATTTCATGGGTCCATTCGTGAGCTCTTATGGGAACACTTACATTTTGGTAGCGATGGATTATGTGTCAAAGTGGGTTGAAGCCGTGGCTTTACCCAATAATGAAGCTCAAAATGTGGTGGCATTTTTGAAAAAGAACATCTTCACGAGATTCGGCACTCCAAGGGCCATTATTAGTGATGGGGAATCACACTTTTGCAACAAAGCTTTTGATACCTTACTCACAAAGTATGGTGTCACTCACAAAGTGTCGACCCCCTATCATCCTCAAGCAAGCGGGCAAGTGGAAGTCTCCAACCGGGAGATCAAGAGTATTTTGTCAAAGACAGTGAATGCCAACTGGGCGGATTGGTCAAAGAAACTTGATGATGCTCTTTGGGCTTATAGGACGGCTTACAAAACACCGATCGGTATGTCTCCGTACCGGTTAAAGTTCGGGAAAGCTTGTCACCTTCCGGTGGAACTTGAGCACAAAGCTATGTGGGCATTGAAGAAGCTTAATCTTGAATGGGATGTCGCCGCCAACTTGAGGGTGGCACAATTGAATGAGCTTGATGAACTCCGGTACCATGCATATTCATGTTCGTCCTTATATAATGACAAGATGAAGTACCTCCATGACAAGTACATCCAGAATAAGGAGTTCAAAGAAGGTGATCTTGTATTATTGTTCAATTCTCGGTTATGAATGTTTCTGGGAAAGTTGAAGTCTAAGTGGAGTGGTCCATTTGAGGTTGTGCATGTGACACCCTTCGGTGCATTGGACTTGAAAAATAAAAATGATGAAGTGTTTAGAGTCATTGGTCACCGGGTGAAGCATTATCTTGGCAAAGTTGATGATGGTCACGTCGTGGCGTTAATTCATTTCAAGTGATTGATGGTAATCTGCGTCATGCCGCGGCGTTAAATCAATCGCTTCTTGGGAGGCAACCCATGTTTTTTTTCATTTTTCATTTTCTTCTTTGTTAGATAGGTTTTGTTTTGAGCTAACTAGTTTTGAAGTGAATTGCAGGAATGAGTGTGCATTGCAGGGACTGTGTTCGAAAAATTTGGCCAAGTGTTGAACAAAGTGCGGAACGCACAATAATGAATGCAACCACAGAAAGGAGTCTGCAGCCGCACAATTCTTTGTGCGGACGTACAACTGGAGACCCAAAAATGTGAACTCTCCGAAGTTTTGAGTTGCAGAGAATAGGCCATTCTGTGGCCATACACAAAAATGTGCGGACCGCACAAATTTCTGCGGCCGCACTCACTTTTATGCGGACTGTAGAATCTCAGCAAAGGTCCAGGTAAAGAGTGCGGACCGCACTCAAAATTGTGCGGCCGCACTCAACTCAACTTTTGACCGACTTGGTCAACCTATAAATAGGTCCTCTAAGCACTATTCACAACTTTACACACTCTGAGTTCTTGAGACCTAAGTAAATACAGTGCACCACAAAATAGCTCACACACCATACTCATTTCATCAAGTTTAGATTCTCACATGTATCCTTCATCACTGGTATGTTCAATCCATGTTAGATTTTTCCATTTTTCTTAATTTTTATTCTTGATTAGTATAGTTATTTGTAGGCCTAAAATGTCAAATGTTATTCATGTGTGCTTAAAATCATGTGGGTTATATCATGTGTGTCCATTGGGGACTGGGTAGATCATTAATCATGTTTATTTGCAAATACCGTGTCTAAATTGTGCAAAAATTACAAAACTTAAAGTCAGTGCCGCTTAATTTCAAATTGCATGGCCGCACACAAAATTGTGCGGTCCGCAGATCTTAAATTAGGGCAAATATGTTGCATGAAAAGTGCGGACAGCACTCAAAATTGTGCGGTCCACAGAAAAATGTGTGTGGCCGCAGAAATATGTGTGCGACCGCACTTTGGAAACTTCAGAGAACCAGTGTTCTGAACTGGGGAATGTGCGTACACACTCAAAATTGTGCAGTCTGCATTTCAGGATGTGCGACCGCACTTTGAAATTGTGCAGTCCGTACATGGCAGTCTGCGGCCGCACTCAAAATTGTGTGGTCCGCACTATCTCTTCTGTAGACTATTTTCCTGCAACTGTAATGCAACTGTTTACACTGTTTTGAACTCTAACTGACTAATGTGCCTTGTATTACAGACAATGGTTCAGTCACGAGGTAGAGGCAATACATCTAAAGGGAGAGGTGAACCCTCCCGAGGCCGAGGAAAGGGCACTCACCCACTGGGAGTGCAATCAAAAGGCATCGCCAAAAAGCCGACTACTGGGAGAGGTAGGGCCACAGAGCCCTCAGAATCTAGTTCATATGCCTCGTCTAGGGAAGCCTCCGAGGGTCATTCAGTGGAGGTACAGCCTGAGGGCGCAGTCCCAACCACCACAAACCACTGGGAGATATCAATTGCGCAACGAACCCTCCACTACAACAAGTTCTTCTGAGGGTTCCGATGCCGATAGCCAGGGTTCAGAGCCCTCCTCTACACCTACTCCTCCTACACCAGTTGTAGTAGATGATGATGATGATGACGATGTCCCGAATAATGATAGAGGAGGTGACACTTGAGTGGGCGGCCTAGAGAGGTCGAAGAAGAAGGAAGCATGGGAGAATAGATTTGTGAGTTTGACGGCCTTCACAAGATTCAGAGAGTGGTGGCCCCAGATATCGCTCACACTTGAGCGACAATTCTTAATAAAGGATTTGGATAAATACAATCCAAATGTCCTTAGACAGTTTCGGGAGCGAAAATGGTGGATGTGGTTCACCCAAAGTGTCATAGATGCAAATGAGCACTTGGTACGGGAGTTCTATGCCAATGTGGCTCACATCAAGAAGGGTACCAAAATAACCAAAGTGAGAAATTTGAAAGTCAGATTCGACCCCAACACTCTGAACACTTACCTGGGCTTTGAGGAGGTAGAGGCAATCCAGTACCTGGAAACTCTTGCTATGGGTGATGCAGCTCGCCCCTGGTTAGCAGAGATTTTGGCTGCTCCAGGACCACCACCACCGTGGATCACAACAGGGATTCCTATCACACGGGCCACCCTAAATTTTAAATTAAAAAGGTGGAAAACCTTTGTATGCAGCTGTATTGATCCAAGCTTAAATGAGAACAATCTTCCAATTTCCCGAGCAATTCTGGTGGAATCTATTATGGCCGGGTACCCAATCAATGTGGGGGCCATCATATTGGCCAACATGACAGTGGCTATCTGAAAAAGTGAAAGCTCCTACCCATATCCCAACACCCTCACGGAATATTTCAATGATGCAAAGGTGGAGCCAAGGACTTTTGATACAAAAGTGAGGGCCAAAAAGCCCTTCTCATGGTACTCCCTGCAAGGTGCGGACAACCCAAAGTTTAAGGGTAAGGCCACTACCACCGTTAGTCAGTCTGATGAGCCATCGGTGGTGGTTATAGATTCTCTTGCTGAGCCATCTACAGCTCCCATGCCTTCCACAGCAGTCGGGCCTTCCACCGAGATAGCTGACATGCCACCACCTTCACCTTCTAGACCATCAGCATCAGTACCGGTTCCGGCCTCATCCACTTATCCACTCACTGCATTGCGAGTCTCCCAGACACTGGCGAGTCTCAACAACTAGATGCAGGCAGCCACTTCTAAGTTGTCTGACATATCCAGTGTTGTTGTAGCACAGTCTTCTATCCCAGCAGTACCACAGGTCCCTCCGTCAGTTGAGGAAATATTGAAGAAGATTCTGGAGAAACAGAAGACCCTTATGGATACACTGGTGGCTTATGGGGGAGTATTGAGGAGTTGGGCAAGCAGGCAAAGAAGATGAGGAAATCCCAGGCTTCAAAGAAATCAGTGGAGAAATTGAGAAAGGAGGCGACAAAGATTGCAGCAACGGGTGATTTGCCATTTGACCTACTGATGGAGACAGATTCATCAGTACCAACAGACCCAGCATCACCATCAGCAGAGGCACCAGCTGGCCAGTCTGATGAGCCAGACCTTGCTGCCCACACTACCGAGGAGATGCTTAAGATGTTCGCCAACCCCGTTGTTCCCCAGCCAGATGATGATGAGATCCAGTTGGAGGAGCCTGAGGGTGGTGATGTTGCCAGTCACCCTGAGACCACATAGGGAGTTTTCTTTACTCTCTACCCTCCCTTATTCTGATTTTTCTAAGCATTAAGGACAATGCTTATTTTTATTTAGGGGGTGGTCTATTTTGGTTTGATTTGATGACATTGGCATGTAATAACTTTAATACTCTTTTTCTTTTATCTTTATCTTCTCTTTCATTATGTATATATCCCTCCCTCTCTTTTGATGTATATATATTCTATTCCCCTTGGTTTGTATATTCATTTGCCTTACTTTCAGTAGTTTATTTCATAGCTTCTTTATTTTATTTTTAAATAATATAGCTTCTTATTTACTTTAATAGCTTCTTTTTTATTTGTTAGCTTCTTTTTATGTTTAAGTGAACACTTTGGTTTTCTTAATGCCACGGTTCTTTCCAAAGGTGGGTTTTGTGTGAACCGGGTGGCTCTTCCCAACGATGGATAGCGTGACAACCTTCTTAAGGGATCGAGTCCATTTTTTATGTTTAGGTAGAAATAATAGTATTAATGAATAAATAAGGGTCAAGCATGCTTTACTTGGTACCAACACACTTAACTACACGCTTATGGTTAAAAACAAGTTTTTGAAAAAAATAAATGGCTCTAGTTAGTGACCTTGTGATTTTTGTGTTGACTTAGGCAATCATTGGGTGATTTAGTTAAACCATTAGCGATTTTCATTCTTGAATGCGGTTGTTGTGGGCCCTCGACTCTATTCTCTTTAACAACCCGGTTGTGTGAGAGGTGAGGTATTTTGTTACAAGTCCAAGTACCCATGCGAATGGTCTAGAACTTGCCCCGAATGTGTTTCTAGGAGAAATTCTAAGTTAGCTTGGCTTGAGAAGTGATTGTAGGCTCTCCTTGACCCGTTTTAAAACCTTCCATGACCCACCAATTATATTATTCCTAGTCAACCCTTTTGAGCCTAAAGCCTTTTTCATTCGATAACCATGTTACAAGCCTTTACCCGTTTTATAGTGACCCTCTCTTGGCACCCGAGCTTTCTTTAGCATTCATGAGAAACAAATGGCGAAAACATAAGTTTGGGGGAGATACTAGGAGTTTGAAGATGGTACCAAGGCATAAAAAGAGAAAAGAAATGAAGAAGAGGAAAGGAAAAGAAAAAGAAAGAAAGAACAAAAGAAAAACACAAAAAGAAAGTGAATAATGTGAAAGGGTTGAAAAGATTCAAAAGACAGCAAAAGTGCAAAGCATGGAGAAAACAAAGAAGGAGAATATGAATAGCATAACCAAGAAAGAGTGATGCCAAGTCTCTCTAGTTCCATTCCAATAGTTCCCTCCTTAGTCCAAAAGCCTTCATTACATGCCGAAAAAGCCCTACGTGATTTCAGGCCGAGTAAGCTTACATTAGTGGTGATCTACATAAGGGGAAAGCATATGGTACTTAGAGCCAGGCTTGTGACATTCTTTTGAGAGTGATGAGCGAACCTTTCTCGAATCATTGCATTGAGTGCTTCATTCTTGAGTGAGATGAGCTTACAGAGAGTATATGAGGAGTTTGGGATCCATAGTGACCTATATGAAAGTGTGAACTTCCTTGATGAATAAAGCCAACTCTTGATGCTCAAGCATCACATTAGAGTTATTTGTGCTTTAACATTCAAAACATAGGCTTGTTGATGATTCATGAGTGTGTGGGTAATCGTTGGTCCCAATTGATGTGTGTTTGATTCAACTTAGGCCAGCTGAAATAGCTCTTTCTTTGTGGAGGTGGGAATTACCTTAATTGCTTGAAGACAAGCAAAAGCTTAAGTTTGGGGGAGTTGATAAGTAGGGATTTTGACCACTTATTTGCACTCTTTTACTTTCATTTTAGCTCAAAAATGCTTAAAGGTATTCTCGAGAACTAATGAAATGTGCTTTCTTGCAGGAATATTGGGAAATAAGCCAAAGAGATAAAAATCAACTCAAGAAGGAATAAAATTGGACAAGGACCAAAACAAAGTAGAAAAGAGCAAAGTGCGGACCGCATAATACTGTGTGCGGCCGCAGACTATGAAGAACCACTGATAAATTCACTTCGCAAAGTGCAGGCCGCACAATTATTGTGCGGCCGCAGAAGACGAGGTTCAGAGAGATGGTGTTTTGGGTCCTTGAAGAAGTGCGGACCGCACTATTATTGTGCGGCCGCAGAAGCAAAAGTGCGGCCGCACTCAGAAATGTACGGTCCGCAGAAATCTGAAAAAGTGCGGTCGCACCCCAGAATTGTGCGGCCGCAGAAGTCCATCCTGTCAAGCCAGCTTCAAAGTGCAGATTGCACACAGAATTGTGCGGCCGCACAACCTACGTAGGGGAAATTTTATCCGATAATTTCAGTTGGGTATAAATAGATCTTTTTGTCAAATTTAGGTCAAGTTTGAACACCTGAAAGTAGATAGCCATTTTTTTTCCTTACTGTTTTGGGTAACTTTGTAAAAGTTTATCATTTTAACATTAGATTTTCTTCCCTTAATCATCTATTATGAGTTTAATCTTAGTTTTTTCTTTAGTTCCTTCAATTTTGCCTATGAGTAGCTAAATTCTTAGCTAGGGTTATGACCCAACCCTAGTATGGGTGTCTAATGAGTGTTTAATTTGGGGCTTGTTTGTGATTGGGTGTATGATATTTAGCCTAGTTCTTACTTGAATTTAAGAATTAATAGTTGCAAACATTGATTCAGGCCTAATTGACCTAGTCTCTACTTGAGAAAGAGAGACTAAGTCTAGAAAAATTTGGCTAACAAGGAACTGGGGTGAACTCAAGAAATTAATAGCCCCAATTAAAGGGTCCGATCTAGAGATAGTAAGACCCGACTTGAGCATCTATCATTAGTTTTGTGAATTAACCATTTGGACTTGAGAAAGCCAAATTAGGCAAAACCACTCAAACTACCGAGAGGTATAGAGTGGGTAATTGCATGTGATTGCTATATTACACCCTGATCAATCAAACCTGCCCTAAAGCCCACAATCCATTAGGTAACCACCTAGGTGGAAGTTACGACCCTAGATCTTTTATCAACTTGAAAAACAACAATACCAAAAATATCGTTCCTTAGCTTTTCATTTACAAATAATAGTATACTTTTTAGAAGTAGGAAGAAAAAACTAATTATGTGGAAGTGCAATTTGGGCACGTCATACACCTAGTCTAGATATATACCTAATCCAATATAAGATCTATACGGAATTGACCCCGACTCACGTTGAGTAATTATAATTGAATCGACCGCTTCACAATCCCAATCAGTGGTGTGAATTTGGGCGACATCAGTGCCCCAAAATCGGATCTACCCTCGAGTTGTAAGTTTCCATTTTCTTATCATTTGCCTCTATCTTTTTCTTGCCGGATTCTACCCGTTTTTTCAGTGCCTTGAGTATTTTCATCACCTCGGAAGTTTCCCCGGATCTGGACCCGTTAGGTTCTGTGACAACCCGTTCTTCCCTCTAGATATCTTCTCCAACCCATTCGGGATCAGCTGCATTGTGTGCGTGATTTTGATTCTGCAGTTGTGCTATGGCAACTTGTTGGGCTTGCAACATCTCAAAAATCAAGCGTACGCTAACTCCATCGCCTCCCGTTTCGGATGCCTCACAAACTGATGGTCGAGGTGTCCCGTGAATGCTGTTATTGAGATCAGTTGGTAGGTTAGTGTTGACAGCAACCTGTGAATTGGCATCGACCAGATCAATAATTGGAACGCCATTAGGGTCGACACGGGGTACGTTGTTGCTCGGTGCCCCATTGTTATTTTCACTGTGGTGGCCTGATTCGGCATAAACACTTAAGTGAGCAAATTGAGAATCTGACATATTGAATAGTCCTGAAATCAAACTTCAAAGAACAAGTGTAAAATTGTGTGTGTTATCAAGATTCGTATTAAATTACCACTATTATCCTTAGCCTTACGGTGGGCGCCAAACTGTTTACCCCTTAAAATAAATAACAATTAAATGTGTACGCGATTTAAAGGATATGTGATTTAATGTAACACAAATAATCAAAGAACAGTAAATAATTGAATTGAAATGAAATAAAACGATCAAACCAAAATGACGTAGTAATTAAGCCTTATGTTTAGCTTAAATGCCAACAGTTAGTCTTGACTGAGCCCTAGAGATCGAGCTCGGATCCGAATAAACGAGTGAACAACTGAAGAACACTTAAAACAATTGCTGAGAGCCAAAGTAAATTTTATTGCCTTGTTATGTGTAAAAAAATAGAGTGTCAAAAAATGAAGGGGTCCTACTCTTTATATAGTAGACGAGTTTTAACCCTAATACAAGTCTAAATAAGGTGAAAATCTTTTCATTCCTTTTCTCCCACGAAAATATGATCCGCTGCCAATACCAAGCGTGGTCTGTGCCACAATACCCAGCTGATGGCGGATATTTCGGCTCCCCGTTTGTCTCCTTTAACCGCCTTTCCTTTACCCTTGATTCTCCTTCTCATTCGAGCTTGATTCCTCCAGGTCCGACCATGCTCGAGACCCGTTATATCATGCGTTCGTTCCTGGTTCCAATATGTTGGTATCTTCGGTCTCGTTCGAGCCAATAACAAGTAACGTCATTCCTCGCTTCACGACGAAAAATCGAGGGTAACTCTATCCCCGATTTTACCCGTATATAAAATCCATTACCTAATTTAGCCTATTTTGTATATAATTTAGAACTTCTTTTCACCTATTAACAGGCTACAAGAAGATTTATGTTAAAAACTTAATTTGTTTTAGATGAAGTTCGTAGGAAACGGAATCCAATTTTTGCATACAACATTATAATAATTGTATATAGTTATATAATACTGTTTACCGAATGTATAAACCTTAATGCAAAAAGATAATGGATTATGTGATTGTAAACTTAAAAGTATGACTGTATAGGTGCAATGTAATGCGTTGGGCTGCATTTTTGTGCAAATCTCTCATTTTTTCATGATTCTTCTTATTCTTTGGAAAAATTGAATGTTCACAGTAAAATACTATCGCTCGGATTTCAGAATTTTCATCTTTTTAGCAATAGATCATCAGGGACACCATCTTTTTATAAGTTTCTGGAGGCAGAAGGATGTCACAACTCTCTTTTAACTTGACAACAAATAGATATGGGTAAATTTGATCGTTTCAATTATAAATACCAAATTGCTCAATAGATATAGTACTCAAATTGCTCTTAAAAAGGCTCATAACGTTGAAGAACAAGAAGTATAATTACTTCATTATGATAAACTGAATAACAATCACTCAATCATTTGACTTGCCATATGTTATGGAATCCTATAAACATTATGAGTAAATTTTTATAATATTAAGACATGTCCTCCGTTTTAGACGGATACAAATTGTTTCCAGATATCGTGTGTAATTAATAATAATTAGTATATGATTATTTATTATCAATTCTTTACTATCTTGAATAAAAGAATGCTCGCACAAGGTAATAAAATTTTAGATATATATTATGACACGAGTAATATATTATCTTATTTACAATATATTTCAACATTATAAATGGCAATGAAGACCTATTTTCTCTATTATATTAATTTCCTATATGAAAATTTTATTCTTTAATTATTTCTGGAAACTATAAATTAATCGTAAATAAGAAATAATGAGCAATCTACCGATAAATTTTATCTCGCGTTTGATTTGACAACCTCTTAAGTATTGTTAAATGCAATTGGTCCATTTGTTGAAAAATAAAAACCTATCAACACCCGGACAATAATATATTAATCGTTTACATACAATTTATCACCTAAATGACTAATTAGTACTCCTCTATTTCAAAAGGATTATCGGAGTTTGACTTGACACAAACTTTAATAAAGAAAGGAAATTTTTTTTAATTAATGTGATCTTAAATAAGACATAGTATTTCTGTGACCGTAAAACTTTTGAAACTTGTGTCTAAAACGTAAAAATTACATGGGGCGCCCTATTTGGTCGCCCATTTTTAACTTGTACCCGGTTTGTTTTTCCGTTTGCATCCGTACCTGTTTTTTTTGTTGGAAGTGTTTTAAAAAGACGATTTTGCTCTTATTTAATAAAAGACTATTGACAAAACTGTAGACCGCAGGACAAAACTTCAACATGTTTTGGTATATTGAAGTTTTAGCAAATGAATTAAATAACTTCAGCATGCATTAGAAAAAACTCATTAGAAAATTACATACTGCAAGACAAAAACTTAAGCATGTTTAGTCTTAAATTTTAGCAAATGAACTAAAAAACTTCAACTTGTTTAAACTGAAGTTTCAGATAAAACTCTTGATAAAACTGTAGACTGCAGGACAAAACTTCAGCATGTTTTGGTATGAAATTTTAGCAAATGAACTAAATAACTTCAGCATGCATTAGGAAAAACTCATTAGAAAATTACATACTGCAAGACGAACACTTAAGCATGTTTAGTCTGAAGTTTTAGCAAATAAACTAAAAAACTTCAGCTTGTTTCGACTGAAATTTCGGATAAAACTCATGATAAAACTGTAGACTGCAGGACAAAACTTCAGCATATTTTGGTATGAAATTTTAGCAAATGAACTAAATAACATCAGCATGCATTAGCAAAAACTCATTAGAAAATTACATACTGCAAGACAAAAACTTAAGCATGTTAGTCTGAAGTTTTAGCAAATGAACTAAAAAACTTCAGCTTGTTTAGATTGAAGTTTCGGATAAAACTCATGACAAAACTGTAGACTGCAGGACAAAACTTCAGCATGTTTTGGTAAAGTTTTAGCAATGAACTAAATAACTTCAGCATGCATTAGCAAAAACTCATTAGAAAATTACATACTGCAGGACAAAAACTTAAGCATGTTTAGTTTGAAATTTTAGCAAATGAACTAAAAAATTTCAGCATGTTTAGACTGAAATTTCGGATAGAACTCATGACAAAAATGTAGATTGCAGAATAAATAACTTTAGCATGAAGTTTTAGGTTCAACGTGAAATAACTTTAGCATGCTAAATTAACATGAAGTTTTAGCTTGTATTTTTATTAAAACTTCAGACTTCAACATGAAACAACTTTTTTCTATATCCTTCACGCATTAAATTTGAAGTTTTAAAAAGTTTTTGAAGATCTATAAGTGAAAACTTCATGCTATATCCGTCAAACAACTTCATGCAAGTGTGATTCTGAAGATGAATCTAGTTCAAGTTTCTGGTTTTTTGATAAATCTGCTAAGAGGAGAGGAGATCTTTTTCACGAATGAGGTTGCAGATCACGCGATTAATGCATGGTGCGCGTTTTATATCTTTTGTCAGGGGTATAATTGTCATATTATTACGTATTTTTTGTCAGCTGGCTACCAAATCAATAATTTTTAAAAATAGGGTACAGGTTAAAAGGTGGCACAAATATAGGGTACGACTGCAAATCCTCCGTCTAAAACCTACGATAGCATTTGTATGGTTATAAATGATTCCTGCTAAGGAAATATTGAAAGATGTCAATCTTTTTTAAACAGACTAATAAGGAAATAACGTCAATCTTTTTGAAACAGATGAAGTATATATTTTCACTTCAATTTATCACTTAATCATAATTATCAAATGTAATTTGGTATAAATATCGAGTGTGGGTAAGTATTTTCTTGCGTAACAAACTCAATTTGGATATGTACTTTCCCCCATAATAAACTCATAAGCCTATTTTAGGCGGCTTAGCATGCTGTTGCAAGGAGTGAAGATTGTTTATCAGTTGACAGGATTTAGGAGTTTGGTCCTTGATCGCCTGAACTGATCCTTTGACTGACTTGGATTTTTGTATTAATAAATTCTTTTAGTGCAAAATCTGAATTAAAAGTAGTTTTACTTGGACGTGATGAATGAGAAGACGTTCTTTCAGAAATCCATTTCATCCTATGTTTTTCGTTAGCCAAGAATTTAAGAGTTTTTGGCTAAAATTCCTTTAACTATGTCCCAAACTTAAGGCACATCCTTGTGTTACCTCAGTTAATAAAAAACATCCTTGTACTATCCAGGAGGCGGACATTCTTACAGGAAAAATTGACGAGGAAAGACAATGTCAGATTAACAAGGTTCCGACTCGAGGGAAGACACAGGAGGAAGATGAAGAGAGATATGTAACCAATGTATAATTTCGATTTCTTTTGAGCTTTTCACTTTTTATTTTTAAGTAACGGGGGAAGAGAAGGGGGAGGTTTGGAACGAACAAGTATAATCGCAGACATTAATTTCAACCAACTAAAAACGGGGTATGGCTTGTGCAGTGAAGTATTATTCCTGGCACTTTGTTGTAATTTTCCCATTTAGTTGAGGAGAAAATAATCTCTATTTCACATTGTATACCCTAATGAAAAGCCTCCCCATAGTGACGAAGTTTTCTGCACATTCTAGTGCAGAAACAAGAAAAGGCACGGAAAGATCTCGCTTTGAGCACTGCTAGGCGCTGGATAACGTCTATTACAACTATTATGCCTCAATCCCAAGCAAGTTTGGACAACTATATAAATTCTCATTGGCCAAGTCATTTTATTTACGCTCATCTCAATCCAACAACAATAACTATAACAAACAGTAATGCGGACAGTGGAATGTCTACTTGTATATAAAGCATGATAAAGTGAGATGGAATCTAGTATAATGCAGTAGAAGTTAGAAGATTAACATGAAGTCATGACGTGATGATAATGCTTTACTAATTGTTTGTCAAAGAAACTGATAATCATAAGACATAATGTCTAGGTTTGACATAGCTACTGGTATAAAATAAAATGCCTAAATAGATCTGTCGTGTGCAATACTTCCGAGTACAAAAATGTGCAACAGAAGATCAACCAGATAATGCATTTCTCGACCTTGGGCAAAACTCAGGTGACGCCAAGCCTGGAGGCATCACAAGCTGCAACACTAGCAAGGACTTCATGCAAATGTCGCCAAGATGTTCTTCTTGAGGGTGAACTCATCAGACTTAGCCGGGCTGATTGACTGTAGCATTCAATATACAAAAGAGAAGTCAGCTTCTGTTATACAATTAAAAGCAGGAACTTCAAAATTTTCTCCATCCAAGTAGGAAAGACGCGGAACTTATTTAAAACAATTCAGAACTTTACACATCAAAAGATTATTAAAAAGCCTTTATCAACATATTACTGTAATTAAGAGAATTCAAATTGAAGAGAATAAACTAGTAGAGTAATGTTGCCATTTATGCTGCATAGTTAATTGGAGCCCAGGTGGATTATTGACAGGAAATTGGAGCAATATCCCAACTCATGCCAACTGATCAATATTATGTGGGATACAAAAAACAGAGATAGGACAGCGGGGATGTTTGCGAAGTTGACATTATAAGGTCACTTCTAGCTGCTGCACATATTTATGATGGAGAAGAAAAACATGCAGAAGAGAAAAGGTGCAGTTATACCTTGGCAAGCATGCGTTCTAACCGCTGAATTTCATTCTTGGCATAATCAGCTCCTTTTTCCATTGAACTCTTGGCAGCCTTTAGGTAAATCTTGCCATATCTAGAAAGATGATTTAGAAAGGAGTTGAGAAAAAGGCACAAACAAAGACGTTCACCCAAAGGCAACAAGTCACGGGTGCAGAACATCAAATTTCCCTGTTGCTAGAATAACATAACAATACAACCGGAAATATGCTACACCTCCAAAATATAAGGTAAACCAATAACAACTATATACTCCAATATAATCCTACCTTGCAGCAGAACCGTTCAGCTTCCCAGCTTCATCTTCCATCTTGCTAAATACAGCTTTTTTCTCCTCGTTTGTGGCACTGACAAACTCCTTCACCAATGTATCCAGGGACTCAACAATACCCGCCTATTGCCATAAGGTACAAAAGAGAGTTAAAATGCAAGGACAAAATAATTTTATAATGTTGTAATCAATCACTTTATTCGGCATTACAAACCTTTAAGGTAAATTGTCCTTTCGAATCACGGCTAGTGCCAGACTTCTCATTGATAAAGTTGACAAAGTCATCTAAATCTCGGCCGCCGTCATAATCTTCACCAGCTTTGTTCCCCTTTGGGAAGAATTTCAGTGTGGGAAAGCCACTAACGCCATACCTGGTGGGCATAATTTTGCATTACTCGGATGCACATGTGCATGAAAGAATGTACGAGTGTTCAAGAGAGAGCGAGAAAGAAAGGAAGGAGGACTTAGTTTAGCTGGATAGAGGCAACCGGGTGCACAAAGCATCCCGCTTTCTCGCATGATCTGGGGAAGGGCTGCACCCCAGGGGGGTGTGATGTAAGCAACCTATCGTGATACAAGTTTGGCTGATTCCACAGCTCGAACCCGTGACCTAAAGGTCACATGAAGACAACTTTATCGTTACTCCAAGCCTCCCCCCCCCCCAACCACAAAGGGTAACAAAAAAAAGGGTATTTTCGGAGAAACCTAATTCCTGAAACTGAACGAAAGTAAATTTAGGGAAGAACTATTTCCACAGCTAACATACTCTATTGAAACTCATAAACGAGGAATGGACCAAAGAACCCTTTTAAGGAAAAAAGAAAAAATGCAATGACTTTGTCTCACCTCTGACTCCCTTTATATTCCTTCATGTTCTCACTTTTTGGAAGTTAACTAGACTACTAGATGTAATATAGCTTAAGAAATGCTTGAAGTTGCTATTGGCAGCCATATTTTTTTCCCAAGCCAGATGCTGCCGGAGACTCTACACAACTCATCTTTCCTCACATATTTTGTCTATCATCTAAATCGCCCTAAAAAATATGCCCTACATTGTCGCATCTCCAATATACTCCTTTTGGGATAAGCAGGATGGCTATGATTATATTTTACATTGTGTTGTTTCATCGAAAAAAATAATAATGGACCAGGTAGTTGGAGTACGCCTCCTGTGACGTTATCAAGTAGAAAACTTACTTCTCTCCTAGATCCCTGTGCTTATCGGCGTCAAGATTGGCAATAACCACATCTTCCTCTTGTTTGAACGATGTAGCTACCTTTTCATAAATCTGCATTCATAAAGAGATAGGAATTCAGATCTCTTCACGTACTCAGTTCTCAGAAGTTTCAAAATAAGACAGTAATGCACTTACAGGAGCAAGGCTTTTGCAATGACCACACCTACACAAAGTAGAGCATAAATCAGAGATGCAGATGGAGAAAGATGATCCTTGGCACACTAGACTCAGAACCAGCTATATTGAACTCCCAGCACCTTATTTTGTTTAAAATTTACTTATTCCGAAGCAGATAATCATAAACGTTTACCATGGTGCATAAAATTCAACCAATACATCCTTGGTCTCATCCAGCACAATTTCATCAAAGTTATCTGGAGATAGCACCACAACGCTTGACGGGGTCGAGGCAATCTTCACATTAGTCCCTAAAATCGGATAATAAAGTGTCAGAACTGCATATTTTGGAACGTCTGGAAATATATGTCTCTACCATGTTTTCTAAAATTAAAGAAATAACATAATCATCAATGCCTCATGTCTAGTATAATTCCTCATCATCATCGACAAGTAAGATCGATTGATAACCCATAACGTTATGCTTTACAAGTAGCAGGTACTAAGCAGAAACACTACTGTATACTACTTGCCGTACCATTCATAGATAAGTGTCCTTAACTGAACGGGAAAAAACAGAAATAAACGAGGATTGGAACCTAAAAAACAAGCTCAGATAGATCCATGACAGAAACGTCAACATAAGTAGTGGCATATTATATCCTGAATTGGAGCCTAAATAGGGAGGAAATGATGAACAAACCCCTGAGGTAATTAAACAGAGCAAAAATCACCACCAGACTTACATACACAATCCTCTAACTCATTCAAGAGGTATAAACTAAGGTTGCAAAGGCAAGTTTAATACCTCCTTCACTGTTCACAAACTCGGCAAGGGCTTCAGCAGTTCGTCCACCTTCATATCTGCGATAAGGAAAATTTTAAGTAGGACAAAAAAATCACAAAGAACAAAGCAATCAGAAACTCATCCAAAGCTGATTCGGTAACCAAATTTTATAAACATACTTTTTTGGCTCCAGTGATCCCTTTGGAAACCATTGGATAGTGGGGTACCCTTGAACCCCATATTTGCTGCAAACGCTCTTATGTTCATCACAATCAACCTACAGAATATTGTTTCTAGAAACTATCATTTTTCCGTTACGAACTTGGCAAAACATAAATTAAAAAAGAAAAAAAAAACTAACTCAAAAGCGATTAAATATTTGTCCAAACTAAACAAAAAAACAACGAACAAAACTATATTGAAAATGTCATTTTCATCATGATTGGCTTTTTAAATTACCTCAGAGAAATGAAGAAGCTGGCAAACAAGTTGAAGATGTTTTATAGAAGATAATCAATAGTTACCAGGTATTCTCTTACATTTTTTCCATCAAAAAAATAGTTACCAGGTATTCTCAGCTCAACTTCTACACAATGATATGTTGCAAAAAATAAAATGAACTGATAGATAATTTAGACAACTGTTACCTAATTGCAGTAGCTACACTGAGCCATCAGATTGTCGTCCCGCATATTATTCATCAGTATATAGCTTATAATAAAAGAGAAGAAAAAAATCCACCAAATTAGGTGAAAGGCATTCTTTAGAATATTGACTTACAAATCAAAATTCCCATTGCTAATACAGGTAAAGAAATAAATGAACCCAGTGTTCCATCCGACTAAACTTGAATGACATTCAAAGTATAAATTTGCTTCGCCAAATAATCACTATCCAACGAAATTTTCCCTAAACTACACCACCACGTGAAACCAATCAATATAACCTTCTCTTATGGGTGGGTGAAACAGCCAAACAGGTATACAGATCAGTTTTTTTCTTTTTCTTTTCTTTGCTTGCTTCACTACATTCGCATCAGATAAAACCAAGATAATCAACTGGAATCAGGCACAAATCACAACTGCCTCCTTAGTTAAAAAACTAAAATTCTCCACAAAGTAAAATGCAAGTGTGGCAAACATAGGACCATTTGCCAATTTCTTCAAGGAAATAGAAATATTATACAATTAGGAATAAACACAAAAAGGAAGGAAAAACTTTTAAAGTCTCAGCTGCAAAAAGAGCTCCATTTTCATATGATTCTAGCACAATGAAAAGCTGAGAGGGGAATTTCATATCCAGAAGGACTAACCTTTCCGATCAAAATAGATTTCGCCTTCCTGAAACTTGCACCAAGCTTTTCATACTCGGGAGCAAGCTTTTTACAGTGGCCACACCTGCCCATATATAAATCCAATTAGTCCACCGCATAGCCTATAATTATATCTCATTGCAGAAGAGCCTTACACTTTTCAAACTCGCACATCTCAATTATTACAAACCAACCAAACTCATATATCAAAGCATGATTTGAACTCATATAACACTATACTCAGATCAATCTCATTTACAGTACTAGGATATTTGTTTAAGATCTATAATTGTGTTAGCAAACAACACATTTATATCCAATCATTAGTAACTCGAACATCTAAAACCTTCAGGAAGCAAGAAACAAAATCATTTTGTAGCTACATATAACACGTATTAAGATCATGGGAATTAAAACAACTCTACGGAACTATGGGAATTAAAACAACTCTTCGGAACTATCAAATTAATCAAAGCTATTATATTACGAAGAAATAACTAAAACTTAGCTATTTCAATTCAAATCTAGATCAAACTATCACAGATCTAATTACCGAATCACATAATCAACACCTTTTTAACAGATTAAGCATTCACAACACATTGCATCCATAAAGAAATTTCAAATCCTAAATCAGAAAGGCATAATATAGCAACATAATTGGTAAATAAAAGAATCAGAGGAAGTGTACGAACCAAGGAGCGTAGAACTCAACGAGAGCGGCGCGATCTTGACCGATCTCCTTCTCGAAGTTTTCTTCGGTCAAAACGACGACGTCTTCTGCCAACGCTGAAGAGAACAAAAACAGAGCTAAAATTGCTAATGTATTACAGATCCGTGATCTCCCCATTTTTTTCTACTAGCTTCCAAAGCTCCCTCTCTTCTTTGTGAGTTTTTCAAAAGCCAGGGGAAGAAACAATAGAGTGTCAAATCGCCCCTTTGGGTATTTATATAAAAACCTTTTGATACGTGTATTTCTTTTTTTAAGACTATCTTATGCCTTTGCTTTGCTTAAAATGAGCTTTTCCCGTATTTCGTAATCTACAAGTAAATTTTAGTTTATGAATATTTTAAATTATTTTTTATACATTGTACAATTTTAATTTGTATAATATGAGTCTTTTTTAAATGTGATAATTGAGTGGTATTTGTTTAACGTTTTTTTTAATTATTAGTTTAACCTTCAAAAACTCATTTTAAAGATTTAATTTTATCATTATGGAATTGAGCTCTCGAAGCAATGCATAAAATAGGAATAATATGTAAATTGACAAATGTCAATTAAAATCTATAAAAAATAATATATAAAAAAAAAAAAAAACGAGAGTATGCTTCTTGCTTTATCTATGACATGTTCTAACAAGTAAGGCAACGACACGTTGATGACAATTGAGACTTTTAAATATACCAAATTGTCAAAATCAACCTACACGTCTATATTTTTACCCCAAAACGTACTAGTATTAACATTGACTTTTACCTAATACTGTATTTAATGTCTAGTAGTACGTTTGTAGTAACATTTCAATGCACCAACTCCATTTCAATTTATTAAATTCAATACCTCTAATATCCAATTACTTAAGTTTTAAGCTAATCCTTAGAGAATGTAACCATTGGTAGAGAGAAACTTGTATAGGCCAAAATCCGTCTTTGGAATATTTGGCATAATATGGCATTAAAGAAAGTTATCGGTCGAGCTCGCCCAAGACGCTGCAAGGTCAATGGCCGGGGTGCCGACATGAGCCGTGGTCAAGATATCGACAGTTATCTTAATCAAGATGTCAGCAAGGGTCGAGGTCGAGATCGAGCACTGATGATCAGGCTTGTAACGGCTAATTTGTCAAGATAGGGTACTAAAAGAGAATATTCTAATGAATATTCCTTGCATTTGTACCATTAGGGTTTCCTAGGAAAAATGCCCTATATATATAGAAAGAAGAGACAATGATAGGGGCATATAATATTGATTCTGATAAGAACACTTTTGAGAAGAGAACTTTCTCTCTAGTAAAAACACAAAGATTACTTTTTTACAAAGATTCTTGCTCATATTGTTCCCACTTTCCATCAGATCCGAGGACCGTTCATGTGAATCTTGGATCTATGTGTCATTCATCATTATCAGGCAAAATATTCGTCTTACTCATCCATTATTGGGTGAATCATTCTCTTTATTTACTTAAATATCATTTATTGACATGTATTGTTGGCTATATCTCCCTTAATGTTCTTGCTTTAAGAGAATTCAATATTTATTGTCACCAACCACTAAGGGTGGCAAGTGGGCCGGTCCAGGCCCGGAATTGTCTCGGGACCGGCCCGGGACCACGGGCCAAACGGGCTAATAGGCCAGGACCGTTTAGCCCGGTTTTAGCGGGCCTGGTCCGGTCTCGTGGGCCGGTCCTATGATTTGGGCCGCTAGGGCCAGGATCGTTTAGCCCGCCAGGGCCCGGGACCGGCCCGGTCCCTTTAACCCCCCCAATAGTCGTTGGGCTGTCAAAAATAGCCGTTGGCTATTTATAAAATAGTCATTTAACCCCCCCAACTTTGTTTTAATCCCAAACTTTTTATAATTACACTTTTTCCCTATTTTTAACTATAAATACCCCATCATTATTTTATTTTTTCTTACAAAATCATCAATCTATCACAATCTCTCTCTAATTTACTTCTATAATTGCTACTGTTGCTTACTTTATTGTTACAATTTGTGAAACACTTGTGAAGTTGGTGAATTGAAGTCTTTAACGATAATCAATTTCCAACAAGTTGTTCGTCAATTCGGTAAACTCGTTCCAACTCTTAAGTTTTAATATTATAATTTTTTTTATTTTATTTACTTTGCTTGATTAATTAAGATGGCTTATTCCTTACAAAATATGTTTAGTAAAGTAAGGGAAAATCCAAAAGTGGTGAATCTAGTGGCCAATCTGTTCCTCCTCCATTTTCCCCGGCTCCCCGACCCAAACCTGTTACCCGTCTTACACCTTCTATTCTTGATAGCGATAATAGTTGATTACAATTTACCGAGAGACAATTTTGCCATAATATTGCACCCGGTGAACAATTAAACTATGAATATATGAATGCTCTTTATGGTAATCCAACTATTGATGAAAATAATGATGAAGAAATAAATTTTGATGAAACGCAACCGGATGACGATACACCCACTAGTCCTGCTCCTGAAGTTAACCCAACTAATAATAATCCAGATGATCCCCCGTCTGACCCTCCTGTTAGTGCCCCTACTTTTTCTAGACAACCTTCTAAACGGGCAGAAACATCTCTTGTTTGGTAATTTTTTACTCAACTAAGAGAAAAAATAGGGCTAAGTGTAAAACTTGTGGCAAAGAGTTAGTTTTTCAATATGTTGGAAGTCGGGGGGGGCAGTGAGGGGGGAAGTTTGACTAGACACATATTGCTACACCCTCAAGATAAAGCTAGATATTTTCGTATGAAAGCTTTGGTTGAGGGGACAAGTGCACATAGTCAGGTTGACCTTAGTACCGGGTCAAATCAATTTCAACCGGGAATTAACACTGTTACCGGTGGTATTTTATATTATGATCCAAAAAAAGATCGGGAAGAATTGGCAAAAATGGTTACTGTTATGTGCTTACCCTATAGTTTTCCTTCTAACCCTTACTTTGTGCATTATATTAGAAAAGTTTATAATCCTACTTATAAAGGTTTTCCTCGCACAACCGTAAAGAGTGATATTTATAAATATAAATATGAATATGAACAATATTTGCGCTATTTATTTACTCATATAAATTGGCGTGTTGCTATTACAACTGATATTGGTAGAAGTGGTAATGACTGTGATTACCTTACTGTTACTAGTCATTGGATTGATGAGCATTGGATAATGCAAAAGCGCATTATTGCTTATAGAATAATTAATTCACGTCACACAGGGCAGTTTATTTCTAGCACGATTGCGGATTTTTGTAGATATTTTTGCATTAGTGATAAAATAATGTCAGTTTCAATAGATAATGCTACTAGTAACACAAATGTTGTAGCCTTGCTTACCACTACACTAAGTCCTGTATTTAGTAACATTTTTTATGTTAGATGTATTTGTCATATTTATCATTTAATTGTGGGTGATGGTATGCGAATTTTAAATGTTGAAATTGAAAAGGTTAAAATGGCTCTTAATTGGCTTTTTTATTCAAACCGTAGAAGTAGACTTAGAGAATATTTTAAAAGATACGATGAATTTGGCCTAAGAGAAAGAAAGGTTCCTAAACCTTGTCCAACTAGATGGAATTACATGTATGAAAGTTTAGTTGTTGCATATGAATATAGAAACCCCATAAACTCAACGTTTAATGCTCATGTAAGTGATGATGATGAGCACCTTACAAATGCGGATTGGGCTAATGTTAAAATACTTGTAAATTTTTTAGAAAAATTTCATATTGCTACAAATGAATTTTCTGGGCAATATTATCCTACTGTTTCTAACTGTTTAGTTTATATTGCAGAACTTTCAAATTTGTTTGATCATTTTTCAGAGGGTGGAGAAATTTATCAACTTGCTATTGATTCCATGAGAAAAAAGTTTAAAAAATATTTTTTCCCTATTCCCCCTATTTATGGTATTGCTGCATTGTTAAATCCTACTATGAAATTAGGAGGTCCTCAATTTTGGTATGAAACTGTTTATAATGGTTTAGTACTTGAAGATGAGGAGTTGTCTAAACTTCCGGACGCAATAGCCTCAATTAAAATAAATATTCAAACTATTTATAATGCTTATCAAGTTGCATTAGATCATGCTAGACCAAATGTTCCAACTCCTTCTTCTTCTAGTTCTCAATCATCTAAAAGAACTGCGGGAGTAAGAGCACTTAGTGCTTGGGCAGGGTTCAGGGGTTCTCAAGGTTCTAGTACTAGTGATTTTTTATAACTAAATGAACTTGAAATTTATTTGTCACAGGGAATTGAGGAAGTGAATCCCGATGGCTCCTTTAATATTTTGGAATAGTGGAAGGACAAAGAAAAATACTTTTCGATTCTTTCAAGGATGGCCCGAGATATTTTAACTATTCAAGCTTCAACAGTGGCATCAGAGAGCGCTTTCAGTCAAGCAAGACTTCAACTCGGTGATTATAGAGCGTCTATGAGGGAGAGCTTGAAAAAATCAGTACTTTTCAGAGATTGGATCCGTTCGAAAAGAAGAAATTTTGAACTTGCTGAATCACAACCAGAGGTAGACGAAGCTTACGAAGAAATGCTAGCTGAACCTGTGGAGGATGATGCTTCGCCTGGAAGCGGTGATGACCAAGCTTCATTTCCGCCACCACTAACGGAAATTCCTCCGGACCTTGAAGGATTTATGAAATTTATAAGAGATACCATGTAAATTAATATGTAACTTGTATTTTGGCACATCTTGATTAGTTTCTTTTTCTTCTCAATGGTGGTATTAGCACCTTGTTGTGCTCATTCCATAGGGGGGAGGAAGACTAAGAAAGATATTGCCATGATTTTTAATGCTATAATAAAAATATAACGCATTGATTTGAATATCTCTTTACAATATTTTTGTCTTTTTATATATCTTAAGCTATACATATAATATAATATAGTATAGTATAGTATATATATATATATATATATATATATATATATATATATATATATATGTATAGTATATACTATATATACATCTCATAAGATATATAAGCTTATATATATACTATACTATGCTATATATACATCTTAAGATATACTATATATATATAGTATACTAGATATACTAGATATATATATATAGTATATATAGTATAGTATAGTAGATATACATGTATATATAATATATCTTAAGATGTATATATAGTATATTTTAAGATGTATACTATCGAATATGGCTTATATACTATGTATATATAATATAGTATATATATATATATATATATTTTAAGATGTATATATAGTATATAAATCGAATATAGCTTATATATCTTTATTACCATTTTTTTTCTCTAACTTCTATAAAAAAAAATTAAAAATAAAAAATATCTGGTGGGCCCGTTTAGGGCCACTTAGGCCTGGGGCCGGCCCACTTAACCCGGGACTGTTAGTTCGTGGTCCCGGTCCCGAGCCGGTTCCAGCAATAAGCCCGTGAAGCCCGGGACCATTTAGGACCGGACCGCATAGGACCGACCCACTTAGGACCGGGCCCGGCCCACTTGCCACCCTTACCAACCATATACAGAATTTGTCCCATCTAATATACGTCTTTGTGCTTAACATCTAGAGTTATTATCCTTAACTAGATCTAATCCCTCATTATATAAATTTAATAGTTTAGCCGGAAATTATATTTTTGGGTCAAACAATTTGGCGCCGTCTGTGGGGATCTTCTAGCTAAGTTTTTTAGTTTCTTCTAAATCTACAACCAACACTGACTGACGCAAAAAAAAAGAGAACCTTTTTTCTCTCTGCATGCACAGATCTAACGTGGCAGGTAACATAGAAGAAAGAATGAGAATAATGAGTGACCTCCCAACCAACCTCATGGACATCATCCACGAAAGCTCTGAAGCAGTGGACAAGGACACAACGCCCAACGCCTCTTCTAGGCGAGGCGGATCACCCCCTCCCCACCGCAGCATCACAAAATCCCTTGGCAAGACAGCCTCAACATATGTGGGAGAGGAGACACCGCCAGCGATAAAGAAACTCCTTGAAGCCTGACTGACTGATATACTGACCAACGTCCTCCATAAACCCGTTCAGGATGCGGCCGTAGAAAATGCGAGAACCTGTGTTGCGCCACCAGTGAACGAGCAACATGATCAACCTCCCCCCCCCACTCGCGACAACAGGTATCACTCACAATGTTGTTAATAATGTAGGCGATGACGCTCTCATAACCATTCTGAAAAGGATGAAGGAAATGGAAAATGAGAACAAGACACTTCGGGACCAAATGAGAGAGCACCAAAAAAGGGTCGATAAAATACCGGGCGCTCCTAAGTTATTGCCGAAGAGAGATGCCGGTCGTTTCGTCGAGCAGTCGTACAGTGATAGTGATGCTCCACATGCTATACCGAAGACTTTCAAAATGCCGCCTTACCTGAAAATATACGATGGCACGACCGACCCCGAGGATCATGTGACTCACTATGTTACTGCTGTGAAAGGCAATGACCTCGCCAAAGAACAAGTATCCTCCATTCTGCTGAAGAAATTTGGCAAAACCCTCAAGGGAGGGGCACTAACCTGGTACTCACAACTACCAGCTCGTTCCATTAAAACCTTCGAGGAAATGGCCGTTAAGTTTGTGAAGGCCCATGTCGGGGCCAAGAAGGCCGAGGCAAGAGTGAATGATATCTTTGATATCAAACAGTCCCCGGGAGAAGGACTAAAGGACTTCCTTGCCCGTTTCAACCGAGTGAGAATGACTTTGCCCAATGTATCAGAAGGAATGGTAGTAGCCGCTTTTCAAAACGGGTTGAACAGAAATGGTTCAAGAGCGACGAAAAACTTATTAAGTCGGCTTATGAAATACCCCCCCTCCCCCCAAACAACTTAGGACGAAATACATAATGCATATTGTGCCGAAGTACGAGCAGACAAAGACGACCTCAATGGGCCGACTCATCGGCTGACCTCGGTACAAGCAAAATCCAAAAAGGATTAGAGAAGCGATATCAGAAGAGATCCGGCGACTTCACGGCTGAATCGGGAACGACATCTCTCATATGTCAGAACTACTGTTGTATCCTCACCTCGCAATGAAGAAGGCACACCCCGATCAAGAACTGGGACTCACTGGAATGAAAGAGGTATGCCCCCTTTATTATCCGCTCACAATTTTTGCGTGTCACCTACAGAGATCGTCTACGCCTTGGAGAAGCTCGGACTAAAGGTAAAGTGGCCACAAAATACCGGAAAATTAGACGCCCTCTACGAGTTCCATCAAGAGCGAGGACACAAAATCGAAGATTGCATCGCCCAAAGACAGGAGGTCGTAAACATGCTGCGACAGGGACACCTCAAAGAATTGTTGAGCGATCGGGGAAGAACCAACTTTTCCAGGGGATGCGAATAACATCAAGGACCGCCGAAGCCACCCTCGCCAGCCCGCACCATCCACATGATCATCGGCGGAGAAGACGACACTTCCATCAGCAGCATGAAGTTCACCATGACCCACAAATTCAAACAGTCGATCACCCACGAACGGTATGATGAACTCGAAGTAAGTATCATCTTCGATAAGTCAGATACCAACGGTTTGGCATTCCCTCACTATGAGGCTCTTGTTATTACGTTACAAATATTGGATACCGACATAAGGCGGATTATAGTAGACGACGGGAGCGGTGCGTGTATTATCCACCCCCGAGTACTCACGCAAATAAAACTCGAGGACAAGATAGTACCGCGTTGCATCACACTAACATGATTTAACAATGCACTTGAACGAACATCTGGCGAGATCACACTCCCCATCCTGGCGGGTGGTGTCACTCTGGAGACCACATTCCACATCATGGACCAGGACACGCCATACAACACCATCATAGGGCGATCGTGGATACACACCATGAGGGCCATACCCTCCAGCTATTACCAAGTCATCAAATTCCCAGCTCTATGGGGCATATTCAGCATAAGCGGGAAACAATGCACATCCCAAAAGTGCTACCGTATCGCCCTAGACTGCACAGACGCCCAACAAATGAGGGGCAAAGAGAAGGAAGCATAACAATCAACAAGGTCAAGGTCGGTAGACAACAGTATCGAGGACATTATTAGAGACCCCAATGTGGCTGAAGCCGCAGGATCGACCATAGAGGACCTCGACCCCGTTCAGCTAAACGTCAACGACTACAACAAGAAAGCTTACAACGGCTGCAAACTCCAAGAATCGGGTAAGTTTCGCAAATTTCTAATTGCTAACGCTGATTTGTTTGCTTTTAGCCATGTAAATATGCCAGGTATCCCAAAGGAGATTGCCACACACAGATTGAACATCGATCTACTCAACCCCCCGGTAAGGCAGGTTCGATGTAAGTTCAACCCTACAATCAATAACGCAATGCGCGAAGAAGTGGAAAAACTATTGGAAAATGGTTCCATCAGGAAGTCAAAGAACCCCCAATGGGTCGCCAACATGGTCATGGTGAAAAAGAAGAACGGTAAGTGGCGGATGTGTGTAGACTTCACCGACCTGAACAAAGCCTGCCCCAAAGACTCGTTCTCATTACCCCACATCGACCTTCTCATCGACGCAATAGCCAAGCACGAGTTGCTAAGTTTCTTGGATGCCTACTCAGGCTACAACCAGATCCTTATAGCGGAATAGGATCAGGAAAAGACCACCTTCATCACCCACCAGGGGACGTATTGCTATAGGATCATGCCTTTCGGATTAAAAAATGCGGGGCAACTTACCAAAGGTTGGTGACGGAGATGTTCAAAGAACAACTCAGAAAAATGATGGAGGTATACATTGACGACATGCTAGTCAAGTCCAAAAAGAGAGAAGATCACATCGACCACTTAAAAGAAGCATTCGACATACTCAGACAATATGACATGAAACTGAATCCCAAGAAATGTGCATTCGGCATGGCCTCAAGGAAATTCTTGGGTTTCCTAGTGTCGCAGTGGGGTATCGAGGTTAATCCCGACCAAATCAAGGCCATCGAGGGTATACCATAACACTTGACCACCAAAAAGCAAGTCTAGAAGCTAACCGGCTGAATAGTCACTCTGTCAAGGTTCATCTTGCGATCCTCTGATAGGTGCCACAAGTTCTTCGGCGTACTCAAAAAGGAGAACGGCCTCCAATGGACCCCTGAGTGCGTCCAAGCACTGAAGGAGTTAAAGGCGTACCTGTCCTCGCCGCCGTTGCTCTCAAAACTAGAACCAGGTCAACCTCTTCTCATCTATCTCGCCGTGTCAGAAGTAGCTGTGAGCGCAGTCTTAGTACAAGAAAATAAAGGTACGCAATCTCCCATCTATTACATTTGCAAGACACTAGTCGACGCCGAGACGAGGTACCCCCATCTTGAAAAGCTGACTCTGGCTTTAGTCGTAGCTTCACGGAAGCTTAGACTATATTTCCAATGCCACCCCATCTCGGTCGTCACGACTTTCCCCTTAAGAAGCATTTTACACAAACCCAAACTTTCGGGCAGATTGGCCAAATGGGCCATTGAAGTAAGCGAGCATGGTATTATATATCGACCGCGAACGACGATAAAGTCTCATGTCCTCGCCGACTTCAGTGCGCAAATACTGCCCGAAGTCGAAAAGGAAGCCGCCCACGCTCCTTCCCAAATACACGACCTCTGGGTCCTATACACTGACGGTACATCTAACGCGTCGGGGTCCGGGCTGGGACTCGTACTCGAAGTCCCAACAGGCGAAGTGATTCGCCAGTCCATAAGATCCCCGAACATGACTAACAAGGAGGCCGAGTATGAGTCTGTAATTACAGGATTAAGACTAGCACTCAAATACGGGGAGAAGCGGCTAAGGCTGCGCTGCGATTCTCAGCTCGTGGTTAACCAAGTCACAAGGACTTTCCAAATCAAGAAGCAAAGGTTACAAAAATACCAAACAAAAATATTAAAACTACTACCCGAGTTTGACGAATGTCAGCTCCACCAGATTCCCCGAGCAAAAAATATTGAGGCGTACGGCCTCGCCAAATTAGCGGCAGCCACCAAAAACATCACAACCGGAGACAAAAATATGGTCCGCCTCCTCAACTCGTTGATAGAACAAATCAAGATAAGAACTATAAACCTAACTTGGGACTGGAGCAACCGTATTATTACATATTTGCAGGACAACACACTCCCCAGTGACAAAAAATAGGCCAAGAAACTGCGAATGCAAGCGGCTAGGTACAACATCGTTCACAATGACCTGTACAAAAGGACATATGGCGCCTCCCTGGCAAAATGCTTGGGCCCAAATCAGACGCGACGCGTCCTTGAAGAAGTGCACGAAGGCCATTGTGGAGCTCATTCCGGCAATCGAGCTTTGGTCAGGTGCCTTATACGAGCAGGATACTATTGGCCCACAATGAAAAAGGAGGCCACAGATTTCGTAAACAAATATGAGCAATGCCAAAAGTACTTTGGGCCTACCGAACAACTATTATGCCTCAATCCCAAGCAAGTTTGGGCACTGAAATTAGACGCCCTCTACGAGTTCCATCAAGAGCGAGGACACAAAATCGAAGATTGCATCGCCCAAAGACAGGAGGTCGTAAACATGCTGCGACAGGGACACCTCAAAGAATTGTTGAGCGATCGGGGAAGAACCAACTTTTCCAGGGGATACGAATAACATCAAGGACCGCCGAAGCCACCCTCGCCAGCCCGCACCATCCACATGATCATCGGCGGAGAAGACGACACTTCCATCAGCAGCATGAAGTTCACCATGACCCACAAATTCAAACAGTCGATCACCCACGAACGGTATGATGAACTCGAAGTAAGTATCATCTTCGATAAGTCAGATACCAACGGTTTGGCATTCCCTCACTATGAGGCTCTTGTTATTACGTTACAAATATTGGATACCGACATAAGGCGGATTATAGTAGACGACGGGAGCGGTGCGTGTATTATCCACCCCCGAGTACTCACGCAAATAAAACTCGAGGACAAGATAGTACCGCGTTGCATCACACTAACATGATTTAACAATGCACTTGAACGAACATCTGGCGAGATCACACTCCCCATCCTGGCGGGTGGTGTCACTCTGGAGACCACATTCCACATCATGGACCAGGACACGCCATACAACACCATCATAGGGCGATCGTGGATACACACCATGAGGGCCATACCCTCCAGCTATTACCAAGTCATCAAATTCCCAGCTCTATGGGGCATATTCAGCATAAGCGGGAAACAATGCACATCCCAAAAGTGCTACCGTATCGCCCTAGACTGCACAGACGCCCAACAAATGAGGGGCAAAGAGAAGGAAGCATAACAATCAACAAGGTCAAGGTCGGTAGACAACAGTATCGAGGACATTATTAGAGACCCCAATGTGGCTGAAGCCGCAGGATCGACCATAGAGGACCTCGACCCCGTTCAGCTAAACGTCAACGACTACAACAAGAAAGCTTACAACGGCTGCAAACTCCAAGAATCGGGTAAGTTTCGCAAATTTCTAATTGCTAACGCTGATTTGTTTGCTTTTAGCCATGTAAATATGCCAGGTATCCCAAAGGAGATTGCCACACACAGATTGAACATCGATCTACTCAACCCCCCGGTAAGGCAGGTTCGATGTAAGTTCAACCCTACAATCAATAACGCAATGCGCGAAGAAGTGGAAAAACTATTGGAAAATGGTTCCATCAGGAAGTCAAAGAACCCCCAATGGGTCGCCAACATGGTCATGGTGAAAAAGAAGAACGGTAAGTGGCGGATGTGTGTAGACTTCACCGACCTGAACAAAGCCTGCCCCAAAGACTCGTTCTCATTACCCCACATCGACCTTCTCATCGACGCAATAGCCAAGCACGAGTTGCTAAGTTTCTTGGATGCCTACTCAGGCTACAACCAGATCCTTATAGCGGAATAGGATCAGGAAAAGACCACCTTCATCACCCACCAGGGGACGTATTGCTATAGGATCATGCCTTTCGGATTAAAAAATGCGGGGCAACTTACCAAAGGTTGGTGACGGAGATGTTCAAAGAACAACTCAGAAAAATGATGGAGGTATACATTGACGACATGCTAGTCAAGTCCAAAAAGAGAGAAGATCACATCGACCACTTAAAAGAAGCATTCGACATACTCAGACAATATGACATGAAACTGAATCCCAAGAAATGTGCATTCGGCATGGCCTCAAGGAAATTCTTGGGTTTCCTAGTGTCGCAGTGGGGTATCGAGGTTAATCCCGACCAAATCAAGGCCATCGAGGGTATACCATAACACTTGACCACCAAAAAGCAAGTCTAGAAGCTAACCGGCTGAATAGTCACTCTGTCAAGGTTCATCTTGCGATCCTCTGATAGGTGCCACAAGTTCTTCGGCGTACTCAAAAAGGAGAACGGCCTCCAATGGACCCCTGAGTGCGTCCAAGCACTGAAGGAGTTAAAGGCGTACCTGTCCTCGCCGCCGTTGCTCTCAAAACTAGAACCAGGTCAACCTCTTCTCATCTATCTCGCCGTGTCAGAAGTAGCTGTGAGCGCAGTCTTAGTACAAGAAAATAAAGGTACGCAATCTCCCATCTATTACATTTGCAAGACACTAGTCGACGCCGAGACGAGGTACCCCCATCTTGAAAAGCTGACTCTGGCTTTAGTCGTAGCTTCACGGAAGCTTAGACTATATTTCCAATGCCACCCCATCTCGGTCGTCACGACTTTCCCCTTAAGAAGCATTTTACACAAACCCAAACTTTCGGGCAGATTGGCCAAATGGGCCATTGAAGTAAGCGAGCATGGTATTATATATCGACCGCGAACGACGATAAAGTCTCATGTCCTCGCCGACTTCAGTGCGCAAATACTGCCCGAAGTCGAAAAGGAAGCCGCCCACGCTCCTTCCCAAATACACGACCTCTGGGTCCTATACACTGACGGTACATCTAACGCGTCGGGGTCCGGGCTGGGACTCGTACTCGAAGTCCCAACAGGCGAAGTGATTCGCCAGTCCATAAGATCCCCGAACATGACTAACAAGGAGGCCGAGTATGAGTCTGTAATTACAGGATTAAGACTAGCACTCAAATACGGGGAGAAGCGGCTAAGGCTGCGCTGCGATTCTCAGCTCGTGGTTAACCAAGTCACAAGGACTTTCCAAATCAAGAAGCAAAGGTTACAAAAATACCAAACAAAAATATTAAAACTACTACCCGAGTTTGACGAATGTCAGCTCCACCAGATTCCCCGAGCAAAAAATATTGAGGCGTACGGCCTCGCCAAATTAGCGGCAGCCACCAAAAACATCACAACCGGAGACAAAAATATGGTCCGCCTCCTCAACTCGTTGATAGAACAAATCAAGATAAGAACTATAAACCTAACTTGGGACTGGAGCAACCGTATTATTACATATTTGCAGGACAACACACTCCCCAGTGACAAAAAATAGGCCAAGAAACTGCGAATGCAAGCGGCTAGGTACAACATCGTTCACAACGACCTGTACAAAAGGACATATGGCGCCTCCCTGGCAAAATGCTTGGGCCCAAATCAGACGCGACGCGTCCTTGAAGAAGTGCACGAAGGCCATTGTGGAGCTCATTCCGGCAATCGAGCTTTGGTCAGGTGCCTTATACGAGCAGGATACTATTGGCCCACAATGAAAAAGGAGGCCACAGATTTCGTAAACAAATATGAGCAATGCCAAAAGTACTTTGGGCCTACCGAACAACGCCAAAAATGAGCACAGGGGAAATGCCATACTCGTTAGTCTATGGGACTGACGCAGTAACACCAGTCGAGGTCGGGGAGCCCAGTCTAAGATTCATTCACGAAAGCGGACCCCAGAATTATGACAGTAGAAGGCAGGAACTCGACGAAGTCGAGAAACGAAGAGATATGGCCTATGTGAGAATGGTCGCCCAAAAGCAGCAAGCAGAACATTACTATAACAAAAGAGCAAAGATCATGCCACTTAAAGTCGGGGACTACGTGCTGAAAGCTAAAATACAAGCAAGCAAAGATCCACGGGAAGACAAACTAGGAACAAACTAGGACTGCCCCTATAAAATCACGGCAGCGGCAAGCAAAGGGTCATTCATACTAGAAACAATGGAAGTAAAGCGACTACCAAACAACTGAAACATTACACACCTCAAGTACTTCAACTTTTAAAGGACGAGGTCCCCTAAATTGATTAAAGGTTATATTCGACCTCGTTTGAATTAACACCTATTTGGCCTACGACCTCAATCAATTATAGGTTATATTCGACCTCGTTCAAATTAACACCTATTCGGCCCATGCCCTCAATTAATTAAAGGTTACATTTGACCTCATTCGAATTAACACATATTCGGCCTACAACCTCAATTAATTAAAGGTCACACTTGACCTCGTTCGAATGAACACCTATTCGGCCTACGGCCTCAATTAATCAGAGGTTATGTTCGATCTCATTCTAATTAACACCTACTTGGCCCACAACCTTAACTAAATGAAGGCTACTTTCAACCTCGTTTAGCCTACTCAAACAAATTGGTTACGACAAAGGCAATCAAGCAACAAATCAGAAAAACGCACAAACCCGAACAAAGAAATGGAATTAGGTACGAATAGAAAAACACTTCATACTTAGAATATTTTCTCTTTACAAAGGCTCGAATCCACGCCTACAAAAACTATACCCAAATCTGCAGCTAAACCAAAAAGAACAATAACTAATCACAGCCTGACCCAGCAGCGCCACCAGCTTGATCGCCCAGACCGTCTCCACCTACCTCCTTGCCATCACCATCATCAGCGGGATATTCATCCTCGTACCAGGTATCCTGTTCGATCCGATCCACGCCCGTAACCTCCTCGTCGTCGCTGGCTTCCAGTGTAGCGGGATCATAGCCACAAGCAAACCGAGCTTTACGTGCCTTAGCACGAGCGTCCTCAAAGTCGCCTTCTGAAACAGCCCCTGTCCCCATCAGGTCCCTGAATATATCTAACTGGGCCTCAGCATGAATCCATTCCTCGTACAAATCCTGCGAAACATCAGGAAAGGCAAAAGTATGGGACGAGGACGGTTGAGTCAACAACTGTGCCTTCTCGGCCTCTAGAACTATGACTCGATCACTAAGGCTTGAAGCATCTTTCTCCAGCTCCTATATCCGCTCATCAAGTCGCTCCTCCCTTTGCTTGGTCATCTCCAAAGCACTCTCTCGCTCAGAACGAAGAACGCGGATCATGATTGTGAAAGCCTTCGCCTTCCTTGCAGCTGACAACTGGGCTAACTCCGCCTTCTCTAAGCCCGCCACCTTATCAGCAACCTCGCCACTCAGAGCATCCACTTTGATTTGACACTCCTCGAGCTCAGCGCGCAGTGAAACCACCTGGGCTTAAAGATCGATGCATTGAGCCTCCACCGCCTTGCTCACCTCGTGTTCCTCTTCTTTGTCCCTCAACGCCCCCTCGAGTTTGCTACATTTTCCAATGACCCTCATCAATTCATCGTCCTTCTCCTTCAGTTCACTTCGGAGAGCCTGGAAAGTGTCGCTTCCACCGAACCGCCTGCAGATCTCGCGGTGCTTATCACGGTATTCGCGATATTTCCGTTCCATCTTCTGGAAAATGGCCTTACGCCTCTCCTCTCGGCGGACACTCTCGATCTCCAAGATCACAGTCTGAAAGAAAGACAACGAGTAAGAACAAAACTAGACTCGACACACATAAAAAAAATGAAGAAAACATAAAAAATGAAGAAAGATCAAAGGCTTATGCTAAGAGTGAGGCCGGCTATACTCCTCAACAGAGTGGCGTCTTTTAACTTCTCAAGGGTCTTACCCTCCACATCGGAACAGAGGGGACCACGTCCTCCGTATCAACCAGCAGATTCTGGTCCAAGGGGATCGCGATAGTTCGCGTGGTCCCCTCCAATCTCACCTCGAGTCTCCTTCCCCCATCATCCAAACTTCCTTGACGTCCATATCAGAGCTTGTATCGTAACCTTCTTTCTCTACACTTTTCCCCTTTATATCAACCCGGGAAGAAGGATCCTCGGCTGGTAGCGAGGTCGATGGCTCGTCCTCCCATAAGCGTCAGGGGACCCTCGCCGACGGCCCTTTAAAATCTATCATGACCTCAGGGAGAGACATACATTCCTCGGCCCTTGACGACGGCAGAATCGTGGGCGGTAACTCAGCGCCATCTCCAAGTTCTATGGTCGCCGTCTCTCGGACGATGAAATCCTCCATCACCGAATTTCCCGCACGGGCAACTCTTTCATCGATATCTACAGATGGCCTCTTGCGGAGAAGCAAGTTATCGCCATTCGGCGATGATCCTTCCTCATTGTCCTCGTCTACTAAATGACGCAAAGGGGAAGTCAAAAGCCCTGCTGCAGGATTAGTCGACGACCGAGCAGACCTCACCGCAGCAGAAGGAACAAAAGCTGCCTTCCTCTTACAGAATGTCATAACAGGAGCCTTCTGCCTTCTCGAAGGTCCCCGGTCTGAAAAAGAAAAATTAGAAGACCATCACTTCCCGTACAAAACCGCAATGAGCAAACAACCACGAGGTCGAAATAGTATAGACGAACTCACCGGTCGCGGAAGGCGCATGCCCAAATTTCTTGATAAAGGCCGGCCATTCACGAATCCCCACTGTGTGAGGCAAGACCTGGCTGACCCGGTCATGAATGTCCCCGACCAAGGGAGGGGGCGAAGTCTCAACTGCACGAAGAAGGGACGAAATGTGAGACTGCAACTAAAACAGGCAAAATAAATGCTCGGAAAAAAGATACTTACGAGCGTAATTCCAAGCCTCGGGGAACCCGCTTGCGTTGGCCACCACGTATTCGGTCTTGACGAATAAATAGTTGAGCCAGAACTGACGATTCGCCTTTGTCACGACCTAATTTAGGATCATAATCGGTGCTTAGGAGCAAGTGCCCCCAAGTAAGCCTAATCGGTATTTTACAGAAAATCAGATAGAGTTTTCCCTGTTTTAGGACTATCCAAAAGTTTTCATGTCTCATAAACAAATAACAACCAACCAATATTTACCTAAATCAATCACAATCTTCATCAACTAACCAAAAATGAGTTTTCACCAACATTACAAAACTTATCAATATAATAATACTAAACCCATCTCAAAAATATTTAAAAAAATGCAATACTAGGAACTAATCCAATATAACGAATGAATACCCATAACACTAATAAAAATGACTATGGAGAGACTCTGAGAGTTCAAAAGCAAAGACGATAACAAATAAATAAACTCTTCGCCCACGCGAACAAGTGCGGGGCTCACCAGGAACTATTAACTCGTATACTCTAATTAACAAAATCCTCACTCGGATCAACTACTGTCTCTGCACAAAAAATAACGGGGAGTGAGTTGCTCGCTCAGTGAGTAATATCACTTAACCACATTTATTTTTTTAATGGAGACAAGTTAGAAAATATGCTATTATAATAATCAGAAAATATCATGAAATAAATGCCCTTTTTCAGAATGGGTAACAACAATCAATCTTTTCTGTTTTCGCGTAAGCAGGAATCAATTAACAATTCAGTAATAAACTCTGTAAACATTGTCATACAATATGTTTGGGAGGTTTTCAAGAAATGATCATGTAATCTGTATCTCTGTGTGGACCCCTTCATAAAAGGAGTCATATATAATTGTAGGTCCCTACTCGAGAGAAAACTGTAACTGTATGCTAGTTCTACTTTCCCACTAGCGAGGGCTATAACTGTAATCGGTAATCTATAAATACAAGGTACACCAGATCTAACGAACCCTCCGTTAGCTACGAGATCCTTCAAAGTCTCCTACAATTTATATTTTTCTTTGTAAACAGTAAATATTCACATGGAAGCATTTTTAAAATAGTACGGAGCATTTCAATTCTTATCAAATCATGTAATCCAAATTTCGATAACGGTAATCATATATTAAGTGATAGTAAAATATGTCTAGTAATAGTGAGAACCTTTTAAATAACTGTAAACATATCAAGTAAACTATTCAGTACTATATCAAGTAAAGGACTTGTCCCACATGCAATTTCAAACATTCGGTAATACATTTTATTTTCAAAATATAGTATAAACCTTGCAGGTTATGAAAACATAAATTGCGGTAAGATTACTACTCACAGTACTCGTGTAGAAATATCAAATTCATCACCTCGAGCGATCTGTACGACTTTCTTCAATCAATTTATAATCACGTCAACATTGAACTCGTATTAATTTCCTTGTTTAGGCTAATTCTTAGTTAATTTAGAATTCCCAACCCTCGAGGTTTCATATTTGACTCTTAATTCGCCGAATCATATTTACTCATACTATGAGTAATTTAAATTAGTCCAAAATCTTCTTTATAAAAAAAGGAATTTATGCAGTTTAATCCATGTACTATTCAATTTCTTTAATCATGTGTATAAGTTAAAACTTAAATATCATTATTGTTTATAATATCTTTTTTTTTGGTACTTAAATTTTCAATATGTGATGGAATCCCATGAACGTATAAATTGGGATTTAAATAAATCCTAGACACTGAAGAAGAATCAAAGAAAGGGAAAAATTGACCTTTTTATGTAGGAATCAACAATGAAACTTGATAATCTTTCTTCCTTCTTCCTTGTTGAAATTTACTGATAAAAGCTTCTCTTTTCCTTTAAAGCATTGCTGCCCAAGAATTTTCCATGCGTTAGAGTTCTTTTACCATCCAAAGTTTTTTTTTTCTTTTGTTGTTTTCCTGCCATGAGCCTTCGCCCCCTTCCCTCAATCCCTTTCTTTCTTTTCCTTTTGGCCAGATTTTCATCTGGTGGGCTTGGGCCCTTTTGGTTCATCTTTTTTTTTTAAAAAAAAATTAGTTGCTAATGACCAATATATCCTTGTCTAAAATTAGGGGATATTATATCCTCCCCACCTTATAAAAATTTGGTCCCCGAATTTAACTCAAGTACGTACTTGTATACTGGAATAAATAAGGATATTTGGCGCGCATACCATCTTCCACTTCACGAGCAGCTTCTTCAACGGTATGATTTCTCCATAAGACTTTAAGAAACAAAATCTCTTTTGATCGTAGCTTTCTTACTTGTCTATCAACAATAGCCATCGACTCGTTCTCGTAAGATAACTTCTTGTCAAGTGGTATAGTCGGTGCTTCAAGAATTTGAGAGAAGTCTGATATACATTTTTTTAGCATAGAGACATGCAACACTGTATGAGTAAAAGACAACTCATAAGGAAATGCCAAACGATAAGCCACAGCTCCTACTCGGTCTAGTATCTCATACGGTCCTATAAACCTAGGGCTCAACTTGCCTCTTTTCCCAAACTGCATCACACCTTTCATAGGGGAGACTCGTAGGAACACTGTGTCCCTGATTGTGAACACTAACTCTCTTCTCCTCTTATCCGCATAAGACTTTTGTCTATTATGAGTTGTGAGCAATCTGATCACTGGACCTTGTCAATGGTTTTTTGTACTAAGTCGGGTCCTAAAAAGTTTGCCTCATAGGCTTCAAACCATCCGATAGGAGAACAACATCATACACTTATACAAGGCTCCATACAGTGCCACCTAAATACTAGACTGAAAGCTATCGTTATAGGCAAAATCAGCTATAGATATATAATCGTACAAACTACCTTCAAACTCAAAATATAAGTTCTCAACATATCCTTCAAGATATGTATGGTACATTTAGACTGCTCGCCTGTCTGCTAATAAAATAAAGTACTAAGATATACTCGTGTAACCAATGTTTCTTGGAAAGATTTTCAAAATCATGCAGTAAATTGTGATCTTCTATCAGAAATGATAGATAGACCCCGTATAGTTTGACAATTTTCCATTCATGTATATTTGAGTATATTTATCCTCAGTGTGCGAAGTTTTAACTGGCAAAAGTGTGCCTACCATGTAAGTCAATTTTCAATTACCTTATTACCACATATAATTATAACTTCTAATTATTTAAGGTAGTTTTGCCATAAAATTCACTTTGATTCTATTATTTTCACTTTGGAATCCCGAGTTGTTGTAATGCGCCTGCGAGTCATAAATGTTGACATGCTAACAAGTTAAACTGTTAGAAACAAGGTTAAGTTAATCTTCCTCCTTTTTCCACAAATATAATTTTCTTCTAGTCATGGTACATCTTACTAGGCTCCGAATGTACAGCGTATTTAGAGTTGTGAGCTCCTCAAGAATAACTCATCTTAACACATCTACATCTAGTACACATATCTAGTTACCTAGTCGAGAATAACTCATCTTCCTTGTTGAAATTTACTGATAAAAGCTTCTCCACCTATAGAAACTAGGGGCGAGGAGATGCATCAGGTGGCGAAGTGGGACCCCACGGCCAGCCAACTCCACATATTTCGTCAGCATACGGATAAACTTGTAGATATATGGGGAGAGCTGGGCCAGGCAGACGCCGTAGTAGTGGCAAAATTCCTCCGCCAACGGGAGAAGAGGAAAAGAATAGCCCATGTAGAACGGATACGCATAGAACATGCAATGTCCTGGGCGATGTATCTGTACAACATCGTGCTCCGCCGGAACCAGATTGATGTGAGCCGGAATTTTGAACTTTTTCCTAAACGCAGCGAGGTCAACCTCATTCATCGTCGACTCCGAGACCTCAGGGTCGTCTTTGGGCAACTTCGAAAAGTCAGATCTAATCTTTTCACTGTGAGAAATTATTTCCTCCACCATAGGGAACCCCTCATATTCAGGGGGCAACGGAAATACCGTCGCCATGAGAAGGCATGCGCACCGCTAAAGGGGTAGGGTTAAGCGCCATACTAGAACCAGAGGGTGCGTTAACCATGTTCTCGAGAGGATATCTTGCGCACAGAAGAGTCGAGAACAACTGAAATCACTAGAATCGAGGGAACATATATGCAGTGATGAAGCAAGAAGGAGACAATGGTTTGATATAGAGAATAAAGAAAGGGACATAGGGATTCGATAATGCAAGTATGTAAAACAAACACAAGGGACCTCATGTCCATATTTATAAGATTTCAGGCACAAAGATCTAGAAATCAAGCCATCATTTCCCAGCGCAGGTATCGAAAATACAGAGGCACAGGAAATGACGCAGGGCATCGGGAAGGCGCGACACAGTAATGTATGATATCATGACGTCATTCTGAAACAACGTATCCCCAAAGTTTGCAGCTTACGAAAAGTCATATCGCCACCTCGCCTAAAGTGCCTCTACCCATCTTGCTCGCCTCATTTCGTCAACTGCGACATACAGAGTCCGTTCATCAAGGCTGTCAGAGCTCGGCCTTAATAAGCGGAGGGACTAACTGTATAGGCCAAAATCCGTCTTTGGAATATTTGGTGTAATATGGCATTAAAGAAAGTTATCGGTCGAGCTCGCCCAAGACGCTGCGAGGTCAATGGCCGGGGTGCCGACATGAGTTGTGGTCAAGATATCGACGGTTATCGTAATCAAGATGTCAGCAAGGGTCGAGGTCGAGATCGACCACTGATGATCAGGCTTGTAACGGCTAATTTGTCAAGATAGGGTACTAAAAGGGAATATTCTAATGAATATTCCTTGCATTTGTACCATTAGGGTTTCCTAGGAAAAATGCCCTATATATATAGAGAAAGAAGAGACAATGACAGGGGCATGTAATATTGATTCTGATAAGAACACTTTTGAGAAGAGGACTTTCTCTCTGGCAAAAACACAAAGATTACATTTTTACAAAGATGCTTGCTCATATTGTTCCCCACTTTCCATCAGATCCGAGGACCGTTCATGTGAATCTTGGATCTATCCGTCATTCATCATTGTCTGGCAAAATATTCATACTACTCATCCATTATTGGGTGAATCATTCTCTTTATTTACTTAAATGTCATTTATTGACATTTATTATTGGCTATATTTCCCTTAATGTTCTTGCTTTAAGAGAATTCAATATTTATTGTCACCAACCACATACGAAATCTGTCTAACTAATATACGTCTTTGTGCTTAACATTTAGAGTTATTATCCTTAACTAGATCTAATCCCTCATTGTATAAATTTAATAGTTTAGTCGAAAATTATATTTTTTGGTCAAACAAAACTATATACCACGACGATGTGCTATATTATTACTCCCTCTCAGAGGTGAATCTAGGATAGTGCCTTTACTATCCAGGGTACCAAGCAACTTAAATTAATTATTTTTAAAGTATACGCATATACATATATAAGATTTCTGTCAATGTTTACGGGGTCCGGTGACCCTTCAATATTATACATAAGTCTCCCTCTTACTACCAAAAAAAGAGTGACTTCCGACCACGATATCCCTCGGAAAACGGTCAGAAATTATGGTTTTTCGACTACTTTCCGACCAAAATTGGTCGGTCGAAAAACAGTTGGTCGGAAAATATTTTTCGACTGAATCCGTCAGTGATTTTCGACCAAAGTGGTCGGAACGTTCAAAAGGTCAGACGACCAAATTATTTTTAAATTTCCGACCAAAGTGGTCGAAATTTTACCAACCAAATCAGTCATAATTATTTAAATAAAAATAAATATTAATTTAAAATTAAATAATAAAAATAATTATTTACCGACCGATTCGGTCGGAAAGTAATAATTAAAAAAAATATTTCTTTAACTTTCCGACCGAAACCGTCGAAAATCTTTTAAAAAATAATGATTTTTTTATCATTTCCGACCGAATCGGTCGGAAATCTAGGTATCTTTTGAAAAATCTAGGCAAATGTCCGATTGTTTTCGTCAGAAATCAGTCAGAATGTTCTTTAAAATTGGGTAGAATTCTGCTCAATTTTGAGCTACACTACATGTCAAACAATTACAATACAATAACCAATAATCAATCAACAAATGTCAACCAATATCACATCTAAATAACAAATCCAACCATTAACACAATCTAAACCAACAAATCCATTAAACCGGACAATTTTGGGCATAAAAACATTCAAATAGTAGCCCACATTCAAGTTTAAAAACAAAACATAAACTTGTCTCTCATAATCAAGTTTAACAATCAACCAATACCATACACCTAAAATACTACAAATCAGATTCAATTTGTTCATCCTCATCATCAGATAGATCATGCCCATGTTTTCTCATGAATTTCTGCATCTTAACAAATGTTCTGAATTGTGAGTCCCATTGTTGCTTCAAATCACGAATTTCTTTTCTTATATCTTCCATTTGTTCTTGATTTTGCGAAAAAGAAGAATCGGCTAAGAGTAGGTTTGGATGACCTGTAGGTCGGCGTACTCCAAGTCCGTAGACTCTGCCTTTGTTTACTCCACCCGATGCCTCTGTCCATAATGAATCCATATCATCAGGTGTTGGTTAAGTTGAAGGAGGCACATCGTCATGCCGATTCGGTCTATTTCTCAAACATGGCACATCATGTTCAAAATAATATGAACATAAATAAGATGTTTCTTTAGCCACATATGCCTCGCATATCGAACCCTCAATTCTTGATCTATTTTTTACGGTTCGTTTATATTTTCCAATAGTCCTGCATAGTGTAATTTTTAGATGAAACAATATTTAAAGCAAATACAAAAGGTAAATGATTAAATGACATTATCTCTCGAAGGGATACATCCATCTACATTGAACTGGCCATCCAAGTCGTGCCTCTTGTGCAAGGTGAATTGAAAGATGTTCCATTACATCAAAACTCTGTTACTTTAGGCAGATCCCTTACTGCGTTCCAAATTTTTTCTGAACACAAGTAGGTCGGTGGCTTGTCAAAATCAGTTCGGTTCTTCATAAATACACTTATATTTTACCTAAATTCATGATTCATTGGCAAGAATCTATGGTGGCAGTCGAACTATGTATTTTTACCTCCATGTTTCAAAGTAAATGCTTTTGTATCTTCCATACAACAAGGAAAAGCTAACTTTCCAGCAGTCGATCACCCGGACAACATTCTATAAGCAGGAAAATTATTTATAGTCCACATCAAAGCAACATGCAATCTAAAGTTTTGTTTAGTTGATATATCATATGTTTCCATACCTTGATGCCACAATAATTGTAACTCATCAATCAAAGGCTGCAAGTATACATCAATCAAACTTTTCAGATTACGTGGACCTGGAACAATACAAGTTAGGAAAAAATATGGACTTGTCATACATAACTCGGGCGGAAGATTATACGGGATAACAAACACTGGTCAACATGAATATGGTGCAGCAGAGACAACAAATAGAGTGAATCCATCTGCACATAATCCCAACCTAATATTCTTGGTTCACTCGCAAACTCGGGTAACACCCTATCAAAATGCTTCGACGCTTCTCCATCTGACGGATGGCATAGAATATCGGGTGACCTTCTATGTTCATAGTGTCATTTCATATGAGGATCATAGCTCATTGATGCATACAACCTCTTTAACCTATGTATAAGAGGTAAGTAATGCATCGCTTTAACTGGAACCTTCTTTTTTGTATTGGCATTTGTGACTTCCTTAAAATGAGGCTTTACAAAATTTACAGTTTTCTAAAGATGCGTCATCCTTATAGAATAACATGCAATATTTCTCACAACAATCAATTCTCTCTAATGAAAGGTACAACTTAGAAATTAATTTTTTAGCAGTGTAGAAATCTTTTGGTAAATCATTGTTACTCGGATTAAGTTCATTCATAAGCCCAATAATAGAATCCATGTCCGCTTGAAAAATATAACTATCCGATTTAATACGTAGCAATCTAACCGCAACAGACAACTTGAAATGTACCGAGCCTTCATACAATGGACGATTAGCTTCCTTTAAATGTTCATAGAAACGCTTAGCCTCATCATTTGGTTCGGATTGAGCCCTAGGAAACATCCCAAAAGCATCCCTCATCATTTCATTGTATCGAAAATTTTCAACATTAAGCTCTTCTATGGGGTTACCCTCACCACCAAAAGAATTCTAAAAGTTAACATCATTTAAACTAGCATGATTCTCCCCGTGAACAGTCCATATATAATAATTTTCTACAAATCCGTTATTGTAGAGATGAACTTTAACTTTGTCTATTTTCAATAACTTAACATACTTACATTTCACACAAGGGCACCTAATCCTTCCTCCAGTAAGAAAATCATCAAGTGTTTGAGTCTTAGCAATAAATTCAACAACCCCTTCAATAAATTTATCCCTCAACCTCGCACGATTAGGATGATTCCTATTATACATCCATCTACGATGCACAAATTCAATCTACACAAATAAAAATCTAGAAATAAGATATTTAAAATAATTTAATTTATTTAAACTAATTACAAAATTATACTCTTTACCCAAGGTTCATTTTAGATATATATATATATGTATCATTAAGTCAAAGCACTTTAATTGATATATTTTATTTTTTAAATTAATATTTTTTAACTCTCGAAATCTCACATTAATCCCTATTCTAAATTATATAAGTCTTTAACTACAATAATTAAATTTGAATAACTTATTAAATGTTCATATAATCCAAACTAATGATTTCTCAAATCTACAAATTAATTTTAATGTTGAAATTGAAAAAATTTAAATTTAATATCATTCTAATAGTAAAACTAACAAGTAACAATAAACCTAGTACAACAAGATTTACACCAAAGTTTTAAACTATAACTAGTTAATACAATTAAAATCAATAAACTATAAAGTTAATATATCATTCCATAGATAAATTCAAGGCAATGGTGTTATGTTTTTCTAATAGAGAACCCTAAAAACTTATAGCATATAAAGAGAAATATACAAGTAAATTTTACATAATGCCAATTCAACCATACCTAAATCAAATAAACCTACAAAAACTAAAATCCCAAAAAATTCAATCATATCTAATTCAATTATCTAGGATGTTCATATAGAAAATCCAATAAACGTACAACAACTAAAATTACTACAAATTTAACAATAAAAATAAGATATATGTCAACGAAATACTTACCTCGCCGAGAAAAAATATCGGAGAAGAAAGATGGTGGAGCTGCCGCGGCGCTACTGCTGCAAAAAGAAAAAATAAGTTAAAAATATAATTAAGGAAAAAGGGGAAGAGGACGTTGAAGAATCCATGGAGGAGGAGGGAGAGGGAGAAGGGAGGAGGAAGAGAGAGAGAGAGAGAGAGAGAGAGAGAGAGAGAGAGCGAAAAACCTTACTTAGAAGGAGGAGGATGGTGAAGAAGGACGAGAGGGAGAGGATGACGGAAATATTTGGAAGAAAGAAAAATGAGCCGTCTGTTTTTTGGGAACGGGGGTCGAGTAGGGTTTAGAAATCGATTTCCGACTGATTCGGTCGGAAATATAATTAGATTTTATTCTTTTTTTTTCGAAAAAAATACCGACCGATTTGGTCGCTAAAGTCAAACGAGTCAAACGGTCAAATTTTAAAATTTTCATACCGACGAATTCGGTCGAAAATAAATTTCCGGGCTTTTGCGCCAAAAATTACGATCGATTTGGTCGGAAATATGGTCGAAATTATTTAAAATAAATATAATTGATATTTGTTTTAAAATTTCGACCGATTTGGTCGGAAATTTCTAACAATTTTTTTCCGTCGGAATTACATGATTTTCTAGTAGTGTCTGCTCCCTCTTTTATTTTATGTGTCTTAGTTTGATCGAGCACGAAATTTAAGAAAATAAAAGAAGATTTTTAATGTTATTTTCTTAAATTAAAGATGAGTAATGTACCAAAATACAAATGCAATCTTAAATATGTCATACCAAATACTGAAGTTAAATAAGTACTAAATATAGAAAGAGATATTCTTTTGAAAAGAGATAAAAAGAAAGTTGACACATAAATTGAAACGATATGGGAATATTTAAGGTGATTTAGCATAATATGCTAGCAGGACATCAAACAATTTTAAGGTCGATACAGTTCCGTTTAATTCCCTCCCTCCGTTAATATTTGACCCCTTCCGGTTTCCATACGTCTCCCCTCCTTTCATTCAAATTTTATTTTTCTACCTTCAAAATTCTAACTCTAATCCACAATCAGGAGGGCTCAACGATGAGGCTAGTAAAGCCTTTGCTTTAAGCCCCGAAAATTTTGAGCCCCCAAAAAGTATTAATGGTGGAATGTATAATAATATTTTCTCTTAGACAATATTAAAATTTGTAGAAACAAATATAAAATTTGTATTAAAAAGAACGAAACTAATGAATGTCTATTTTTTTTACTATTAAAAATATTTAGTTTGAATTAAACTACTCAAATCTTCATATTAGTAAATAAATTTTTTAAAACAAGATAAAAGGCAATATATTACAAATACATGGCCTACGCATTATTAAATTGAATTAAACCTTCCTAATATAAATAATGATATTACTATGTGAAGTTAAACTTTTATATATGGTAAGAATATTACACTATAAATAAGTACGGAAATAAACCACTATAAATAAGTACGGAAATAAAAAGAAAGACAATATTAAATTTTTGGCAAAATACATAGTTTACCCATCAAAGTTGCACCAAAATTCTTGTTACACGTCTTTTTTTCACGGGTAATCTTTTACACACTCAATATTTTAAAACTGTGTCTATGTAACGACCCGGCCGGTCGTTTTGAGTGTTGTAGTCCCGTTCCCCATTTACTGCTCATTTCATGCTTATTAGTTTTTATGTGACTTGCCGGGGTAATTGGTTTGGTTTCGAAATGAGTGAGACACTTAGTCTCAATGTTGGAAGTTTAAGTTGAAAAGGTCTACCGGATGTTGACTTTGGTATAAATTGCTCCAGAATGGAGTTTGATGGTTCTGATAGCTCCGTTGGGTAATTTCGGACTTAAAAATGTGTCCGGATAGTGATTTGGAGGTCCGTAGTTTATTTAGGCTTGAAATGGCGAAAGTTGAAAAATTAGAAGTTTTGAAAATTGAGAAGTTTGACTGAGAGTTGACTTTATGGTTACGGGGCTCGGATTTTGGTTCTGAGAGTTGGAGTAGGTCCGTTGTATCATTTATGACTTGTGTGCAAAATTTGAGGTCAATCAGACATGATTTGATAGGTTTCAGCATCAATTGTAGAAGTTGGAATTTCTTAGTTTTCATTAGGCTTGAATTGGGGTGCGATTCGTGTATTTGATGTTGTTTGATGTGATTTGAGGCCTCGACTAAGTTCGTATCGTGATTTAGGACTTGCTGGTATATTTGGTTGAGGTCACGGGGGCCTCGGGTGGAGTTCGGATGGTTAACGGATCGAAGTTTGGAATTAGAGGATTGCTGGAGTGCACCAGGTCTGGTGCGATTGCACCTGCGATGGAATTGGTCGTAGGTGCGTTACCGCAGAAGCGACACGAGGAGCGCAGAAGCGGCCTGGAAAGGGATGTGCAGTGGTTGCAGGTGTGAGGGTATTTTCGCACCTGTGTGGTCGCAGATGCAGCGTATGGGCGCGGAAGCGGAGCTTAGTGAGGAGGCTGTGGAGCGCAGGTACGGAGGAAGTTTTGCAGATACGGACTCACATATGTGCGTATGTGATCGCAGAAGAGAAGGCAGGGACCTTCAGGTATAACCGCAAAAGCGGATGAAGTGTCCGCACCTGCAAGACCACAGATGCAGTTAAGTGGGTCGCAGGTTCGAAAGCACTCGTAGTGTTAAATCTGAAGGGATTCTTGATTTTTCTCATGTTGGACTTTGCAAACTCGTACCAAGGCCATTTTTTAGAGGGATTTCGAGGGGTTTCTTGAGGTAAGTCACCTGTGACCATTTTTATTCAATAATCTTGTTTTCCCATTGAATTTTCCACCTAGTTTGTGTGTTTTTTAGGTAGAATTTTGGGAGTTTGAGGCTAGGGATTTGAAGAGTTAATTTGGGAGATTTAAGTGACAAATTGGTGTCGGAATTTGGTAAATTTGGTATGGTTGGACTCGTGGTTGAATGAGCTTTCGGATTTTATAACTTTTATCGGATTCCGAGACGTGGGGCTGGGGGTCGACTTTTGAGTTGACTTTTTGACTTTTGATTAAGAACTTAGTATTTTAATATGAAATTGATTCCTTTAGCTCGTGTTGATTGTATAGAATTGTTTGTGTCTAGATTCGAGGCATTCAGAGGCCGATTCGCGAGGCAAGAGTTTATTGGAGTAGAGATTCGCATGGTTTGAGGTAAGTAACACTTCTAAACTTGGTTATGAGGGTATGAAACCCCAAATTATGTGTTATGTGATTGGTGTTGAGGTGACGGGCATGCTAGGTGACGGGCGTGTGGGCGTGCACCATAGTAATTATGATTTAGTCGATTCCATGAAACTGTGTAGCTATCTTATCTGAACATTATTACTGTACTCCAAGTGTTAGAGCACTTGAGTTGTGATTCATGCTAGAAAACATGTTTAGGCTATATGCTGGTACTATTGGGATCCACAGTGGTCGATCTTTGCTTTTGAGCTATTTGCTTAATTGTTGTTATGTACTCAGTCACATTCATCATTGTATATTGTATCTCAGTCTCCGTTACCGTATATTGTCACATCTTGTATCATTGATTTGGGATGCTTAGCATGAGTGTTGTGAGCCCGAGAGACTGGAGAGATTGATGACTGAGTGAGGCCGATGACTTGTTTGTGAGTGATATTTATGGGATCGGACAGCACGTCGTAGCAGACTTTATTGATTCATGCCAACATTTGGCTTATTATAGCGCTTGGGCTAGATCTGTTCCTCTAGAGTCTGCACATCCACAGTGAGCACAATTTGCTATTGATTCATTTGCATTGGGTTAGATCTACCTTGGACTTATTTGCATTTGGGTTGGATGTGCATTGTACAGTGCTGAGTGATTGAGGGTGATGAGTGAGAATTGAGACAGTCAGGTTGAGTACTCTGAGAGTGTGAGTACATGAGGCTTTTATTGTGTTGCATCACATACGATATGCATATTGGCATGTAGATATAGAGATGTCACATTTCTCATATCATTCAGACACATATTTCATCCGTTCTGAGTTTAATTGCTAAATCTGGAAGCACGTCTAAATTCTTTTACCATTACATGCAGTTTATGAATTTTTGAGATATTACTGTCATATTTTTCGTAAATTTCCGTACTGTTAATTTTGTATGTGGGCTGTAATGTACGAGCTCGTCATTACTTTTAATCTAAAGGTTAGATTTATTACTTATTGAGTTGGTTGTACTCACGCTATACCCTGCACTTCGTGTGTAGATCCAGGTATTTTCGGGTACGGTGGTTGCTGATTCTCAGAGTTCAGCAATTCGGAGATTATCGAGGTAGTTGCCCTGGCGACCGCAGACCTTGATTCACCCCCCCTATCCCTCAGTTTTACTTATTTAGCTTCAGTTTTTCTTAGTCAGTATTCCAGACTTTGTATTTGTATAGATGCGCATGTACTTAGTGACACCCTGGTTTTGTGACGGTTTATTCCAGATTTTATGAGATTTTTACTTAATTAAACCTGTTTTAATATATTTTAAATTTGTAAGTGTTGGTATGTCTGAGTTATCGGCTTACCTAGTATCATAATAGGAGCCATCACGACAAGTTGAGTTTTGGGTCGTGACAGTCTAAAACACACCTTTTTGATTATGTGTAACTCGTATATATTTCACATATAAGAGGCGAGTGGACAATTATAATTCTGTGTCTAAAGGCTCATTTTGATAGCACTTGTCCAATCTTTTTATTTTTTCATTTTTCTAAATCCTTTTCTTCATTTTTCATAAAAAAAATCCACTATTCTTTTCCATATTTTTCCATTACTGCACCATCGCCTTCTTCTACCACCATACCACCAAATATTTTTGCCAAAATTTAAAGGAGGAGAAAAAAAATCAGAGTTTTATATTTAACATAGGAATCGTTGAATGACGGTGTCATGGCTGCGTTGCCTGCGTGGCCAAATGCTGAAGGAAAAATTTATGGAGTTCTTCATATGTGTTTCGTGAGAATTTGTGAGTTCTAATTGGGTCTGTGGAGTTTTTTCCATTTCATCCATTGGTGGGTTGGGAATTTTGAGTTCTTGGGTTCTATTTTATTCTCACGGTTGCTGGTGTAAGCACATTTGGTACTCAAACTATGTAATCGATTAGTCAATTTGAAAGAGGGAAGATGCAAATACGAGGAATTTTAGGAAAAATATTTAATTGGTAATGATGATATAAATTCAATATTGTCTTAATAATTTGAAAATTAAAATTAAAAATAAAGGTTCATGGTTGCTAGTACAAATTACTCACTTGGAAGAGGGGGGAGGGGGGCAGCCGTGGTGGCACAGTTTGGGGAAGATGAAGAAGATGGATATAATTATAAATTCAAGTTTTTTTTAAAGTCAATAACATATGTCACGTTATTATTGGTGTGTGACTACACTTGATGAGAAAAAATTGGTCAAGTACCGAAGATGTGTGTTTTAAACACACTTTTAAAATATTGAGTATATAAAAAGTTTCTCGTAAAAAAAAGATGTGTAATAAGAATTTCGGTGCAAGTTTAATGGTAAACTATGTGTTTTTTCTTATTAAAATTTGGCTTTAGCCACTAATTTTGTTGAGTCGCCCTCGTCTACAACGGCATTTCAAGATTTTGCTCTAAAACTATCTCAAGCTATACTTTTCTGGGGTTGTTGAACATTGCAAGCCATTATATATTTTCTTCTTTTAAAATTAGTGGCAGTGATTGGTCGGACTTTTTTCTTTCTCCCAAATGAAAACTACTGAAGCTAGATGAATTAGGATATCTCTTTTTTCCAATGATAGATAGTACGTTGATTCATGATACTAATGTTTGGAAAGTTACATATGTAAAGGGGACGAATCCTCCTTCTTAATTTGAGCTTTTAAACTGTACATTGTTGATACCCAATTTTTCCCTCATATTTTTAAAAAATATATATATACTTTCAAAATAGCATATTTGTATCATCATTTAGTTTACAAACCCATACAAGCAATTTTCATAATTTTTCATAATTTTTAGAAGCTCTAAATTAATTTCTTGCTGCATTTTATTACATAAATATCCAATAAATACCCTTCAAATTATTTTTATGATGATTTAATCATCCAAACTTAATATTTACACCAACGTGTATGTTTTATAATATTCTACTTCATTTTTCTATAATCGCATTTGCATTTTTAGGCTAATTGCACGTTTTTGCAATAATAACCTATATTCATGTATAATTACATTACTTGTGCCAAAATAACTTTTATATTAATGTTAAGTTATTATTTACCATCATTTTAGTGCACAAATAATATTTTTTGTTATTTATTAATTACTTTTATAATTTTTCTTTTGATAAATATTGGGTATTTAAACAACAGTCCATTTTTAAACCAATTTCGGACCAAATAAATGGCCCAAAACCCTCAAACATCTAGCCCAAATACCCCAGCCCAAATCAAATGACCCACTAATCCAAAACCCGATCGGTGCCCCATCTCCATGACCCGTCCGTTCCAACTTTTAATCTTGGCCGTTGATCTCTCAAGATCAACGGCCCTTATTCACCCTTCCCTTTTAATTAACCCAACCCCCAAACCCTAACCTATTATCCCCTAACCCGCCGCCCTCACACTCTCTCAACCTCCCCATCTCTCTCTGAAGAACCCTAAACTGCCGCCCCCTAAATCCTTCTCCTAATCCCACTAAATATGGGATTCGACTACCATTTCTTGCCATATCTGACCCCCTTTTTGGTACTGGTTGTTCTCTTATGGTATTACCTAAGTACTTGCTTAAACATGGCAAGCAAATCTCTTCCGAAATCGAACCAAAATGGTCCAAATCTCTGATTTTGAATGCTATTCTGTCTATATATGTTCTATGCTACTATGTGAGTCCGATTTTTTGTTTAGATTATGTTGATTTACACTTTCCCTAAAAACTAGGGTTTACAGATTTCTCTCTTAAATTTATTTTCAGATTGATTTGCATGTTTATTTTCCTTGTTTGTTGCTTAATTTACTTTGTTTCCTTGATTATTACTCGATTTATTTACTACTATATAAACCCCTCCCTCATTCTCTTTTGGACGGACTTCGAATCACAAAAATCCCACTAAAAAGCTAAAGATCTTCACTTTGTTGTTCGCTTATTCTCTTGTTCTACTCTAGCTCTTGGCCGGCTGAAAGCTAAGGCTACCGGAATTCCTATTTTTCGACCTTCCTTGGGTGCGAGCATTGCCCTGGGTTCCTCGAAGCCCTTGGGAACTTGACGCATCTAAGGTCCTGGGTTATACTGCTGTGTTTATGTTTAAAGTGTTGTGGAGTCTGTTCTTGCTTGTTTTGTCTACTTGTCAATCAGTAACTGGTAAGTTCTTTAGCCTTTGCAATATTCATTCTCTTGTGTTCATGATTTGCATATTCACATCTCTGAAATTTTATAACCCAATGTGTTTTTAGACTATATCTATGTGCAACCCTACAAGTATCGAATCTGTTTGTGATATGAACCTCTCTAGCATCTGCTTATGCCTAAACTGCCAGTTCTGAAATGTGTTTATGTTTAACTGGAACAATTTAGACTGTTTGAAGTCGTTAGCTTAATATATTGGTACTTTGAGTGTCTACATTGGTTATATGACATCAGTTTATTTCCTGCCTTGTCATGAATTTCTATAGTGATTGATTTGTATCTGTGATATGCATCAATCCATGTTAAAACCTTCATTCTAGCTATGATTTGCTCCTATGATCATTTTATCACATAGTATATCCTTACCCTGCCTAACTCTGCACTCCATAGCAACTAGTTGGAACCTTTTAGAATAGCTTCCCAACTTGAGTTTCCCTCATGACATTTGACTCTGTTTTGCCTTGTTGCTATGAGTTGGTCTCTTTAACTTCTAGTGTGCAGCATAATTTTACCCTTAGGTTTGAACCTATTAGGTTAATATTCTATTGTTTGTCTTACTGGCCTAATGCACCTTAGCGTTAGTTTGCAATCCCAAAAGTCATAATTCCCCCTTGCTTCCCACAAATGTCCTCTGCCCCAATATGATAAGTGTGGACTTGTGATATCAACCTATCTTTTAAGTTTGTTTACCCTCTTTGCTGATATGTTTATTGTGTGATCACCTTTGCAATTATCTGTTTCTAAAAATGCAAATGCACTTCTTCAAATTCTACCAGTTGATCACTATTTTTTATTCTCATTGGTTATTTACCCTATTCTGAACTTATAATTCTTGGTTGGCTGAAAGCCAAGGCCACTAAAGCTTTCTCTATTAACCTCCCTAGTGTGAGCACTGCTTGGGCTCCATTTTGAGACCCTTGTGAACTCTGACACACTAGGACCTGAGGTTCTTTGGTCACTTTCTTTACTACTTAGCTCTGTCCCTCTTTTTGTCTGTTGAATTTGCAAATTGATTTGTGTGAGTGATTGGTTTCTGGATCCTATGATCAAACCATGGCTGTTTGGTTTAGTTTGAGTTCTCATATGGTTTCTGGGCTATGTTGAGATCCGTGTGTGCTAAAAAGTGGAGAAAGAGTTTAGTTGAAGGCCTGGCAGTGTTGGGTATCTCTTTGGGCCTGTCTTGGGCCTACTATTATTACTTGTACCACTTTGTAATTTATTCATTATTGGGTCTGTAATAATTCTGTAATAACAATTGGGGTAATAGTGCAATTGGGAAATGGGTATCTCCTAATACTTGCATGAAAAGGGTAGAAAGCATGCTCATAGGATTTGTGCGATACATTTGATTTCCGACCTGTTATGTTTAAATCTCTTTGTGCACTATTAGAGATCATGTTATTAGGGCAATCACACACTCACATAACTGGTGTACTGCCAAAACATGAGTACTCTATTTATTCCCATGTCTACTGCTATGTGTTGCTAGATAGCATGCATATAGTAAATAATTGCTAACAACTATTCTTTAATCCGCACCATGTTCATTAGATACCATACCTATAGAATTTTAATTAATTAATTCGCTTCGTTTATCTAGATAGCATGCCTATAAGAGCTAAAGGTATAAAATCAGATCCAATCGTCAATCTCTAGAAATCATGCATATAAGACATCACTGCTCGCTTTTCAAACGCTGTTTCATTGCTCATCCACGCAATTATTAGGAAGCATAGGTAATTTTGAGCATTTTCAATAAGTTTCACTATCTGTGCAAACCATTTAGAGATCATGCCTATAGGTATATTAACTTATAATCTGTAATAAGCGACTTTGCAGCAGCAGGTATTCACAAGTGGTAATTTAGAAATCATAGGTCTAAAATAGCCTGCATATCTGAATCGGATCATCTAGAAGCCATGCCTATAGGTCTTAACGACTTCAATCTCCCTCAATTCTGAAACTGCCTAATACCCTACATAGAAATCTGTCTACGTGCCTTTGTTGTCTAATCACATAGGCTAACTTGAGCCTTTAATTGTATTTAATTGCAGTCCTATCTGTTTTGAACTGTCGCCTAGTTTTAATATTTTCTGAGCAGCCTAAGTCAAGTCTAGAGCCACCCAAAATAGAGGTCCAAATGCCTCCTGGACAATAGGTGTGGGACGGATAGTGCACGCATAAGGCACGATTTAGAATCAACTAGTGCTCTTTAGGTAATAACTTAAAGATAGTAATCGGGTAGCAGGAGATAATAGTCTGTGCCCGCTGAATAATACGAGTAACACCCCATCTCGAGGGAGTTATGAATTATTATTTATGTTGCACGGGGTGATCCTTTATGCTATAAAACATAGCCCCCCCCCATCTCATTCTTGTTTATCTTTGATTCAAGTGTACGTATTTACTCAAAGTCTTTTAATAAATTTCCCAAATTTCTTGTTTTTCTCTGTCTTCGTTTATCTGACTAATTCATATAATTCAAGTTCGGCCGGGACGCACAGTTGTGGACCTCGAAGAGTGCCTAACACCTTCTCTTCGAGGTAATTTTGAGCCCTTACCCGATCTTTGGTGATGCAAACTAGTTTAACCCGAGTCATATGCAAATAGGTGCCCTAACGCACCTTAAAAATTGTTAAGTGGCGACTCTCCTCTTTTAATACTTCCTTTAAAGAGTTGTCACATGTCGAAACCCAATTTTGCGAGAAAAGGGGCGCGACAACATGAAGACTCTGCTGGGGATATACACTTAGGCTATTACCATAATGAACTTGGCTTATGTGGATTAGTTTTCTCTGTTATAAACGCACATTCCTTTTCCATATTTATTTGTTAGATTTGCTATAACACGCACATCCCTTTCCCGTTCACCTTTACTTGTCTAAAACCGTTATAACATGTACGGCCCTTCCCTTCTCCATCTTTATGAGCTTAAATTTGTTATAACATGCACATCCCTTTCCATATCCGCCCTTAGTTGCTCTAACTCCTATTTATTAGCTATGTCGTGTCTCTCCCACCCCTACTCCCTTGCTCATTTTATTATATTCCCTATGTTCCACGAACTAACTTCTTCTTTTATCTTTCTTTTTACGTTATTTATGTTTTATCTTAATACTGCGTTTATTGCTTTCACATATTTATCATGCAAAAATGTGTTATTATCTTTGCATAAAGCATGCTCCACATCATGTTCCACTCGTGCCCAACTAATACCATAGCGACACTTGATGAGTGTCTGCGCTCTTTCCAAAATTACCCTTTTAATTTGAAAAGGCTTATTTGAGGTAAAACTAGTCGATCAGTAGTGCAGTCAACAGTTCCGTGCCTTTCCCTCTCAAGTTGTCCACTTGAGGGTACCGGTCTAGACCCTTCTAGAAACCTCATTCCAATATCAACTGTGCATGCATCATGTCAAACCTAGTACGGATTAGGACGTTGTCCACGTGATAATCCACTAAGATAAGCCTTGTCCAAAGTCCGACGGGATTTTCATAATCTCAATGGACACCATCACGTTATGTGCATTACTTGGAGAAAACATACCGATATGTTGATCATTAATGTGTAAATAGTCAGACCCGGAGGGGAAGGGGCTATCTCTATTTGTTTTGTAGAAAATGAGGCACGAAGTTCCCAGGTTTGGCATGGTTCAAAACATCCCACCTTTGCTGCTTGATTGGTGGAAGAACCTCTCACCTAGTGACCAGAATCATGTGAAAATGGTCCTCGGAAATTTACCTTCCTTATTGGACATTCGGCCAAATAACTCATTGATTGAGCCCGCCACTATGTTTTGGGATGAGAAAAAAGCTGTCTTCCGCTTTGGTGATATAGAAATGACCCCTCTCTTACAGGAAATAGAAGGCTTCGCCAGGCTGCCATGGGATAGTCCAAGTTTATTAATACCCAAAAATTGCACTCCCCGCAGTTTTTTGAAAATGATGGGTTTTAAGAAAAATGATGAATTACTCTGTCGGAAGGAGTCCTACATACCATTTGAATTCCTTTATGAACGTTATGGTCATATCAAGTCATATCGTCTTCACCGTGATGAACTTGCCATTACTTCTTTGGGTTGGACACACCGCCGAGTCTTTGTGTTCATTATCTATTTCTTGGGGTTGCTGATATTTCCGATGAAAGGGGGAATGATCCACACTCACTTAGCCATGGTCACTAGGACTCTAATGGAAGGAATTGAAGGGCAAACCTTGTTGCTATGAGTTGGTCTGTTTAACTTCTTATGTGCAGCATAATTTTACCCTTAGGTTTGAACCTGTTAGGTTAATGTTCTATTATTTGTCTTACTGGTCTAATGCACCTTTGCTTATTAGTTTGCAATCCCAAAAGTCATAATTCCCCCTTGCTTCCCACAAATGTCCTCTGCCCCAATATGCTAAGTGTGGACTTGTGATATTAACCTGTTTTTTTAGTTTGTTTACCCTCTTTGCTGATATATTCATTGTGTGATCACCTCTGCAATGCCTATTTCTAAAAATGCAAATTCACTTCTTCAAATTCTACCAGTTGATCACTATTTTTTATTCTCATTGGTTATTTACCCTATTCTGATCCTATAATTCTTGGCTGGCTGAAAGCCAAAGCCATTAAAGCTTTCTATATTAACCTCCCTAGTGTGAGTACTGCTCGGGGTCCATTTTGAGACCCTTGTGAACTCTGACACACTAGGACCTGAAGTTTTTTGGTCACTTTCTTTACTACTCAGATCTGTCCCTCTTTCTGTCTGTTGAATGTGCAAATTGATTTGTGTGAGTGATTAGTTTCTGGATCCTATGACCAAACCATGGCTGTTTGGCTTGGTTTGAGTTCTCCTATGGTTTCTAGGCTATGTTGAGATCCGTGTGTGCTAAAAGGTGGAGAAAGAGTTTAGTTGAAGGCCTGGCAGTGCTAGGTATCTCTTTGGGCCTGTCTTAGGCCTACTGTTATTACTTGTACCACTTTGTAATTTATTCATTATTGGGTCTGTAATAATTCTGTAATAAGAATTGGGGTAATAGTAAAATTGGGAAATAGGTATCTTCTAATACTTGCATGAAAAGGGTAGAAAGCATGCTCATAGGATTTGTGCGATACATTTGATTTCCGACCTGTTATATTTAAATCTCTCTGTGCACTATTAGAGATCATGTTATTAGGGCAATCACACACTCACATAACTGGTGTACTGTCAAAGCATAAGTGTTATATTTATTCCCATGTCTACTGCTATGTGTTGCTAGATAGCATGCCTATAGGAAATAATTGCTAACAACTGTTCTTTAATCCGCACCATGTTTATTAGATACCATGCCTATAGGATTTTAACTAATTAATTCGCTTCGTTCATCTAGACATCATGCCTATAAGAGCTAAATGTATAAAATCAGATCCAATCGTCAATCTTTAGAAATCATGCCTATAAGACATCACTGCTCGCTTTTCAAATGCTATTTCATTGCTCATCCACGTAATTATTAGGAAGCATAGGTAATTTTGAGAATTTCCAATAAGTTTCACTATCTGTGCAAACCATTTAGAGATCATGCCTATAGGTCTATTAACTTATAATCTGTAATAGGCGACTTAGCAGCAGCAGGTATTCACAACTGGTAATTTAGAAAACGACAGGTCTAAAATAGCCTGCACATCTGAAACGGATCATCTAGAAGCCATGTCTATAGGGCTTAACGACTTCAATCTCCCTCAATTCTGAAACTACCTAATACCCTACATAGAAATCTGTCTGTGTGCCTTTGTTGTCTAATCGCGGAGGCTAACTTGAGCCTTTAATTGTATTTAATTGCAGTCCTATCTATTTTGAACTGTCGCGTAGTTTTAACATTTTCTGAGCAGCCTAAGTCAAGTCTAGAACCACCCAAAATAGAGGTCCAAATGCCTCCTGGACCATAGGTATGAGACGGGTAGTGCACACATAAGGCACGATTTAGAATCAACTAGTGCGCTCTAGGTAATAACTTAAAGATAGTAATCGGGTAGCAGGAGATGATAGTCTATGCCCGCTAAATAATACGAGTAACACCCCATCTCAAGGGAGCTACGAAGTATTATTTATGTTGCACGGGGTGATCTTTTAGGCTAAAAAACTTAGGACCCCCCATCTCATTCTTGTTTATCTTTGAATCAAGTGTTCGCATTTATTCAAAGTCTTTTAATAAATTTCCCAAATTTCTTATTTTTCTCTGTCTTCGTTTATCTGACTAATTCATATAATTCAAGTTCGACCGGGACCCACAGTTGTGGACCTCGAAGAGTGCCTAACACCTGCTCTTCGAGGTAATTTCGAACCCTTACCCGATCTTTGGTGTTGCAAACTAGTTTAAAAGAGTTGTCATATGTCGAAACCCGATTTCGCGAGAAAAGGGGCATGACATACATCATTTTTCACTTAAGCAATTCTTTTGTAAGAATCTCACGACGTATTAGACTTGTCTAATTGTAACTTAGATTTTGAGAAGATAAGTCCTTCAAGTATTTATCTTTTGGTTACATATATATTGTAATGATGTAGTCCAAACCCTTATTCATCTGCCGAAGCTTGAGTTCCTTCTCAAGAACCATTAAGCTAATCTGAAATATAAAACCAAACTTAGAAATCGCATAGAAGAAGATTGGACTGAAGAGCTCAACCAATGGTATATTAGAGTCAGAGTTTAGTAATGTATTGCTCTCATCCGTATCTTCTAGTGACGGGTGTGGAAATTTCTTGAGACTCGCATTCCAGCTAAACTTTGAATCTGTGAAAAGGGGTTGCAATCTTATTGATCGAAATATTTATTTTAATAATTAAAGATAAGAAGGCGCTAAGGTTTTTTATGCTTGTCACTCCATTATTTTTAACCTTCTATTAGTTTTTGGTTGGATCAAAGGTGTAGATATTTTTGTGTTTTGTAGTATATACTAATCCTTGCATATCGGCCTCTTATAGTCTTCTTATATGTGCATATAGATGGAAGCTGATCATATCCCCTTTCTCTGGGAGACTGTGTCATCAGAGACTTATCATGATCTCAGTGGCACAAATTATATACATGGCGATGTTGTGGTTTCAGCTTCTGGCCCAACAGGTCAAAGAGGATTGGTGGTTGGAATTAAAAGAAAATTTGATATTCGTAGTAATACTCATTTAATAAAAAATGTCCCATCTAGGGAGCTGAAACATGTTACAGATTTTACTGTTGGGGATTACGTTATCGGCGACCATTGGTTGGGTACCATTACAGATGTTCGTGAAGATGTGACAGTGAAGTCTTTCGTACAAACGTTTAGGGATCCTGACTGCTCCAGTCTTTCACTTGATGATTGGGAAGATGAAGTGAGACATATCCCTTATCATCCAGGTTTGCAAGTATTAACTAACAGCTTATAAGGTACAATAACAAAAGTTAATGTTGGTTCTGTTATGATCAATTGGATTATACTTGTTGGATATGGGCCTGAGTCCCCCGCAACTCCACCTGAAGAATAAGACCCAAATGACTTGAAGTTGTTGCTTAGGATCTCTTATCTAACCTTACATATCAAGAACTCACATATCCACAAGATGAAAGTAGCAGAGATGAGAATGTTGAGGTGGATGTGCGGGCACACTGGGATGGATAAGATTAGGAATGAAATTATTCGGGAGAAGGTGGACGTAGATCATATGGATTACAAGATGCGGGAAGCGGGGCTCAGATGGTTCAGGCACGTGTGAAGGAAAAGCCCAGATACCCCGGTAAGGAGGTGTGAGTGGTTGGATTTGGGGGGTACGAGAAGATGTAGAGGACGACATAAGAAGTATTGGGGAGAGGTGATAAGGAAGGACATGACGTTATTAATATCTCGAAATATCATACTGAAATTCTAGCCCAAATCCACACTAGACCATGGAGCATCTAAGAGAATTGCAACAGACATCATATGAATGAATAATAAAGACTCTTTTGGCGGCCTCCACGAACAATGCGGCGGCTCACCTCAACAACTGAATCAACTCTAGCGAACTCGTCAGCTACTAGCTCCATCTTCACCAATAGTATCTGCATACACATACAGGTAAGGAGTGGGTTATATGTAAATATAACCCAGTAAGATCCTCGACCCGCCACTCTAAATACCTCTGGAACAAGTGTTAGAAAATATAAACACACAACGAGCAGAAAAATAATATGCCCAAATATCTTTCATCATATAATTACTCTATAAGGCCCAAACAATTATTCAACAACAACACTATATATATCTCAACACAATCTACACTAAGGACTTGTCATTAACAGCAATACAGAAAATTAACCAAACACCCCGACGAGTCTACGACAGTATACACAATGCTCCAAATCTATCACGACGGCCTACCCAATGCCCCAAATATATTACGGCGGCATACACAATGCCCCAAATCTATCAGGGTGGCATACACAATGCCCCAACTCTATCACGGCGACATACACAATGCCCCAAATATATTACGACAGCGAAGAAATAATTTCTAACGCCCCAACGTCATAGCACGAGGCTATGCCACATCACACTACACCGCAAATCACTTATTAAATAATTTTGCTTTATACAAAAAAATATATATTTGTGACTGGTCAAAGACCACCGATTCTTCCAAGCGCACGCTCGTCCCAACACATGGACCAGGCAGACAAAATACTTTTTAAAACGGGTTTTGGAAAAGCAAGCATCAAAGCTTAAAGTCTCACTTACCTCGCTAATGGGAAGTTCTCCAATCTTGCGACGTCCATCCAACCTACCAAACAGTCTCCAATAGCCTCAATCTATCCAACAATTAATTAACGATATCAATAATGCTAGTCGGGTTCAAATCTCAATATTCCTAACTTTCAAACTTAGAGTTATATCTTAATATTCTACTTTCTGAGGACATGGCCCTTGATAGGAAGGTATGGAGGTCGAGTATTAAGGTTGTAGGTTAGGAGGTAGTTGAGCAATTTCTATTTTGTACCGGGTGTGAGGCTATCCTGATAGGGTTACTGTTTTCCATATATTTTGGGGTTCTTATGTCGCTGTTATTATTTTTATGTTTTCTGTTGATGGTACTGATGTATTTATTTATTTTCGTCTTCTTGAGCCAAGGGTCTTTCGGAAATAACCTCTCTACTCCCTTGGAGTAGGGATAAGGTCTGCGTACTCACTACCCTCCCCGATCCCACTTGTGAGATTTTACCCAGTTGTTATTATAGATCTCTCATCTAACCTCAAGATTGGGCGACTTCTATCTTCGTCATGCTTCAGGTGATGACCCCCTACAGAGGAACGGTTTTTCTAATTGTAAATACTAAAACATTCCTTGAGGTCTCTTAGCAAGATGGAAGTGTACAGAAGGACTTAGAATCGACATCCGTAATTGAAGTCCATGGAAATCATGACTTTTTAGTTGAATAGTTTGTGGTAGATAAATATCCTGATGATATTGGTGGTAGACATGTTGGAGTTGTGAAGACCTCCAACTTGAAGGAACGTACGACAACAATGAGGTGGATTTAGTCATATACTGGAGTAGAGGATCTCGTTAGGCTTGGTGATGAGAAACTAGTCAGCGTCTACGATCTGAAGTTTCATCCTCTCTGGAGCTATAGCTATGGAGCCGTTATTACTCGTATGCAAGTCAAGGAATCCAAGTTTTCGATCTCTTAGGAACTTGGGGAGGTTGCGGGGGTGAGCTTTGGAATCCTTCAACCTCTAGTATACTTCAAGTGTTAGTGTCTCTTCAAGGGCTTGTCTTAAATTCCAAGCCATATTTTAATAAAGCTAGTTATAATAAGGATATCGGGACAGCAACCGGAGAAAATAGTTCACTGTTTTACAATGAGAGTACTTTTTATTAAACTGAAGATGGTGATTCATATGATGAGGAATCCTCCTAAGGTGATTTAAATCTTCATTATCTTATGTTTGGCATGTCATATTTTATGTGATAGTTTGACATGCCATTTCGCCTTATTTTATGAGCCAAGATGATTGGCTAGTTGAATCTATTTTTGATACCCTAGGTCATTTTTCATCTTGGATTACATCTTTATTTTCAAGGTGTTTGAAACCTGTTATAACATCATTATTTGAAAATTTAAAACCAATTATAAGGGAAGGTACCATTTCACCTTACTTTCTATTTTATTATACCTCAATTTGCTATTAATTTATCAATTTGATAATACCTGGTCTATATTGGAGTGAAACAGAATTTTGAAGAGTTCATCAAAGAGCACTTCAGGATGGCTCACTCAGAGAAGATGCCTCATCTAGCAGGGATAACACAAATTCAAATTCAACTGGTTTCAAGCTAGCTTTGTCTAGGATTGTTAAACACATTTTCAGTGCTCTAAGAGAATATGGAGTGAGTGTAAGAAATTCATGAATGCAAGAGAGATCTAAATGAAAGATTGTTAAACACCTTTCCAAGGAATTTATGAATGCAATTATCCCTAAGCAAACGGTTTCATATGAAGAGATACAGCTTCTTGGGAAAACTTCCATTATTCATTCATATGAAAGGATGCATGTGATCCTTGCAAAGTTTTAAATACTGGATTATATCTCCAACTATTTAATCAAAACTTCATACCTCAAACCACTTTAATTTTTTTGTCCTTCTGTTGTCACTTATTGCTATGTTTTAGTCTGTCATCATTTTGTTCAATTTTGATAAGAAGAGGAGCTCTTGTTGATTTTATCTTCTTATTTTTTTGTGGTCTTAAATGGGTAGATTTTCTATATTTTATTTTTAACTTGTGAAGTTATCCGCGCGAAGTGAAAGACTTAAGTAAAATGATGAAATGATGCACAAGACTTAAGTAAAATGATGAAATGATGCGAAAGACTTGAGCCAAATGTTGAAATGACACTTTTGTAAATTTATCGGATAAAAATATTTTTCCATGTCACACACATAAATCTAAATCATATAATTGATTAAATAATAAAAAAATCTTTTTATTAGAATTATTTATGGAGTCTTTGAAGATGAGAATAAAAAGATGTGAAATTGACAACTATGGCATTCCAAGTCCATGAACCATCTTGATGATCACTGAATTACTGGGCAGATGCAAGGCATACACATTACTATCTGTCATAATGAGAGCTTTCTAAAATGCTTGAAAAATAGAAATGGTATCACATAGTTACAATAAATGGGTGAAGTAAAGTTGTCTATCATTATTGAGCGTTAAAAACAAAAGAAAATAATTAGGTACATTTAAAGTCACTTGAAATAAATCTAGTACAGAACAAGTTCAACAAATCCAGTGATACTTTATTTGTTCAAGATCATGCTTCTGTAATATGAAAACAACGTAGTTTCCTTTGTTTAGATGGTTGTTACCTATCGTATTGTATCGTATTGTTACTTTAAATACAATATTTATTTTGATTGTTACTTTAATTTAATTGTATCGTATCGTTAAATCCATCGTTATGTAACAACGAAAAGTATCACTTTATGAAATGACATATTTGGTGTGGTGGCATCGTTTCTTTGCTTGTTTCCTCTCATCTTGCCCTTCTTTATTATTAAATAATCATATTTTATTATGTATCCTACTTTTTTATATAATAATTCTACCACGTATCCTATTTTTTCTTAGTAATATTACAAGTTTATTCTTCATATTGTTAGTGCGTGACATCATGAAACGACGGCAAATGATACAATCTATCCAAATATTGTATTCATTAAATAATACAATACAATACAGTACAATACAATACGATACATTATGAAACAACATGTAACAACAATCCAAACAAGCTATTAATATAGAGAATTTTGATTCCACCGCATTTTTGATAATACCAATATTATGAAATTATATTTTGTTTTGGTTGGCATTTTGTCTTAGTATCCTATTATTGAGTGTAATTGAAGTAGTGTAATTACACTTTTTAATTCTTAAGGGGAAGGTAAAAATTGTTGGAAATTACAAGCAATATAACTTTGTTTGTGAGTTCCCACTGATGCTCTTCCCAAAGGGACCTCAAAGCATTCATGAACCTTAGTAAGGAGGAACCCATAGGGGAGACCATGATTTCCATCCTTGAAATCTGCCACTTTCTTCATATGCTTAGTCATAATGCCAGGCAGATTGATGGAAGTGTATGAGTCCAGTGCTTCCAGAATAACCAGGTCCTCTATAAAGGCCATAGATCTCCTCTCAGCCTTAGGTAGAAGTACCTTGTTGACAAATTCAAACAACAGTTGGTAAGGCAGAAGTGCCTTCGTATGCACTCGTTCTCCTGTTTGAACAGCTCGAGGCTTGATGATGATTTTCTTAAAATCAGAGAAACAAGTTCCCTCTAAAGTTGATAACCTCTCAGTAGGCACCGCGGGAATCTCACCAAGCAGAGCCTCATCCATCACAAAATCCTTCCCATTTATCTTCAAGTAAATTGTGTCACTCTCTATTGTAAACATGTCAGCATAAAAACCGCGGACCTCCTCTTCATACACTTTTGGAATCTTGATGTCAAAAAGTTGAGTCCACTTCTGGAAGTCACAAATCTCCACTAGTTGCCTCATGCCTGAGAGATCAAGGATCTCAGAATCAAACACTCTTCCCCATAAAACTTTCTGTTTCTTCAAATTTGCTTTCCTCTCAAGTTCATATATTTCAACTTTGAGCCCTATTTGAGGAACCAGGTTCCTCACTGCTACTTGGCCTCTTTCTAAGAAGCTTCTTCTTTTCTACAGTTCTCTCCTTCTCAACGTTTCCTTCTTCACCAACTTCATCATCTTTGTCAGATAGAACCTTCTTTTGTTTCATAAAAACTGCTTTCTTTGATGGTTACCCGACAAGAGGAGCAGGTTCCTGAGCTATCTCCTCATCATCAACCTCTATCATATTTCCGGAGGCATATCCTCCTCATTAATGAGCCTACTTTTTACAAGCGTTCTCCTTCTCTTCTTCTCTTTATTCTCTTTATTCTCTTTCAACAGAACCTTTTGTGACTTTCCCACCATTCCTAGCAACTATGAACTATGGAACATACATATTATCAAGGTCATCCTCACTATCACCAGATTCTCCCTCAGACACCGACTTCATCTCATGGTACACAACCTTCAAAGGGGTTGTATCAGGGTGAGAAAAAGAGGTAGGGTTAACACTGTCCAGGGGCTGTCTTGTAGAAAACTCCTCTTGGACAGAAGGACCAGGTCCCTCTGTAGGCTCCCCTATAGTACTGACCGGTGCTTGGTCCCTTTGAGGCACTTGGTCCCATTACCCCGCTCTTCCCCATGTGTCTTTGCACCTACAGTCCTACATCATCAGTCAACGCTTTCCCATCCAACTTATCCTCAACAACAATAGGCTCTTTTTCAAGAGAGGTATAGCCTGTTTAAAATGAATCACTCCCATCTGTCTCACCCTCAGTACCCAACAATGTTGTACTAGTAGAAGAGTATGGAACATTACCTGATGTTGACGAGATATTCAAATTAATCCCCTTAACACTTGGAGTAGGTATATCAGATGCAAGGACGCCATCAGGAACCAAATTTCATCCCCAAGCCCTTCCTCAACACGCTGACTTGACACTTCTACCCCTTCATCTCCTTCCACTATTTCTTCTATGGTTTGAAGAAAGTGAGAAGTAGAGGTAGTCCTTTCTGAGTCTGAGAAGTAGAGGTAGTCCTTTCTGAGTCGACTTTCTCTGTAGTAGCAGATGGAGAGGGAGAAACAACAAACTTTTTGGAATTTAGGCTTTTTCGTGTGATATGGGAACCAGAAACAGATGGTGTGTGTGTGTGTGGGGGGGGATTGTGGATGAGGGTTGGTTGGAAATTGGGACTTTAGTGGGTGAGTGTTGTGGCTCTGATCCAGATGGCTCTGCCTCGGGAGATGGAGACACAACAGAAGTTTCTTCATTGGCTTTGGGAGACTTATATTGTGGTGAAGTCATGTTTGATTTTGAGAGAAAGAAGACACGAAGAAGAGGGTTTGGGAGAAGAAAGGTGTTCCATGTAGACAATGAGGAGAGAGAGAGTGCAATGTTCTCAATTAACACAGGGAGAACAGAGTAATATTAATACCAACTGGAGATTGTAGTTACAAGGTAAACACCTAGACTAAGAAAATTGATTAAGAAGGAGATGAGAAGCCAGAAAGAAGGGGGATGGGAAGAATCAGACCCTCAACATAACAGATGCCTACTACGATATTCATTCTACTCCTTATTTATAGATATTGCTACTCCACTTTCATTTTGCTCCATGCTTCAAGCATTTTATTTCACCCGGGCTGCCAGATAAAATCTGTTAGCATTGTTGAAGGCCGTTTCACTCGCTTGTTGCGCCTCACGCTTTCTATAACAACTTTTGCTGAAGTGGTCCTATTGCTGGAAAGATCAGCTGATTGTGCACTTTTATCTGACGTGGCCATAACATTACCTCCCTCCCTAAACAGATCCTTGTCCGCAAGGTTCACATCATCAGCGGTAAACTCAGTATCAAGTAAGCGAAGGGGACTGACTTGTTGTGCCGGACTGCCCACACATTTCTTAAGCATAGAAATGTGAAAAACATGATGAATCTTAGCCTCCTCTGGTAATTCCAGCTTGTACGCAACAAGGCCAACACGTTTTAACACTTTGAAAGGGCCAAAGTACTTCCGATCTAACTTATGCTGCTTGTGAAAATGAGCAAAATGTTGTTTGTATGGTTTAAGCTTGACATTAGCCCAATCCTCAACATCTACTTGCAGCTCATGGCGTTTACAATCAACAAACTTCTTCATCCTCCGCTGAGCACGAAGCAGATTCTCCTTAAGGACCCCCAAAACTTAATCCCTGCGAAGAAAGTATTGTTCCACTAGCTCATGGGAACTGCCACTGAGCACATAGCGAGCAATAGTTGGAGGAACCCGACCATATAAAGCTTGGAAGGGACTCATGCTAGCCGAAGTTTGAAGGGATATTGTACCAATATTCGGCCCAAGGAAGCATGTCAACCCAATCTTTAGGCGAGTCAGCCATATAGCAACGCAGGTACTGTTCAACACACTTGTTGAGGGCTTCGGACTGACCATCTGTTTGTGGATGGTATGTCGTGCTCATGGACAATGTGGTACCCTAAAGCCAATTTAACTCCTGCCAAAAAGAGTGCAAAAAGCGAGGATCGCGATCCGTGACTATAGACTTAGGCAGCCCATGAAGCTTGACGATGTGAGCCACAAAAACTTCGGCCACTGTGATAGCAGTGAAAGTAGCCGGCAATGGAATGAAATGTCCATACTTGGATAACTTATCGACAACTATCATGATGGTTGTCTTACCACGCAAGGAAGGTAGGTAAGTAATAAAATCCATGGTAATTTCCTCAAAAACCTGATCCGGAATAGGCAATGGTTGTAGAAGTCCCGCTGGATGGTGGTGCAAATCCTTCGTCTGCTGACAAATAGAGCAGGAAGCTACGAACACCTTAACATCATGGCGCATTTTTTTCCAATAAAAATTGGAAGATAAACACCGGCATGACCTCCAAGTGGGGATGAATGAAACTCATGTAATAGATGTAGGCGAAGAGATGAATCAGAAGACAAAACCAGTCGTCCTTTTAAGAAGAGAATGCCCTCTCTGAATATATAATCGCGATTATCTGTTGGTTGAGAACAAATGCTCTGTTGGATGGCAAGCAACTCAGGATGCACTAAATTACCCTCGCGCAAATGATCAAATAGTTGAAAAGATTGGCTAGAAATAGTCATGAGCGACGAAAAGGGCAGACAAGATAGAGCATCAGCAGCCAAATTATTCTTTTCAGCTCGATACACAATGTCGAAGTCGTAACCCACCAACTTGCCCAACCATTTCTGCTTCTCCGGGGTTTGTATAACTTGGTTGGTTAAATTCTTAAGAGCTTGGTGGTCAGTAACAATGGTAAAATGCAAGCCAAGTAGATATTGCCGCCATTTGCTAACCGCTTGGGTTATGGAAAAAATCTCACGGACATAAGCGGAGGCCTTTTGCATGCAGGTACATAGTTTTTGACTAAAGAAAGCCATGCGATGGCCGAGTTGTGAAAGGACAACACCTACACATACTCCGGAGGAGTCGGTCTCAACTTGGAAGGGTTGACTAAAGTCAGGAAGCGATAACACTGGCGTGGAGCTAAGGCATAACTTTAGTTCCTCAAAAGCCTTTTGAGCTTGAGGAGTCCATGAATATGCATCATACGCAACAAATCGGTTAAGGGGACGACATTCATGGCATAATTGCGAATAAACTGGCGATAATATCATGCAAGGCCCAAGAAACTACGAACTTCCTTCACATTGCGGGGTGTTGGCCACTGTGTATGGCAGAAATCCTTGCCGGATCAACTGACAACCCCTGTGGAGACAAGCCATGTCCCAGATAATCCACTCGCTCTTGCCCAAATGTGCATTTAGCGAGTTTGGCAACCAATTAATGTTCCCGGAGAGTAGATAAAACATATGCCATATGCTCCAGTTGTTGGTCCCACGTAGGGTTGTAAACCAAGATGTCGTCAGAGAACACCAAGACGAAGCGACGTAGAAATGGACTGAATATTGAATTCATCGTTGCCTGAAAGGTTGAAGGGTCATTTAAAAATCCAAATGGCATAACAAGAAACTCATAGTGCCCCTCATGTGTGCAAAAAGCCGTCTTTGCAATGTCTTCAGGCCTTACCCGAATCTGGTGATATCTAGATAATAAATCAAGTTTAGAAACATATCGAGCACCATGGAACTCATCAAAGAGTTCATTAATATTCGGGATAGGAAATTGATCCCTGATGGTGATGGCATTGAGAGCACGATAATCCACACAGAAATGCCAAGAACCATCCTTCTTTCGGATGAGGAGAACTGGCGAGGAGAATGGACTGTGACTGGGGCGAATGAGCCCTTCCTCCAACATTTCATTAACTAAATTCTCCATAATCTGTTTTTGAAAATAGGGATACCTATATGGCTTCACATTGACCGGAGCTGTAGAAGGAGCTGTGGTCGGGCCCGTGGTAGGCCCTAGGGTTTGGTAAACACATCTTTGAAAGAATCCAGCAACACGGACAGTGTCGGAGGGGGTGCCGAAGGGCAAGCTGGAATAGAACCAATTAGCTCCAGATGATAGAAAGAAGAGACAACATCAGTGGTACATAAACGTCACAAACTCTGCAATTGCACTGGTTGGAGATCTAATGGTGGATTCCCCTTCTAATGAATTTATTGTCCGCCCAACCCAAACTCCAACAAATGTTAGCCATAATCAGTTACCACCGGTCCTAAGGTAGCGAACCAAGAAACACCGAGGACTAAATCCGCGCCGTGCATCGGCAAGACAAAGAAATCCAAGGTCAATAGAGTCCCCTGAATCACCAGGGGCACATTGAGAACAAGACCAGCACAACGAAGACGTTGCCCACTGCCCACCATGACTGGGAACGACGAAATTGGCTCTACCCCGAGATGAAGAAAGGTAGCCATGCGAGTTTGAATAAAGTTATGATCGCTACCGCCATCCACGAGAACTTGCACTGACGAACCATTAACTTGGCTGGTGAAACGGATTGTCGAAGTTGTGTAACCACCGGCTAAAGCATGATAAGAAATGGTCGAATGCTGTAAAACCTCCAAATATTGAAGATCATCTGCCAGCAATTCATTAGACAATGAATCGGGTAGCGGACACTCGTTGTCGTTGTTCTCAAGCAACAAAAGTTGTGGGGAAGCTTTGCATTTATGTCCCACCAAGTATTTTTCATCGCAATGATAGCATAAACCTTTCTCACAATGTTGTTGGTTCTCCGTCGTCAGCCGTTTGAATGGAAGACGATTAGGAATATGAGAAACAAACGGGTTCAAATTGGGCGTGGGAAGCAACGGAGGGGATCTATCTGGGCCGGTTTGGGTGGCCCGTACTGTTCCAATACAATACGCATCTCATGGGTATGGGCCAACTCAAGAGCCTCCTCCATCGTTTTGGGCTTATGAGCTAAAACGCAGTCTGGATATCCGTACGTAGGCCCGAAGTAAACATGAGAACCAACCAAGAATCAGACACATTAGTAGTCTCATTAGCAATAGCCTCAAAACGGGCTTGAAATTCTGCGACGGTGGAGGTTTGTTAAAGCTTTGATAGACGACCTTCCGGTGGAAGTAAGTTGCGCACTCGAAAGTGACTTGTCACTTTCAAGGCAAAACTAGGCCAATCACTCAACTGTTTGTTTCGGAACAACCATCGATACCACTATCGAGCCTCACCGTCTAAATAGAACGATGCGAGGGAGAGCTTGTGATCTTCAACAATATTATAGAAATCAAAATACCTTTCTACCGCAAAGACCCAACTCTCATGATTATCACCATGGAAATGAGGCATCTCAACGGGCATTGGATTATGCCGCATCGGGGGAATGGGCGGAGCACCAGTCGGAGCCGCTGCAGTTGCCGCCTAGTAATGCGATGAATTTTCCACCTGAGCCATTAAATCCACGAGCAACTTCTGCTGCCCAGCAAAGGCCATCGTGAGATCTGTGACAGAGGCCGCTAGATTAGCAATTTCCTTAGACTGGACCATCGAGGACGATGAGGTAGTATCAGTAGGACCTCAGAACCCAGCCATGGAGCTCGAATCAGTGAAAGAACCAATGCAACGTTCTCAATTAACACAGGGAATGAGAAACAAAAATACACAAGAATAGGTATAGGGAACCGTACTCGACATCTCACTGTTGCGGCTAGCAATTCGATCCACACATGATACCGTTGCGGCGTGCAACCCGATATAAACAACATACACGTGGCGGCGTACCACCCGATCCACACATAATAATAAATAAGGAAATACCCATTAAGCCAAACATGCTTATACCTACGAAATGCCCGAATATCGACCACAAACACGCCAAGTGAAAAAATACAACCCTGGGGATACGGAAAGTGCCATACGCTACAAAACCCAAGAACGACTAAGGTGCAATAAATGACTTGCATCTTGAGAGCCATCCTGCTCACATAATACCACAAGCTACACGGGATCACAACACATGTGCGAATAATCAAGTTGTATCACAACCCACATGGCATAATAGAGTTTTTACATGGAACAAATGATGACGGGAATACCATCTAACGCCCGAAGGCTCCTCCGTAAGCAATGTTACGCTGAATAAACACATCTGGCCTGATGTAGAGCACACATTCACATTAGACCCACCAACGGACCTCAAGCCGATTCTAATCATACCATACTGGGCTAATAACCTTTCAAGGGTCCACAATAACCCTATCCATGACACACAAGAACAACCGTCAAATTCGGAACAAACTCACACAGTCAACAACCCAAGGAATAGAACGCCTCTCAGGCATAAACTCTCACATTAACGCTAGTACCAGAATCTTCATACTTGATTCCAATTATAACCATCAAGTGGCTAACATGGCACACTATACAAATTTACCTGTGGGATACGCTCCCACAACCTTCCGCACCAGGTAACAAAGTCTGCACATCTATACCACCAACCGTACTAATCCCGTAAAGCAAACCTTTCACTTAACTTATTTTAGAAGAACCATTGCAACACGCAGCAGAATTCCCATAACCGTAGAAAATACAAACCTCAAGTTGTGCTCTAAACTGCCATAATTCTTCCGGAATCCATTCACACATAACAAGGCCATTGGAATCAAATACCTCTCAAATCAATAAAATCATGGTGGCTGTCAAGCCCGCACGTACAACCACAAACCACTTGTATAACTTAACATGACAAAGGAACTGATCATTGTTACAATCACGCTAGTTCAAACCATTACTAACCAACCCAACATCTTCCAATTTACGCTTGACTTGCCTTAGAAATAATAATAGCTCCATTCGAAAACATGACAAAAAACTCAACAACACTCCTCCCGAGTGACCCAATTCACGAGACCACATCGTCTCAATACCCATGAACCATCTCATACTCTCCTCATGCGCACAATAGCATCTCAAACTGGTACACCCATTCTGAAAGACCTTCTGCGGATCCAAAATTGTTTCTCCCACTTTTCCAATACTCCCCCACAAACCCGATGATAACATAGAAAATCCCCAAAGTATTCTTCAAACGCTGCTGCAAAATCCCGGTCTTCAACCATATAATGAACCCATTCGAATCACTGTTGAGAGTCACCCACTCTGACTTGGTCCCGAATAAAAGCCAAACTCTAGTGTGCTTTCAGCACATGAACACTCCCAAAGAAGTAACTGGATAAATTATTTTCCATGTACATCACATCTACAAGAAGCATAAACTTTGAGTCTTCCCAAAACCTGCACCTGAGTCGATAAGGCGAAATATAACACACATTCTTCAAGTTCTTTGCTCAAATTACCCCTGATGTTTTCTTTTCTTAGTCATAAATAATCCACTAATACACCGCTAACCAGAAACTGTACAAGCAGATAACCACGCGATCCAATCGTAGACGGTGGGCTCCCCCACTTATCTTTAAGCTACCATCACATAATGTAGAGCCCACAATGATTCCTCCTTCTCAATTACCATGATCTCACACCGTTAACCTGCCAAATTTCTCGAAATCTTTTGTTAAGCTTTTTATAAAATATTTCGAATTATTAGCCACAATCGCATATTCGATCTTATGCCGAGTAGTAAGCAGAACTCTTATAGAAACTTCATCAAAATCACGCAACCGCTAACCTGCCCACAGGAGATAGCCCACCTGTGAGATTCCATACCGACATCTCCCAATGACAGTGCACTGGGTATTACTACTACAAAACCAGTAAACTCTCTTGAGACCATGCTCGTCCACAACTGTAAAAGTATGTCCATTCCCCATAGACATCAACTGAAAGTTCGACAATACATTCCAAACTCGAAGTCACGTTACATCCCAAAAAAGATAATCAAGTTTTCACACCCCTCTTCATTTCAAGCAAACTCCTCTCTGCCATATTCAATCTTCCTCACACAGTAGCCACCATCCCAAGTAAAATCTGTAGACCTAGTCACTTTCTACCATGATTCCCCAAAATCGCTCTAAGTTTTTCTCAAGGCACGCGGCTATCCTACCATAGAATTCATATGCTAATCTTCCACTCTTACTTCGGTTAAACCATCTCCTTTAAGAAACTTCTCGACCTCTGCTTTTCATACTTGACCTGCTAATAATTCAACCACTGCGAGACACATCCTACCATGTCCTTCCTCATACTTCGCTGCCCAAATGTTGCCTTAAATCAAATCCATACTTGTAGAACATGAACTAATGAATTGCTACCAACTCTAAACCTCCTAGAAGATAATCTTTCTCGAGCCATCAACATTAGAAACACCAATCCGATTCCAAAAGCGCTACACTCTGCTATCTCTAACAACCGCTTTTTAGGTACCACCTCACAACACCCTGCCCCAAAGGCAAATCGGAGAAGACCATAACATTGGTGAACCTTAATGCATTCAAACAAGGACGATGACACCACATCATAAATGAGAATTCCACCACACTCGAAAATATCAAATCTCGCTACTCGATCGATCAAAACCTGGACATCCATAGTCCGGTTGCCTTTTCTCCTCTGGATTTAAATGTCAAACCTCTAAATCATGCACTAAGAAATCCTCCTTCAAGTCGTTTACTGCCTCGATACATAAACAAGCACCCTACCATTACACCAACACTGTGTGATAACAATGCATGAATATCATAGTAATCTGTGCGTAGCCTCAAAACTAAAGGAAATACAGATACACGGCATGAAGTGACAGAACCACCCTTCCACAAGACGACGATAATAACTCGCTCGAGTATGCAGGAAAAAATATCCTGCACCACATCTGCAGTACCACTATAACTCCTCAATGCCCAAATGATAACAAACGCTTCACGCTGCATAAGATTGAGTAGGAAGGAAATAAAGGCACAAGCCTCAAGGGAATCAAATTGCACGATGAGGAATCAAGAAGGGAAGTGCTCCTAACAACCCTATATCCTCCTGAAGATAAGTACAGACGTCTCCGTACCGATCCTCAACAATCTACTAGACTTGCTCATGACTCATGAGACCCAAGTAAACATAGAGCTCTGATACCAAGCTGTCACAACCCAAAAATCTACTATAGGCCGTGATGGCGCCCAATATCGTCGTTAGGCAAGTCAACACTTAATTATTCCTTTTATCATTTTTAAAATCATAAGTCCTTCTTGGATAACGAGCTTAGTGCATTAAAATAAATCGTAGTGATGTACAGTTTCGTTAAGATAATAAGTGAAAGTGAATCAATGTAAAACAATCCATAACAAGTTCTAGAATACCCCAAAAACCCGGTATCACAAGTGCATGAGCATTTACTAAGGAGTACAATAATAATAATAATAATAATACATCTGTCCAGAATGTAAATAAGACAAGATAAAATAAATAGTGCGATGGAGACTTTGTGGGCTGCGATACGTGGCCTGGAATGTAACTCATATAAAGTCTCCTCAACGCGCCAAGATGATCCCCAAATGAACCTGTCAGATCCTGCATATTTAGTGCAGAAGTACTTAAATTAACGCGTACCCAATAAGTATCTAGCCTAACCCCGGAGAAGTAGTGACGAGGGGTCGACATCGACACTTACTAGTGGTTAAATAAATCAACATGGTAAATCATAAACAGATAAGAAGCACAACAGTAGTAGTGAGGTGAAACTGTAATTAACACAATCTTCCAAAATTTCTTTCTAACGATATTAATTTCTCAATCTCGTATTCTATCTCAACAGCTCAGAAATATCAAGTGTCAATAACAAACGGATAAGAAATACCATATAAAATACAAGGCATCAGTGGACGGAAAATTTCGCGAATATTCGGACTTCTAGCGATATAATGCACGAGTATGCCTTGGTAGTACGACCAGATCTCAGAAAGAGTATGATACTGTCGAGGCGATCGGCCCGATCCCATCATATCGTGTACACTGCCGAGGGTCGAGCGGCACGAACCATAGATGCATGTATTATACTGCCGAGGTGAACGACCCGCTCCCATGAGAGTGTGGTACATAATTCTGCCGAGGCGCTCGGCTCGCTCCACAAGAAAGGAAAGGAATTTTTGAATTACGAGACACGAGCTTACGATACAGTATATGAACACAAGGTGAGTATAACCTTTGTTGTTTCTCAAATAACTTGCCAACAACTCAAGGCAATAAGGCTCGGCCTAATATATATGTATATATATTTCCAAATCAAATTCAATTATATTTTCAATTAATTAGGCTAGCAGAATGAATTCAAATAGCTCAAGTACTACATGGTAAAGTTCTAAGTCTATCCGGACATAAACATGCTTTAGCTATGTACGGACTCTCGTCACCTCGTATGTACGTAGCACTAGCACATAACAATTACATCACCTAGGTGTAGTTTACCCCTTACAAAGTTAGACAATAGACTTACCTTGCTTCGAAGTTCCATAACCGGCTCCAACTAGGGTGCTTATCAGGGCAGATCGGGCGGATAATTACGCTTAATGATTCGGCTTATCGGTTATCGGATTATAAATATAGTAATTTGCTAGTCATCCAATAAGACAACGGGTGGATTGGTATCGGATTAACGATTATCGGGCGGTTTATCAGCTAAACCAAATAAAATATTTGGTATAATATTGAAATGGATTCTTTTTTTATGGGTGGTTTTATTAACTGACTTCCTATACGCATCCTAACAGACCTGATGAGCTGGATAGAATTGAAATTTCGGGTGGGAAAGTTATAAATTGGAATGGACATCGAATCTTAGGAGTTCTTGCTACTTCAAGATCCATAGGAAAGTGTAAATATAAAAATTCTTAACAGGATAACGGTTTATCCGATAAGAAAATTGAGTAATCCGTCCCCAAACCGTTAAGCCGTTAATTATAAAATCTCAATCCGTTCACCGTCCATTACCCCTATAATCTGATATCAATAAGCCAATAAGTCATCGGTTCGGTTCGGTTAACGGTTTCGGTTAGGTTTTGAACAGCCCTAGCTCCAACGCCTCTCTAACACCTCAACTCAAAGCCAAACGTCCTGAAACTAGTCAAACAATGTGTAACTCAATCAAAATATACTCCAATGCTTATAATTTAACAATTTATAATGATTTCCAACTCCGCTCGAAAAGTCAATAAAGTCAACCCTCGACCCACGTGCTCGGATTTCAAAATTTTTTGAAGATAAATATTACCCATAATATTACGAACTCAATTATATAATTTATTCCCAATTCCATGTCCAATTTCGTGGTCAAAATCCAAAATACTAAATTCTAGGTTTCTTTCAAAATCCCCAAATTTCTACTAATTTTCATGTTAAAATTCCATATGTGTTCATGAAATATCATCAAAAGTGGTTTAGAAACACTTATCCCCAAGAGGTGGATGAAATATCTCACCAAAATCGCCCCAAAGTCGGCTCCAAGAGAGAAAAATGAGATGAAATAAGCAAATCCCGTATTGGCTAGCATATATATTCTGCCCAGTCGATTTTCTGCACCTGCGGAACTCCTTGATTGCCGGCGAGCCAGCTTCTGCGAGAAAAATCTCGCTCCTGCGAAATTCCACTATCAGCACCCGATCGCACCTACGGAAATTCTTCCGCTCCTGCGCAATCGTAGGTGCGACACTGCCTCGCAATCTGCGCATTTGCCCGTACCTGCGGCACTGGCCTCGCTTCTACGCATACGCAAGTGTGCTTATCGCCTCCGCTTCTCCGACTACACTCCCAAGCTTCCCAAGCCGTATCTGCGAGCTTCACCTCGCTTCTGCGACCAAACTTCCACAGAAGCAATCTCACCAGCAACAAAAATTCCAGTAACTCTGTCAAGCCTCAAATCGATACGAATCCCGTCCGAAACTCACTTGAGGCTCCCGGGACCCCGTCCAATTATACTAACCATTCCCAAAACAGGATGCAAACTTGCTCGAGGACCCAAATCACACCAAACAACATCCAAACTATGAATTGACGATAAAAATCCTTCTTTAAACTTTCAAACTTTGACGAACGCGTCCGAATCATATCAAAATATTCTAGAATGACGCCAAACTTTACGCACAAGTCACAAATTATGACACGAACCTATTCCAAGGCTCGGAATCCCAAACGTACATTGATAATACCAAAGTCCACCTCAAACCAAATTTAGAAAATTCTAAAACCTTCAAAATACCAAACTTTTCACAAATCACAATAAGCGTCAAAATGCTCCTGGGCCACCCGGTACTCAATCCGAACATACTCCCAAGTCCAAAATCATCATACGAACCTATTGAAACCTTCAAACCCTGATTCTAAGGTTGTTTACTCAAAAGTCAAAACTTAGTCAATTCTTCCAACTTAAAGCTTCCGAAATTAGAATTTTCTTTCCAAATCAATTCTGAACTTCCCAAAATTCAATTCTGACCACACGTACAAGTCATAATACCTGAAGTGAAGCTATTCAAGGCCTCAAACTGCCGGACGACGTGCTAGATCTCAAAACGACCGATCGGGTTGTTACAAAAAGTAGGAGAAATGAGGATGTTGAGGTGGATGTGCGAGCACACTAGGATGGATAAGATTAGGAATGAAGTTATTCGGGAGAAAGTGGGAGTGACTCCTATGGATGACAAGATGCGGGAAGCGAGGCTCAGATAGTTCAGGCACGTGTGAAGGAGAAGCCCAGATGTCCCTGTAAGGAGGTGTGAGCGGTTGGCTTTGGCGGGTACGAGAAGAGGTAGAGAGCGGCCTAAGAAGTATTTGGGAGAGGTGATCAGGCAGGACATGGCGTGACTTCAGATTTTCAAGGACATTGCCCTTGATAGGAAGGTGTGGAGGTCGAGCATTAAGGTTGTAGGCTAGGAGGTAGTTGAGCAATTTTTATTTCGTACCGGGTGAGTCTAGCCCGATAGGGTTTCGTCTTTGATTGCTAGTGGTTAATGTTGTGTTCACACTATTCTTCCATTTTTCATAGTATAGGGCCTTATTTACTTGTTATTTTTACTGTTTTCCATCTATTTTCGGGTTCTTATGTCGTTGTTATTACTTTTATATTTTCTGTTGATGGTAGTAATGTATTTGTTTTTTTTCGTCTTATTGAGCCGAGGGTCTTTCGAAAACAGTCTCTCTGTAGTGAATCTATATTGTATTGATCAGAAAATAGAATTACAAATCTAAATCAAACTCTCAAAGTAGCAACAACCAAATGAACAACTAAAAAGAGGAATATAAAAAAGAAGAATGGAGGGAGATTCCAGAGTGCTCCAACAATAGCTAAGCCAAAATAAAGAAAAGACTTCTATTCACCTACTCCTACACTTCTATGAGCTGATAGTTATAGTAACTATAATTTCTCTTGTCCAGTAATTCCTTGACACATGTACCCAACCTGGATCCCAATTGTAGTCCAACAACCTCTTGTTAGGCTATTTCACATTCTGACTCGTGCGTAACTTATTCTCAGGCCCAAGTACTTCATTGTGGTTTACCCCATTTGTAACAATTCTCTCGCCCTCAAAAAGAACCATGTCCTCAAGGTTCGAGTCAAGAATCTTGCTACCAACAATGGTCAATGTCTGGTTCTTCCATATAGTTGCAAATGATTTCCCAAAGTCCGTTAGTATCATGACAATTTCTTGTTTCGTCCATTGATTATGGAGAATGAATTCTACTACTCTATTGGGCAAATTGAAAACATTACTAGAAGGATGCCTCCAGGCACCATTTGCAACTCTTTTGCCACAATGCAAGGATGATCTTATAGTAACCAAATACATTTCCCTGGTTTCTTCAAGAATCAAAGCAAGTACATGTCCAGAATTTGTAAAATCAATGAGAGCCGTCTGAAGCAACATGACTCCAACATATGCTTCAAATCCTTGCAAGATAAATAGAAAAGGGAGGAGCAACAATAATGGACAATTTATTCCAGCAGTAAAAGCACCCAGTTCAAGAAGAAATCTAAACTTAACAAGATACCCAGTAACAAGTAAACTGAAAGCCATAGATGGAAACTGATATAACGAACAAACCAAACTTTGGTCAAGAAAATGGAGTACACCACTCAACACATGAAAAAGTTTAGCAATTAGCTCTGGTTTGTCAGTATGTTCCAATATAGAGAGGTCTAGTCTAATAATGTAGGAAGCACCTAAAATAATCTCGACGGGTGACAGTAAGGTAGTGTTGTCAATAACACTCAAGTGAATTGGTAAATAAACTTTCTGAAGGTTCTGGCAACATAGGAAATAGGGCATATATAGGATTGTAATTTCTCTTATTTGCACAGAGCTCTCAAAGAAATCAAGTACCTCAAGCTCAATGGTATTGTCAAGCCAAGAAGACATATCAGTTCGGAACATTTTAGAGTCGTCAAATAGAATACCACGATACCTGCATGAACTACAAGGAACAAATTCATTGATAATATTATTGAAAGTTGTGCACCAGTTGCAGGATATCTAGTTTCTTGAGCCTAACAGAGTGCTTCTGAAGACAAAACGAGCATGTAAATATTTTTCCAAGTCCTCCCGCAGTTCCAGAAAACATTCCTTCACCAAGCAAGAGAAAACATATGTATATAGAATATAGTTTTCAAATGAGCAGTTCCAGAGATCACCAATCAGCTTCAAGAATTTGTTAGAAATTCTAGTAGTATCTACAAGATGAATTTTGCATCAAGAAAGCAAACTCCTCTGAAACATTGTTATTTGTTGCCCCCGTCAAAACCATTTTGGTAGTAGAGTTCAGGGATTCAAATATGCAAGAACTAAACAAAATCACCTTTCTAGAGCTATCTTTACTGTAAACTCCACATGAGTACAAAACTTTGTCATTTAGGACATCAACAAGATTCAAATAGGTAGGTATATCAATCCAACTAGCATCTATGTATTCTACGTTAAACACTTCCTCATTATCTCGGCAAATCTTAACAAGCTTGTCGTGAAAATCATGGACACGTTGCACTATAACAACTTGTTGTGATTCAGCTAACCAATGGGCTATTGCAACATTAGGGAGTTTTATATCCGTCCCATGAATATCAGTGAAATCAATGAGCTCAACAATTCAAGACTATTCCCTGACTAATATAGACTGATCTATTGCACATATAAGCCTTTGACCTGCACAAGGAAGTTGTGCCAAATCTAAATCAAACTCTCAAAGTAGCAATAACTAAATAAACAACTAAAAAGAGGAAAATGAAAAAGAAGAATATAGGGAGATTCCAAAGTGCTCCAACAAGAGCTAAGCCGAAATAAAGAAAAGACTTCTATTCACCTACCCCTACACTTCCATGAGCTGATAGTTATAGTAACTATAATTTCTCTTGTCCAGTAATTCCTTGACACATGTACCCAACCTGGATCCCAATTATAGTCCAATAACCTCTTTTTGGGTTGTTTCACATTCTGACTCGTGCGTAACTTATTCTCAGGCCTAAGTACTTCATTGTGGTTTACCCTGTTTGTAATACTCTCTATTCCCTCGGGGTAGGAGTAAGGTCTATGTACTCATTACCCTCCCCCTACCCTACTTGTGAGATTTCACCCAGTTGTTGTTATTGATCTCTTATCTAACCTCTAAATTGGGCAACTTCTGTCTTCGTCATGATTCAGGTGATGACCCCCTCCAGAGGAACAGTTTTTCTAATTGTAAATACTAAAACATTCCTTGAGGTCTCTTGACAAGATGGAAGTGTACAGAAGGACTTAGAATCGACATCAGTACTTGAAGTCCATGGGAATCATGACTTTTTAGTTGAATAGTTTGTGGTAGATAAATATCCTGATGATATTGGTGGTAGACATGTTGGAGTTATGAAGACCGCCAACTTGAAGGAACGTACGACAACAGTGAGTTGGCTTAAGTCATATACTGGAGTAGAGGATCCCGTTAGGCTTGGTGATGAGAAACTAGTCAGCGTCTACGATATGAAGTTGCATCCTCTTTGGATCTATAGCTATGGAGTCGTTATTACTCATCTGCAAGTCAAGGAATCCAAGTTTTCGATCTCTCTTGGGTTGGAATTATCAATTTATTCCAAAATGGTGAGATCGAAGTTTCCGATCTCTTAGGAATTTGGGGAGGCTGCGTGAGTGAGCTTTGGAATCCTTCAACCTCTAGTATACTTCAAGTGCTAGTGTCTCTTCAAGGGCTTGTCTTGAATTCCAAGCCATATTTTAATGAAGCTAGTTATGATAAGGATATCGGGACAACATGCGAAGAAAATAGTTTATTATTTTACAATAAGAGTACTTTTTTATTAAACTCCTAAAGTGATTCATAAGATGAGAAATTCTCCTAAAGTGATTGAAATCTTCATTATCTTATGTTTGGCATGTCATATTTTATGTGATAGTTTAACATGCCATTTCGCCTTATTTTATGAGCCAAAATGATTGGCTAGTTGAATCTATTTGTGACGCCCTAGGCATTTTTCATCTTGGATTACATCTTTATTTTCAAGGTGTTTGAAACCTGTTATAATGTCATTATTTGAAAATTTAAAATTAATTATAAGGGAAGGTACCATTTCACCTTACTTGCTATTTTATTATACCTCAATTTGCTGTTAATTTATCAATTTGATAATACCTAGTTTATATTGGACTAAAACAAGATTTTGAAGAGTTCATCAAAGAGCACTTCGGGATGGCTCACTCAAAGAAGATGCCTCATCTAGCAGGGATAACACAAATTCAAATTCAACTGGTTTCAAGCTAGCTTTGTCTAGGATTGTTAAATATATTTTCAGTGCTCTAAGAGAATACGGAGTGAGTGTAAGATATTCATGAATGCAAGAGAGATCTAAACGAAAGATTATTAAACACCTTTCCAAGGAATTTATGAATGTAATTATCCCTAAGCAAACGGTTTCATATGAAGAGATGCAGCTTCTTGGGAAAACTTCCATTACTCATTCATATGAAAGGATGCATGTGCTCCTTGCAAAGTTTTAAATACTGGATTATATCTCCAACTATTTAATCAAAACTTCATACCTCAAACCACTTTACTTCTTTTGTCCTTCTGTTGTCACTTATTGCTATGTTTTAGTCTGTTATCATTTTGTTCAATTTTGATAAGAAGATGAGCTCTTGTTGATTTTATCTTCTTATTTTTTTGTGGTCTTAAATGGATAGATTTTCTATCTTTTATTTTTAACTTGTGAAGTTATCCGCGTGAAGTGAAAGACTTAAGTAAAATGATGAAATGATGCACAAGACTTAAGTAAAATGATGAAATGATGTGAAACACTTGACCCAAATGTTGAAATGACGCTTTTGTAATTTTATCGGATAAAAATATATTTCCATGTTATACACATAAATCTGAATCATATAATTGATTAAATAATAAAAAAATCTTTTCATTAGAACTATTTGTGGAGTTTTTGAAGATGAGAATAAAAAGATGTGAAATTGACAACTGTTGCATTCCAAGTCCATGAACCATCTTGATGATCACTGAATTACTAGACCGATGCAAGGCGTACAAATTACTATCTGTCATAATGAGAGCTTTCTAAAATGCTTGAAAAATAGTAATGGTATCACATAGTTATAATAACTGGGTGCAGTAAAGTTGTCAATCATTATTGAACGTTAAAAATAAAAGAAAATAATTAGGTACATTTAAAGCCACTTGAAACAAATCTAGTACATAACAAGTTTAACAAATCCAGTGATACTTTATTTGTTCAAGATCATGCTTCTATAATATGAAAACAACGTAGTTTCCTATGTTTGGATGGTTTTTACCTATCGTATTGCATCGTATTGTTACTTTAAATACAATATTTATTTTGATTGTTACTTTAATTTAATTGTATTATATCGTTAAATCCATCGTTATGTAACAACGAAAAGTATCACTTTATGAAACGACGTATTTGGTGTGGTGGCATCGTTTTTTTGCTTTTTTCCTCTCATCTTGCCCTTTTTTATTATTAAATAATCATAATTTATTATGTATCCTACTTTTTTATATAATAATTCTACCCCGTATTCTATTTTTTCTTAGTAATTTTACAAGTTTATTCTTCATATTATTAGTGCGTGACATCATAGAACGACGGCAAATGATACAATCTATCCAAACATTGTATTCATTAAATAATACAATACAATACAGTACATTACAATACGATACATTATGAAACGACATGTAACAATAATCCAAACAAGCTGTTAATATAGAGGATTTTGATTCCATCGCATTTTTGATAATACCAATATTATGAAATTATATTTTGTTTTGGTTGGCATATTGTCTTAGTATCCTATTATTGAGTGTAATTGAAGTAGTGTAATTATACTTTTTAATTCTTAAGGGGAAGGTAAAAATTGTTGGAAATTACAAGCAATATAACTTTGTTTGCTTTCTTCTGCTGTCTAGTAGTGGGATGTTTTGGAACAGAACCTTTTATGACTTTCCCACCATTCCTAGCAACTATGAACTACGCAACATACATATTATCAGGGTCATCCTCACTATCACCAGATTCTTCCTCAGACACTGACTTCATCTCATGGTACACAACCTCCAAAGGGGCTGTATCAGGGTGAGAAAAAGAGGTAGGGTCAGCACTGTCCAGGGGCTGTCTTGTAGAAAACTCCTCTTGGACAGAGGGATCATGTCCCTCTGTAGGCTCCCTTGTAGTACTGACCGGTGCTTGGTCCCTTTGAGGCACCTGATCCCATTACCCCGCTCTTCCCCTTGTGTCTCTGCACCTACAGTCCTACACCATCAGTCAACGATTTCTCAGCCAACTTCTCCTCAACAACAATAGGCTCTTTTTCAAGAGAGGTATAGCATGTTTAAAATGAATCACTCCCATCTGTCTCACCCTCAGTACCCAACAATGATGTACCAGTAGAAGAGGATGGAACATTACCTGATGTTGGCGAGATATTCAAATCAATCCCCTGAACACTTGGAGTAGAAATACCAGATGCAAGGACGCCATCAGGAACCAAATTTTATCCCCAAGCCCTTCCTTAACACGCTGACTTGACACTTCTACCCCTTCATCTCCTTCCGTTATTTCTTCTGTGGTTTGAAGAAAGTGAGAAGTAGAGGTAGTCCTTTATGAGTCGACTTTCTCTGTAGTAGCAGATGGAGAGGGAGAAACAACGAACTTTTTGGGATTTAGGCTTTTTCGAGTGATATAGGAACCAGAAACATATGGTGTAGGGGGGATTGTGGATGGGGGTTGGTTGGAAATTGGAACTTTAGTGGGTGATTGTTGTGGCTCTGATCCAGACAGCTCTGCCTTATGAGATGGAGACACAACAGAAGTTTCTTTATTGGCTTTGGGAGACTTATATTATGGTGAAGTAATGTTTGATTTTGAGAGCAAGAAGGCACAAGGAAGAGGGTTTGGGAGAAGAAAGGTGTTCCATGTAGACAATGAGGAGAGAGAGAGAGTGCAATGTTCTCAATTAACACAGAGAGAACATAGTAATATTAATACCAACTGGAGATTGTAGTTACAAGGTAAACACCTAGACTAAGAAAATTGACACAAAAGGAGATGAGAAGCCAGAAAGAAGGGGGATGGGAAGAATCAGACCCTCAGATGCCTACTACGATACTCATTCTACTCCTTATTTATAGATACCGCTACTCCACTTTCATTTTGCTCCATGCTTCAAGTATTTTTTCTCACCCGAGCTGCCAGATAAAATCTGTTAGCATTGTTGAAGGTCGTTTCACTCACTTGCTGCGCCTCACGCTTTTTGTAACAACTTTTGCTGAGGTGGTCCTATTGCTGATAGGATTAGCTGATTGTGCACTTTTATTTGACGTGGCCATAACATTACCTCCCTCCCCAAACAGAACCTTATCCGCAAGGTTCACATCATCAGCGGTAGACTTAATGTCAAGTAAGCGAAGGGGAGTGACTTGTTGTGCCGGACTGCCCACACATTTCTTAAGCATAGAAATGTGAAAAACAGGATGAATCTTAGCCTCCTCTGGTAATTCCAGCTTGTACGCAACAAGGATGACACGTTTTAACACTTTGAAAGGGCCAAAGTGCTTTCGATCCAACTTAAGCTGCTTGTGAAAATGAACAGAATGTTATTTGTATGGTTTAAGCTTGACATAAGCCCAATCCCAAACATCTAGTCGTAGCTCATGGCATTTACAATCAGCAAACTTCTTCATCCTCCGCTGAGCACGAAGCAGATTCTCCTTAAGAACCACCAAAACTTCATCCCTGCGAAGAAAGTATTGTTTCGCCAGCTCATGGGAACTGCCACTGAGCACATAGCGAGCAATAGTTTGAGGAACCCGACCATATAAAGCTTGAAAAGGACTCATGCCAGCCGAAGTTTGAAGGGAAGTATTGTACCAATATTCGGCCCAAAGAAGCATGTCAACCCAATCTTTAGGTGAGTCAGCCACATAGCAATGCAGGTACTGTTCGACACACTTGTTAAGGGCTTCGGACTGACCATCTGTTTGTAGATGGTATGCCGTGCTCATGGCCAATGTGGTACCCTGAAGCAGATTTACCTCCTAACAAAAAGAGTGCAAAAAGCGAGGATCGCGGTCCATGACTATAGACTTAGGAGGCCCATGAAGCTTGATGATGTGAGCCACAAAAACTTTGGCCACTGTGATAGTAGTGAAAGTAGTCGGCAATGGAATGAAATGTCCATACTTGGATAACCTATCGACAACTATCATGATGGTTGTATTACCACGCGAGGAATGTAGGAAAGTAATAAAATCCATGGTAATTTCCTTAAAACCCTGATCCGGAATAGGCAATGGTTGTAGAAGTCCCGCTGGATGGTGGTGCAAATCCTTCATCTGCTGACAAATAGAGCAGGAAGCTACGAACACCTTAACATCATGGCGCATATTTTTCCAATAAAAATTGGAAGACAACTTATGGAAGGTGCGGGTAACACCGGCATGGCCTCCAAGTGGGGATGAACGAAACTCATGTAATAGATGTAGGCAAAAAGATGAATCAGAAGACAAAACCAATCATCCTTTAAAGAAGAGAAGGCCCTCTATGAAGATATAATCATGATTATCTGCTGGTTGAGAACAAATGCTCTGTTGGATGGCAAGCAACACAAGATGCACTAAATTAGCCTCGCGCAACTGATCAAATTATTGAAAAGATTGGCTAGAAATAGCCATGAGCGAGGCAGAGGGCAGGCAACATAGAGCATCATCAGCCAAATTGTTCATTCCAGGTCGATACACAATGTCGAAGTTGTAACCCACTAACTTGCCCAACCATTTCTGCTGCTCCGGGGTTTGTACAACTTGGTTGGTTAAATTCTTAAGAGCTTGGTGGTCAGTAACAATGGTAAAACACCAGCCAAGTAGATATTGCCGCCATTTGCTAACCGCTTGGGTTATGGCAAACATCTCACGGACATAAGCGGAGGCCTTCTACATGCGGGTACATAGTTTTTGACTAAAGAAAGCCACGCGATGGATGAGTTGTGAAAGGACAACACCTACACCGACTCCGGAGGCGTCAATCTCAACTTGGAAGGGTTGAATAAAGTCAGGAAGCGATAACATTGGCGTGGAGCTAAGGCATAACTTTAGTTCCTCAAAAGCCTTTTGAGCTTGAGGAGTCCATGAATATGCATCAGTACGCAACAAATCGGTTAAGGGGCCGGCAATCATGGCATAATTGCGAATAAACCGGCGATAATATCCGGTAAGGCCCAAGAAACTACGAAATTCCTTTACATTGCGGGGTGCTTGCCACTATTGTATGGTAGAAATCTTTGTTGGATCAACTGACAACCCCTATGGAGACAATACATGTCCCAGATAATCCACTCGCTCCTGCCCAAATGTGCATTTAGCGAGTTTGACAACCAATTGATGTTCTCGAAGAGTAGATAAAACAGATGCCAGATACTCCAGGTGTTGGTCCCACGTAGGGTTGTAAACCAAGATGTCGTCAAAGAACACCAAGACGAAGCGACGCAGAAATGGACTGAATATTGAATTCATCGTTGCCTAAAAGGTTGAAGGGCCATTTGAAAATCCAAATGGCATCACAAGAAACTCGCAGTGCCCCTCATGTGTGCGAAAATCCGTCTTTGCAATATCTTCAGGCCTTACCCAAATCTGGTGATATCCAGATAATAAATCAAGTTAAGAAAAATATCGAGCACCATGGAGCTCATCAAAGAGTTCGTTAATAGTCGGGATAGAAAATTGACCCCTGATGGTGATGGCATTGAGAGCACGATAATCCACACAGAAATGCCAAGAACCATCCTTCTTTTGGGCGAGGAGAATGGACTGTGAGTTTGTGACTTGGGAGAATGAGCCCTTCTTCCAATATTTCATTAACTAAATTCTCCATAATCTATTTTTGAAAATAGGGATACCTTTACGGCTTCACATTGACCGGAGTTGTAGAAGGAGCTAAGTGAATCGCGTAGTCCTGTGGCCGGGCCCGTGGTAGGCCCTGGGATTTGTTAAACACATCTTTGAAGGAATCCAGCAACATGGACAGTGTCGGAGGGGGTTCCATAGGGCAAGCCGGAGTAGAACCAATTAGCTCCAGATGATAGAAAGAAGAGACAACATTAGTGGTACATAAACGTCGCAAACTCTGCAATTGCACTAGTTGGAGATCTAATGGTGGATTCCCCTTCCAACGAATTTATTGTCCGCCCAACCCAAACTCAAACAAACGTTGCCAAGAAACACCGAGGAACAAATCCGCGCCGTGCATCAGCAAGACAAAAAAATCCAAGGTCAATAGAGTCCCCTGAATCTCTAGGGGCACATAGCGAACAAGACTAGCACAACGAAGACGTTGCCCACTGCCCTTCATGACAGGGAACGACGAAATTAGCTCCACCTCAAGATGAAGAAAGGTAGTCACACGAGTCTGAATAAAGTTATGATCGCTACCACCATCCACAAGAACTTGCACTGACGAGCCATTAACTTGGCCGGTGAAACGTATTGTTGAAGCTGCGTAACCACCGGCTAAAGCATGATAAGAAATGGTTGAATGCTTTAAAACCTCCAAATTTTGAAGCTCATCTGCCAGCAATTCATCAGACAATGAATCGGGTTATGGACACTCATTGTCGTGGTTCTCAAGCAACAAGAACTGTGGGGAAGCTTTGCATTTATGGCCCACCGAGTACTTTTTATCGCAATGATAGCACAAACCTTTCTCACGACATTTTTGGTTCTCCGCCGTCGTCAGCCGTTTGAATGGAAGACGATTAGGAGTATGAGAAACAGACGGGTTCAAATTGGGCGTGGGAAGCAAGGGAGGGGATCTAACCAGGGCCAGTTTGGGTGGCCCGCCCCGCTCCAATACAATACGCATCTCATGAGTATGGGCCAACTCAAGGGCCTCCTTCATCGTTTTGGGTTTATGGGGCAAAACAGCAGTGTGGATCCGCACGTAGGCCCGAAGTAAACATGGGAACCAACCAAGAATCAGGCACATCAGTAGTCTCATTAGCAATAGCCTAAAAAGGGCTTTAAATTATGCGACGGTGGAGGTTTGCCGACGCTTTGATAGACGACCTTCCGGTGGAAGTAAGTTGTGCACTCGAAAGCGACTTGTCACTTTCAAGGAAAAACAAGGCCAATCACTCAACTGTTTGTTTCGGAACAACTATCGATACCACTCTCTAGCCTCACCGTCTAAATAGAATGATGCGAGGGAGAGCTTGTGATCTTCAAAAATATTATAGAAATCAAAATACCTTTCAGCCGCAAAGACCCAGCTCACATGATTATCACCATGGAAACGAGTCATCTCAACGGGCACTAGATTATGCCGCATCAGGGGAATGAGCAGAGCACCAGTTAGAGCCGCTGTAGTTGCCGCCTGGTAATGCGATGAATTTTCCACCTGAGCCATTAAATTCACGAGCAACTTCTACTGCCCAGCAAAGGCCGTCGTGAGATCTACGACAGAGGCCGCTAGATCAGCAATTTCCTTAGACTGGACCATCGAGGATGATGAGGTAGTATCAGTAGGAACTGAGAACCCAATCATGGAGCTCAAATCAATGAAAGCACCAATGCAACGTTCTCAATTAACACGGGGAGAACAGAGTAATATTAATACCAACAGGAGATTGTAGTTACAAGGTAAACACCTAGACTAAAAAAAATTACACAGAAATAGATGAGAAGCTAGAAAGAAGGGGGATGGGAAGAATCAGACCCTCAACATAACAAATGCCTACTACGATACTCATTCTACTCCTTATTTATAAATACTGCTACTCCACTTTAATTTTCCTCCATACTTCAAGCATTTTCTCTCATTCGGGCTGCCAGATAAAATCTGTTAGCATTGTTGAAAGCCGTTTCACTCGCTTGCTGTGCCTCACACTTTCTGTAATAACTTTTGCTGAGGTGGTCTTATTGCTGGCAGGATCAGCTGATTGTGCACTTTTATCAGCTGATTGTGCACTTTTATTTGACGTGGCCATAACATAGAGACTTACTTTTGGGGTATTTATAGGGAAAAAAGGACCAGTTATATTATGTGTGAGAGAAGGGATGGGTAGTCAGGTTGGTTTGTAACGGGTGCGTCGTTTGGGTTTAAAATGTATTGACAGAGGCGGAAGCAATTAATGACGTAGCACACTAGCAGTTCAAAATGCATATAAATGTAAGAGGAACTACTAACCTGAGTCATGGGAACCAGGTTCCCTAGCAAATTTTGAAAATATGAGCATCAACTTCCAAGTAGTTGCAATGTCATTAGTCACTTATTTGTCTTGAATTTACCATGCGTGTCTATCTGTAACGATATAGAATCAAGTTAGAAGTTTTCATAAAACACTTTATAGCAATTTTACCTTACCATCCTTTTATAGCCAATAATTGAGAGACCGGTTTCTCAGTTCAGCTTAATAAATCCTAACTCCGGACGATTTATTTCAAAATCCTCTCTGATCAGTGCTTTGGTAAAGATATCTGCTACGTGGTCCTATGTTTTGCAAACCCTCATACAGATGAGTCCTTTTTCTACATTGTCCCTTAAAAAATGATGTCGGATATCAATGTGTTTTGTCCTCTTATACTGAACCGGGTTCTTTGCCATGTTGAGAGCACTTGTGTTATTACAAAATAATGGTACACATTCTGAAAACATACCAAAATCTTCTAGTTGTTGCTTGATCCACAATAGTTGGGCACAACAGGAGGTTGTTGCCATATATTCAGCTTCTGCAGTAGAGAGAGCCACAAAGTTTTGTTTCTTTGTACCCTATGAAATCAAGCATGACCCCATAAAATGTGCCATTCTAGATGTACTATTTCTATCCACCAGATATCCGGTATAATCATCATTGACATACCCAATTAAATCAAAATTATCTCCTGAGAGATAATAGAGAACCACGTCCTGCATTCCCTTGAGATACCTCAAAGTTCTCTTAGCAGCCTTCAAATGAGATTCTTTTGTACTTGATTGAAATCTAGCACATAACCTGACGCTAAACATAATATCAGGTATGATGGCCGTCAGGTACAAAAGTGATCCAATTATACCCCTATACATAGTTTCATTTACAAGGGAACCAGGTTCGTCTATGTCTAGACGAGTGGCAGTAGCAATGGGAGTATCAATGGTCTTTGAGCTTTCCATCTCAAATTTTTCAGAACTATTTGATGTACTTCTTCTGACTTATCATAGTTCTTTTCGAGGTTTGCATTACTTGTAGCCCAAGGAAGATGTTTAGTTCCCCCATCATGTTCATCTCAAATTTACTTCCCATGAGCTTTGCAAACTCCTTACAAAGGGAATCATTTGTTGCACCAAAAATGATGTCATCAACATAGACTTGCACAATTACCAGGTTCCTCCCTCGTTTTTTAAGAAATAGGGTGTTGTCAATTTTTCCTCTAGTGAAGCCATTCTCCAGAAGGAACCTGGACAATCTCTCATACCATGCACAAAGGGGCCTGCTTCAATCCATATAAAGCTTTGTCAAGCTTGAAGATATGTTCAGGATGTTCATGACATTCAAAGCTAGGTGGTTGCTTTATAAAAACTTCTTCCTTCAAATATCCATTCAGAAATGCAATCTTAATATTCATTTGGAACAATTTGAATTCCATATAAGATGCAAAAGCAATAAGAATTTTGATGGCTTCCATACTGGCAACAGAAGCAAAAGTTTCATCGTAATCAATTCCTTCTTCTTGATTACAGCCTTGGACCACTAGCCTAGCTTTTTTCCTTGTTGTATTGTCAAACTCATCAAGTTTGTTTCTGAACGCCCACCTGGTTCCCATCACTGTTCTATTTGAGGTCCGAGGAACCAGGTCCCACACTTTGTTCCTTTTAAATTGATGGAGCTCTTCTTGCATAGAAGCAATCCAGTCAGCATCTTTCAACACTTCCTTGATATTCTTTTGCTCAATTTGAGACAGGAATGCTGAGAAAGCAAACATGTTTCTTGCCTTGGATCTAGTCTGAATACCAGAGTATAAGAGAGTGATCACATTTTGAAGAGGATGTGAGCTCGTGGGCTTCAAGTTAGATACCTGGGTTTCAGGACGTGAGGGACCGGGTTCCTCCATGTGTGACCCATCATTGGCATCAATGAAAGTATGAATGCCACTTCTTTGCTCTGCATCAAGAGTGCCTAATACAACTTCAACAACTCTATTGCTAGCTTCAGTTGTTGTGATTGAGGGACCAGGTTCCTCCAAGCCAACTGAAAGTTCTGTTGCATCTTTTTCACTAGTCTCCTTGACTTGACTCATTAGATCTGCCTTCCCGTTTTCCATATCTATAACCTCTCCAGGGACCTTTGAGAAGTCTCCATCCTGATCATCCTTATCATGTGAATCTTTCCCACTTGAGTGGTGAGACTCATCAAAGATCACATGTACACTTTCCTCTATACATTGAGTTCTTTTGTTGTAGACTTTGTATGATTTGCTTTGAGAAGAGTAGTCAAGAAAGATTCTTTCATCACTTTTTACATCAAATTTTCTCAATGCTTCTTTACCATTATTGAAAACGAAACATTTGCATCCAAATGCTCTAAGGTAAGTCTGGTGTGGTTTTCTCCCATTAAGCAATTCATAAGGGGTCTTGTCAAGCAGGGACCTAATCATGCACCTGTTAATCAAGTAACAAGCAATGTTCACTATTTCTTCCCAAAAGCTCTTTGGCGTACCATTGTCAATCAACATCATCCTAGCCATATCTTCAAAAGTCCTATTTTTTCTTTCCACAATACCATTTTGTTGAGGTATTTTGGGGGGCAGAAAAATTGTGACTTATGCTATTTTCAGCACAAAATTCATCAAACTTGGCATTGTCAAACTCGGTACCATGATCAGATCTGATACTCACAACATTATAGCCCATCTTCACTTGAATATGCTTCACAAATGCAACAAACACTGAAAAGGTTTCATCCTTGGTCCTAAGAAATAAGGTCCATGTGAATCTGGAGTAGTCATCAACAATAACGAAGATGTACTTCTTTCCTCCTCTATTAGGCATCTTCATAGGTCTACACAGATCCATATGAAGAAGATCCAGTGGCCTTAAGGTGTTGACTTCCTTCTTTAGTTTGAATGAGGACCTGACTTGCTTTCCTTTCACACATGCATCGCACACTTTGTGGTCTTTAAACTTTGATTTTGCCAGTCCACGAACCAGGTCCTTTTTGATTATCTTGTTCAACAGAGAAAATCTTGCATGCCCTAATCTTATGTGCCATAGCTCAGCATCATCATCAATGGCACTCAGGGATGTAAGAGCACCACTATTCAGAGAATCAAAGTCTGCAACATAAATATTTTTGAACTTTTTTGCAATCAGAATGACCTCACTAGTTATAAGATTGGTGACGGTACAGAACTTTGACAGGAACTCCACTTTATTTTCTTTGTCGCAGTTTGAGAGACACTCAACAGGCTATATTTCAAGCCATTTACATAATACACATTTTCAATTGAGTGGGAGGGTGTTTTGCCAATTTTTCCAACCCCCAGAATGTATCCCTTCTTGTCATTTCCAAAGGACACACTCCCACTTTGCAGGGCCTTAAGTGAGAGGAAATCATCCATTTTTCCAGTCATGTATTTAGAGCAGCCACTATTCATGTTCTATTTTTGACTGCTTCCCCTCACTACTGCATGCACAAGAAAATCAAAGATTAAACTTAGGAATCCAAACAAGTTTGGGTCCCTTCTAATGACGGAATGGGTGAATCAAACTTCTTTTTGTCCAAGCAGGCATCACATATTTCTTTTTCAGAGAACCAAGTTCCTTAGCAGTGGGTACTTTTTCCACAAAGACTTTGTTTTTCTATTAGGATAGAAATTTGGCTTTACAAGAGTCCAAGTACTGACCGGTTTGACCACAATAAGTACAAAGTCAGTTATCAGTAATAGTAACATACTTGCTATGTGGGTTATAGGGAGCTTTAGCCTTATGAAATCTGATTCCTTGCATGTTCTCCCTATTACTTTTATACATGAAAGTGATTGTATCAGAGGACCATGTCCACTTCAGAGACTCATTTAGATCATTTTTAACCCTGCTTAAATCTTCCTGAAGGTGTCTACTCTTTTCAAGTTCAGCAACAAGACTCAATTTGACATTTTTGAGTTATTTTTCAAGCTTAAGTTGTGCCTCACTTGCCACTTCCTTTCCCTTAGACGAGTTCATGCATTTTTCCATCGAATATTTTAACAGATTATTTTCTTTCTTTGTTTTTTCCATTGTTTCCTTCAAATCTACAACTACAACCACCCAATCATCTTTCTCTTGTTCTAACTCTCTTATTTCCTCGGTTAAACCATTTTTATCATTAATGAGGTTGTGGTAAGCATCGATTAAAATATTAGCTAAATATACCAGCTTCTTATGGGAATAAGATTTCAAATTTCTTTGAACATCAAGAAAGTTTACCTCATCGTCATCATTATCTTCATCCTCATCGAATTTTGCCATCAGTGCAAATATGGAGTCATACTCTGTAGATTCGCTTTCAACGGCCATCATAGAGATGTCTCCTTAATCATCATCACCCTCAGATTCACTAGAGGAATCTCCCCAGGTATACAGAGCTTGCTTCACAACATTATCAGCGACATCTCTTCTCTTGAACTTCCTATTAGGGACCGGGTTCCTCTTAACCGCCTTGTCCACATTGTGTTTGTAGTGGTCCTGCTTGTGGAGAGGACACTCTTTAATGAAATGTCTTGTCTTTCCGCACTTGTGACAACAATCATATCCTTTGGTGTTTCTGCTAGAGCTGTCTTTCTTGGGAATTCCTCCATTTCTACGAACCATTTTCTGGAATCTCCGAGTAAGATAGGTCATGTCTATTCATCACCACTTGAGTCACTATTGTCCGCCTTGAGAACCAGATTCTTCTCCTTTTTGGATTCTCTTCTTTCAAGATCTTTATCCATTTTCATCTCATAGGTTTTCAGATTTCCAATGAGTTCACCAATGGTCAACTTCTGCAGATCCTTGGCTTCCGTGATAGCATTAACTTTGCTCTCCCGAGATTCTGGTAATACACTGAGTTATTTTTCTGACCAGTTTTTTTATTGGGATAACTTCTCTAAGGGAGTGAAGCTCATTGATGATGGAGGTAAAGCAAGTATGCATATCTTGAATAGACTCATTCTCCTTCATCTTGAAGAGTTCATACTCAGTAGTAAGCATATCGATTTTGACTGCTTGACTTGAGTGTTTCCCTCATATGCAGTTTGGAGAGCTTCCCACGATCTCCTTGGCAGACTGACAGGCCGAGATGCAGTTGTACTCGTCTGGTCCAATGCCACAAATAAGGATCTTCTTTGCCCTGAAGTTTTTCTCGATGGCCTTCCGATCAGCATCATTGTACTCCTTTCTTGTCTTTGGAATTGTAATTGTTCCCTCGCCAATGGTCTTCATGAGGACAAAGGGTCCATCAAAGATAACATCCAAGAGCTCTAAATCTTCTACCATGATAAAATCATGCATTCTTGTTTTCCACCAACAATAGTATTGACCATTGAATTTTGGTGGTCTATAGGTTGATTGTCCTTCTTCAAAATTTGGTGGAGTAGCCATGTTGATCCTTTCTAGGTGTTAACCTTTTAGAAAGAACCCGCTCTAATACTAATTGATGTAAACTAAGGGTCCACCAAACTATATAGAGAACCTGATTCTTTATCAGTTTCCATAGTACACATTAGTAAATAAATAACACAACGATATTTATGTGAAAAACTCCCAACTCACGGGATTAAAAATCATGACCTACCCAAATAGGATTTCAACTTCACTAATTGAGCAGACTTTAGATTACAACATATTATAATCTAGGAATTAAACTCTTAATCCCTCACCTTCTTACAATAACTATATTGTAAGCCTCTTTGTAATAACTCTATTACAAAGCTACATACTTGACTAACTCTAGTCAAAATAACCACAGTGATAATGGTTTAAAAGATGTCCTATGAATGCTTCTGAAAAGTTGTATAGGAATTACAATTTAATAACATAAGACAAAGACACAACAATACTAAAGGACACACGACATAATCAATGCTGGGATCTGGTCCTTTGTTATGTTGCTGCTTTGTTCTTCAATGCCTCAGAGAGAATGAATGCAGCTGCACACTTGAGAGAGAAAATCAATTTTAGGTTTTGCAAGCATGTGTTGAAATCCTTTGCCTCGTGTTGATAATATATATGTGAGGTCATCAAAAATGATGCAAGGGAGTGTTTGGTACACTGCATGCTTCAACAGTGTTGTTGTACCGGTGCGAGTACAGTGCAACAACTTTAATTTATACTGTGATCGAATGTAAAGACCCGACCAGTCGTTTTGAGAATTTAAGTCCCATTCAGCGGCATAAGGTCTTGAGCAGCTTCATATTATGTGCATTAACTTGCTTGCGTGGTTGAATTCAATTACCGGACGATTTGGAGTGATTTGGGACACTTAGTCCCTAAAACGGAAGCTTAAGCCTTAAGATTTTGACCGTAGATAGAACTGTATGAAGACAACTCCGGAATGGAGTTCTGTCGGTTCCATTAGCTCTGTTGGATAATTTTGGATTTAGGAGCGTGTCCTGACTGTAAATTTGAGGTTTGTAGCTGATTTAGGCTTAAAATGGCGAAAGTCAAATATTTGAAGATTTTGATCAAAAAGTGGACTTTTTGATATCGGGGTCGGATTCCGATTTCAGAAGTTGGGGTAGGTCCGTAATGTTGAATATGACTTGCCAGTAAAATTTGACGTCATTCCGGGTTGATTTGATAGGTTTTGGCACGGGTTTTAGAAGTTGAAAGATTTGAAAGTTCATAAGTTTGATTCATGGTGTGATTCGTAATTTCATCGTTGTTTGATGTGATTTGAGATGTCGAGTGAGTCTGTGTTAGGTTATGGAACTTGATTGTATGCTTGGACGGAGTCCCGGGGGCCCAAGGTGTGTTTCGGACGAGTTTCAGACAGTTTTCATGGTTGTGAAGAGGTCTGAGTTCTGGTGTAATTTCACCTGCACACCTTGGTCGCAGGTGCGAAGATGGAGGCACAGGTGTGAGAAAAGTTGGACTTGGCAGCCTCCGCAAATGCGGAGACCTATTGCGCATCAGCGGCTCCGCAGAAGCGGATTATGGGGCGCAGAAGCAAGAGAAAGCGCAGGTGCGGTTTGGACGTGCGCACCTACGGTTGCGAAGAAGCGGCTAATTATGTCGCAGGTGCAGTCACGCCTGGGAAGAAGGTTTATAATCGAGGGTTTGGCCATTTTCACTATATTTTGAGTTTTAGACCTCGGTTTTGGGAGCTTCTTTTAGGGTTTTTCAAGCAAATCGATTGGGTAAGTGTTCTTCACCTAGAATTTAATATATTCCATGCTTTTATCTTTATTTTTATCATTTAATTTGTGTTTTGAGTTGAGGAAAATGGTGGTTTTTGAAAAAAAAAATTCAAAATGAAAAAAAAAATGATTTGAGGGACGAAATGGTATCGAAATTTGATGATTTTAGTATGGTTGAACTCGTATCGGAATGGGTATTCGGATTTTATGAAATTTGTCAGGTTCCGAGGTGCGGGCCCAAGGGTCGACTTTTGGGTCAATTTTTTAGATTTTGATAAAAGTTTGAGGTTTTATGATCCAGAAGAGTTTCTTATGAGTTTTATTGAGCTTTGAAGTTATTTTTGGTTAGATTTGAGCCGCCCGGAGGTCATTTCACCCGAGAAGTTCATTTTAGAGTATCGGTCTGTCTTCTTTGAGGTAAGTATCTTGCCTAACTTCGTGTGGGAAAATTACCCCTTAGGATTTGAGTCTTCTATGCTAATTATAGTCCGTGTACGCGAGGTGACGAGTACGTGCTCTGACTTATTTGTGAAAAGTTGGCCTTTTTGGATTCTTATGTACTTGTATTCACTGATTATGCAGTTGTTATGTTATAGATACGTCTTTTAATTACTAGTTTCACCTCTACCTGCTTTAATTAGAATTAATTGCTTCATGATCCGCCCTTGTTGCTTATTTGAGTCATTTGTGCCTTAACTGAAATTTTTATCTCTTCTATTGCCATGTTATCTTCCCCTAACTGCTTATCTCTTTTGTAATTGTTCATCCTTAATTGAGGCTATGATTATCTTTCTGCGGCTTATCTCTAATTGAATTTTTTGTATCTCCTTCTTAAATTCCCAACCTTAAAAGGAGTTAGATATCTTATATTTTAGTTGACTTGTCCTTATTTGGAATTATTTGACTCGTGTTAGTTTCCTCGTTGTTGAACCGTATATTGTGGGACCGTTGCTACATATTGTTTCCTTTCTTGTTGAGTTATTCTTATTATGCCTAGTATTCTCTGTCAGTGTGGTTATGAAGTGTAATGAGGGCACGAGATGCCTTGTGTTAGGGTTCAGGTATTGCGACCCGTGAGTTGTGAATAGTATGAGGTTCGGTAACTCGTGGAGTTTATTGACTAAAACCTGGTGCGAAAGCGGTCGTTTGTTGAGTTGTTACTTGTCCTTTCTTTATCTGTGATTAACAGATTTAGGTTGTGTTTCCGTTCGTTCTTCTATGTCATTATTATAGTGTTCCGCTGTTAGTTGTTGTTTTCCTTCCTTATTGAAATTTCCGTATTATTTGCCACTTCGCGTAGTCTTTATGTGGATATCATACTCTGTTGTTCCTATACTTATACTTGTTCAGATTATTTAGTCCAGTAGGTGTCTTGACTGTTCCTCGTCACTACTCCACCGAGGTTAGTCTTGATACTTACCGGGCACCGCCGTGGTGTACTCATACTAACTTTTGCATATTTTTGTGCAGATTCAGGTATTTCGAAGTCAGTTGATCATTAGCTAGATGTGCGGATTGTTGCTGTGAAGACTCAAGGTAAACCTGTTGTTGCGTTCGCAGGCTTCGGAGTCACCTTCCTATTTTGTATTCACACTGTTTTACCTATTTCTAAATAGTTGTATTTAGAAATTTGTAGCAAACTCTGTAGAGCTTATGACTTGTACTACCGGTTTTGGAAATTTATAAATTTTATAGAGATTTCTATTTCAAAAATTGTTAGATGTTATTTAATTATTGTTATTATTCAGTAAATATTAGGCTTACCTAGTCCCTAAGACTAGGTGCCATCACGATACCTAACGGAGGGGAAATTGGGTCGTGACAAGTTGGTATCAGAGCTCTAGGTTCATAGGTGCTACGAGTCATAAGCGAGTTTAGTAAAGTCTTGCGGATCGGTACGGAGACGTCTGTTCTTATCTTCGAGAGGCTACGAAACTATTAGGACAATCTCACTTCTTTCATTCCTATCGTGCGAGCTTATTGATCGCGGAGGTTGGACTTTTATCATTTTATTCTCTCACAGATAGTGAGGATACGAGCTGCAATTATCGACAACGCTGCTCCCAGAGCAGGTATCGCCAGAGGCAGAGGCAGAGACCGATGAGGCACACGTGCCGCAGCTAGAGCACCTACTAGAGCAGCAATTGAGGAGCCGTCAGTAGCTCCAGTTAGGGGACAGGTACCGGAGATGCCTGTTGTTACCCCCGGACTTCAGGAGACCTTAGCACAGTTCCTGAGCATGTTTGGTACATTGGCTCATGCGGGGTTAGTTTCGGTTACACCAGCTACTTTACTGACCGGGGTAAGAACCCAGACTCCCGCCGCCCACACTCCAGAGCAGCGAGTTCATATTGGTTAGGTTTTGTGGGTCATCCAGTTCCGTTTGCACTTCAGGCTTCACACAATATTTCAGGTGCTCATGGGTCTCAGAGTACCCGTACCACACAGATTTCAGCTACGTCAGTAGAGAGGTTGCTTTCAGTATGGTGATACCAGCCACATGGTGAGAGATTATCCTAGACTCCGGACAGGTACGTCACTACGGAGTATTCAGGCGAGTAGAGGGCGCCAAAGAGGGAAAGGCCCGGCCCGTTTATGTGTCTCATATAGTAGGCTGGAGGCCGCTGCGCCAGATGATATCATACAGGTATGCTTTTGATTTGTTACAGAGGGGCACCATTTGTATTTTGTTTTAGTCCTGCTTATCGGGACGAGTTCCCCTATTTGGTTGCTCCACCTATGAGTGAGTTCATGACTTAGTATTATGTTCATGTGTTTGCCCCTGTTGGGAGATTCTATGAGTGATAGTCATTTCTATCGTTGTTTTAATTCATTATTGAAAGTTACGAGGTTAGAAGTAAATTCCTATTGTCCATTACGGTAGGTTTGATGTGATTCCTGAGTAATTTTTGGTTACGATTTGTGATTTGATACTCTACCGGGGTGAGAGTTCAGTAAGTGTTGTGATTTTATTGGCAGAATTGAATTAGTGGAAGATTTCAATTGGTATGATGTGTATTCGGCTTGTAATTTAGATTTGAAGGTGAGACCCTCACGATTCCATGTGATTTGATATGTTTGAGCTGGGATGCGTACCGCGGTGGAAGTTATATCAGGATGAGATCATTGTGATTTGTTCATATACATTAATTTTCCTTGTAAATTGATTTGTAGGATGGTACTCATAAAGAGTTGTGCTTGTCGAGCTTGTGTGATATTTCTCTTATGTGTTTTTCTTTACATATTTAGTCCTTTTTCGTTATGTGCTTCTTGAGTTTTAGCTTGCGATGTGTGTGTCTGGTGGTGTTAGTTGTGACTTGTTGATTCAGGTGTATAGTTAAGAGGTCTTCATGTTTCTTGCATCGTTGTTAGTGGTGTGGATATTTGAAACATAGTTCTAACGGATATGAGGCTAAATGTCGGTGCTAGTTTGATTACGGGCAGCTATTGTGATCAGAAATGTTATTATGGGCCTATGTGTGGCGTGTCATGTTTAGTGGTCATACCTTGCGGGTGTAGGCATGAGTTGTCGCAGCTAGTTGAGACTGATACCAGGTATGGATTTAGAATCGGGTCTTTTGGAGATGAATGGAAGGTGAGAATTTTGACTCTAAGGCTTATTGGTGTTGGTAGAAAGGATAAATTACAGTTGAGATGGTGTCGTCAGGATTATGTGGATTGGGGTGACATGGGGTCACCCGCGGGTGTATACTGGATATGCGCATTCAGTGATTTGAAGACGTCGAGGCAATTCTTGGCACATTCGAGGACGAATATTTGTTTAAGAGGGGAAGGATGTAATGACCCGGCCGGTCGTTTTGAGAATTTAAGTTCTGTTTGGCGGTATAAGGTCCTGAGCAGCTTCGTATTATGTGTATTTACTTGTGTGCGTGGTTGAATTCAATTACCGAACGATTCGGAGTGATTTGGGACACTTAGTTCCTAAAACGTCAGCTTAAGTTTTAGGATTTTGACCGTAGTCGGAACTGTATGAAGACGACTCCAGAATGGAGTTCTGCCGGTTTCGTTAGCTCTGTTGGGTGATTTTGGAATTAGAAGCGTGTCCGGACTGTGAATTTGAGGTCTAGCTGATTTAGGCTTGAAATGACCAAAGTCGAATATTTGGAGATTTTGACCGGAAGTGGACTTTTTGATATCGGGGTCGGATTCAGATTCCAAAAGTTGGGGTAGGTCTGTAATGTTGAATATGACTTGCCTGCAAAATTTGACGTCATTCCGGGTTGATTTGATAGGTTTTGGCGCGGGTTTTAGAAGTTGAAAGATTTGAAAGTTCATAAGTTCGATTCATGGTGCGATTCATAATTTCGTTGTTGTTTGATATGATTTGAGACCTCGAGCGAGTCCATGTTAGGTTATGGAACTTGGTTGTATGCTTGGACGGGGTCTCGGGGGCCCGAGGTGTGTTTCGGACGAGTTTCAGATGGTTTTCGTGGTTGTGAAGAGGTATGAGTTCTGGAGTAATCGCACCTGCGGACCTTGGGCGCAGGTGTGATGGTCACAGGTGCGAGAAGAGATGGACTTGGCAGCCTCCGCAAATGCGGAGAATTGTGCGCATTGGCGGCTCCGCAGAAGCGGATTCTGGGGCGCAGAAGCGAGAGGAAGCGCATGTGCGGCTTGGACGTGCGCACCTGCGGTTGTGCAGAAGCGGCTAATTATGTCGCAGGTGCGGCCACGCCTAGGCAGAATATTTATAATCAAGGGTTTGGCCATTTTCACCATATTTTGAGTTTTAGACCTCGGCTTTGGGAGCTTCTTTGAGGGGTTTTCAAGCAAATCGATTGGGTAAGTATTCTTCACCTAGAATTTAATATATTCCATGATTTTATCTTTATTTTTATCATTTAATTTGTGTTTTGAGTTGAGAAAAATGGTGGGTTTTGAAGAAAAATTTCAAAATGAAAAAAATCATAATTTGAGGGACGAAATGGTAGCGGAATTTGATGATTTTAGTATGGTTGAACTCGTATCAGAATGCGTGTTCGGATTTTGTAAAATTTATCGGGTTCCGAGGTGCGGGCCCGGGGGTCGACTTTTGGGTCGATTTTTTAGATTTTGATAAATGATTGAGGTTTTATGATCCGGAATAGTTTATTATGAGTTTTATTGTGCTTTGAAGTTATTTTTGGTTAGATTTGAGCCGCACGGAGGTCATTTTACCCGAGAAGTTCATTTTAGAGTATCGTTCTGTCTTCTTTGAGGTAAGTATCTTGCCTAACTTCGTGTGGGGAACTATCCCTTAGGATTTGAGTCTTCTATGCTAATTGTAATCCGTGTACGCGAGGTGACAAGTACGTGCTTAGACTTATTTGTGGAAGGTTGGCATTTTTGGGTTCTTAGGTCCTTGTATTCACTGATTATGCAGTTGTTATGTTATGGATATGTCTCTTAATTATTAGTTGCACCTCTACTTTCTTTAATTAGAATTAATTGCTTTATGATCCGCCCTTGTTGCTTATTTGAGATATTTGTGCCTTAACTGAAATTGTTATCTCTTCTATTGCCATGTTGTCTTCCCCTAACTGCTTATCTCTTTTGTAATTGTTCATCCTTAATTGAGGCTATGATTATCTTTCTGCGGCTTATCCCTAATTGAATTTGTTGTATCTCCTTCTTAATTGCCCAACCTTAAAAGAAGTTAGATATCTTATATTTTAGTTGACTTGTCTTTATTTGGAATTATTTGACTCGTATTAGTTTCCTCGTTGTTGAACCGTACATTGTGGGATCGTTGTTACATATTATTTCCTTCCTTGTTGAGTTGTTCTTATTACGCCTAGTATTCTCTGTCGTGATTATTCCTTGTGAACTAGTTCTACTGTTTCCTTGTGATTTAAAGTTCTTGAGTTGATTTACTTGTCGCACTCTCGTATTTATTGTCATTGTTGTTATTGTTTTTGTTATTGTGATGCATGAGGTTTCTGTCGTGCTGTTGTTATTATGGGGTTGCACGAGCTTTCTGTCGTGCCATTGTTACTATTGATATTGCACATGCGGCGTGACAAGACGGTATATATATGTGGGTTGTGCATGTGGCGAGATAAGGTGGGAATATTACTATGCACGTGTGACGAGACAAGGCGGGCACTTACTTTATTATTGCGCGCGTGGCGAGACAAGGTGGGCTATGTCATTGATTGATTTGTGATGACTTGTGATGGCCTGGGGGCATTTTGTTATTATTGTTTATTGCATATTAACTTTGGGACTACGAGGCGATACCTCGGGAGATCCTCATGTCTTGCATATTTACTTTTGGGACTACGAGGCGGTACCTCGAGAGATCCCCTGTTGAGCATTTACTTTTGCGACTACGAGACGGTATCTCGGGAGTGCCCTTTATTGACATCTCTCTATGGTTGCACTTGTCTTTGGTTATTTTGTATTTCCTTGTTATATTGTGTTGGCTTGGGCTTTTTAGTACGAGACTCTGAAGATTTATATTCCTAGTTTCTACCGATTTTTGATGACTGAGTTGTTTTAAATAAAAGAAGTTACTATTATATTTTAAATTAATAAGTTTTACATCCGAAACAATAGATTATCTGATGTTTTATTTAAATTGAAATGTCTTTTTTCTTTACTCAAGCTATTTCTAAAATAAACTCATTTCTTTGTTGAATTCTTACTTGGTTTAAAATTTTCAACCTTACTTCGTTGAAAAATAAATTAATCGTGCGGATCTTATGTATTGAAATAATTGGCACGAGAGTTGTCAGTGTGGTTATGAAGTGTAATGAGGGCGCATGATGCCTGGTGTTAGGGTTCAGGTATTGGGACCAGTGAGTTGTGAATATAGTATGAGGTTCGGTACATCGTGGAGTTTATTGACTAAAACCTGGTGTGAAAGCGGTTGTTTGTTGAGTTGTTACTTGTCCTTTCTTTATTTGTGATTAACGGATTTAGGTTGTGTTTCCGTTCGTTCTTCGGAGTCACCTTCCTATTTTGTATTCACACTGTTTTACCTATTTCTAAACAGTTGTAGTTAGAAATTTGTAGTAAACTCTGTATAGCTTATGATTTGTACTATCGGTTTTGGAAATTTGTAAATTTTATAGAGATTTCTATTTCAGAAATTGTTAGATATTATTTAATTATTGTTGTTATTCAGTAAATGTTAGGCTTACCTAGTCCATAATACTAGGTGCTATCACGATACCCAAAAGAAGGGAAATTAGGCCGTGACACCGGATGAACTGGTCCCTATTTGTTCCCTCTATTGTTCCCTTATCTGATTTATTGAGAAAAAAAATTATTGTATCAAGTTGCTTATCTGGTTCTCTCGTAAGTTTGTCAAAATCATCAAAACAAACACATAACTTATCATTAATATACAATTACAATGCCAAACCATTACTGAAAAGTGAAAAGTGAACGATACAGGTTTTTGTCATTGAGACAAGTAAAACAATGCCGTAGACTACATGTAAATCGTCTTGCCTTATGTTTTCGCCTTTTCAAATACTGATTCGGACTATGCAACTATTTGAGCACACAATTGTAAATTCTGTTCTAATTGGGTTAAGAGCTATACTTTAGAAAGCCTGCGTGTCTTTGACAGGTATTTGAGCCAACTTTGAAGCAACAACGTTTGCTTTGATTAGATGAAAAATCATTAATTAATTAAGTGAATAATACTATACAATTATTATCACATAAAACTTGTATTTGAGTTGACGTTGAAGCAACAACATTTTCCTGGACTAAGTGGAAGAAAAACAAGTAAAATTATACAACAAAAGATATTGGTAAAACACAATTATTTTGAAATGATGCGTTGTATGTGGTAATTACATTTTGAGTTTAGCTATTGAAACCTTCTGTAAAGATAAAAAAAATACAAAACATTATTAGCATCACATCTAGAAATAGATCTCATTATCCATTGGGAAAATACTATTGCAATCAAGAACGTAGACTCGCACCCGAAGCGACAATCATACTAGACCAAACAGTTTTCAGAGCCACCGTATTTCTCCAGTGAACTCTCCTCTTTCCGTTCTTCCTTCTTGAAAATTGATTCATCTCCTGTTGGTTGTTGTACACAAAATCGGACCTAGGGTTTGCATGGTCATTCTTCCATTCCATTTTACAGTAGTGATCTAAATCGACATTCGAAGTTTTTTATAATTGGATATTCATTCTTTGTCGATTTCGCAACTTGTTCTGAACTTGCGAGTCCAGCAACAAGTCGAATTCCCGTAGCAATGGATCAATCCAGCAATCACGTAATCTCAGCTCTTCTCTTTATCCTTCTCCGGTTTTTTCTCTCCTGTGCCTTTGCTTTGTTGTACTGATGTAAGTTGCTTTGCTACCTTTAATGGCAAAAAATGCAGGTTGTTGGAGTTGATAATACTTTTAGAAAAAAGTTCGACAAAGAAGAGTATTTGCAGCGTGCTCGTGAACGCGAAGAGAAGGTCTTTAAATCTCATAAATTATCTTCCATTTTCATGTTTTAGTTATTTACTTGTTAATTGATAAGGTTGATTTGTAATTTGATGCAGGAGGCGGATGGTCGGAAATCTAAGTGTAAGACATTACTAGTTGTCATTTCAGAATTTCTTCATTTTGATTTAACTTGGATGATTTTGTTTATTTGTCTTTTTAGTTTGGCTAGAGACCTGTATGCTAGTGTACTGATATGTGTGAGATGTAGAGAATCTCAAAATTGCCTAAAATATAAATTATTTTCTTTAGGATTGAAATGTACCAGAATAGTGTAGGATGAACATAGAAGATTTTTATGGTCAATCCTAACTAATTTAGAATGGATGTGTAACTGATCGATTGATGCAGTACCCATAGAGAATGAAAGTAGAAATCTTGGAGCCTAGAGTTTTACATGATTGAAACTGTAATGAATTTTGGTGCAGCAAGAGGACCTCCAGTGCAAAGGAAGCCCTTGAAACCAAGAGATTATCAAGTGGACCTCGAATCTCGTTTGGGAAAGACTCAGGTGTGCCACCACTAGTTCTCCTCTTTTATCCCGTCATCCCTATTCTCTGTAGTTATTACGAAGCTTTCGGCCGCCAGTGCAAATTGAAGGCTCTTTTTTTAATTTTCTGAATTGTGTATGAGAGGAATATAGATGGGAGTTTTCTGAATTATGCCTGCTGCTATTATTTGGTGCATTTGGAATGAAAGAAATCGTAGATGTTTTGATGGGATCTCAACTCCTTGTCATGTTTTTAACGGCAAATGCTTACTGAATGTTTTAGTTGGCTCAATCAGGCCCCTGTATCTAGCTGTGAGAACTTTTTGGATTGTGTCTGCTCCTTAGCTATAGATTAGTTTTTGTATAGGAGCAGACACCATCAAGCAGTATTGTAAATTTTTGTATCTTTTGCTCCGCATCATCTTGATGCTTATTAATGATGATTCCCTTACTTCATTTAAAAAAAGAAGGAATACAGTGATTTACAGAAGTTTATGTTTCTTAATTTGTTTTATTTGTATTGACTGTGGTTAGTGCCTCCTGCTTTTTGAAGTTTCTCCTTTCACATATTTCAACAATTGCTGATTATTTGCCATGCGGTGGAAGGTTCTCTCCTTCCCCCCCCCCCCCCCCCCCATGATCTTGAATGTCAATGCTTGCGAACATGTTTTTGCTTGTAGTTTCTGAATTCGTCTTGTTGAAATAATTCAATGTTAGCCCGTGTCATTCATGTATTTCTACGTTTTGTCGATTTCTTATTTGTGCATTATCGATTTTCTGGCAGGTGGTTACTCCAATTGCACCATTAAGTCAGCAGGTATTTTCAATGGTCTTTTCATTACATGTTTAAACCTAACATGACGTTTGGTATGAGGTATAAGGTGGGATAAGATGTGATAAATTTATACCGCCAACCAAACATGGTATAAATTTTATCCCAGACTTAATCCAGGATATCCCATCTTATCCCACCTTATCCCATCAAATGTGGGAGTATTTTATCCCATCTCTCATGTGGTATAAATTAGTGTTGGGATTATAATCCCGGGATAATTTAGTCCACGTACCAAACGACCCCTAATTGTATGGATGCAATTCGTGTCTTCTTTATTTGTTAGTTCACTTTGTTGTTAGCATGCAGCAAGGACATGGTCCAGATAGTGGAGTAACGAGTATAGCACCGTATAAACGTTCAAGTTCCATGGAATTATGTTCTAAACTGGGGAATCCATTTCTTTTTTGAGTGCTAGTCTGTCTTCTTTGGAGTTCCTGACCTGTGTGGAATGCAGTTTCCCAGATACTTATCAACCCTTTGAAGTAGTACTCTAGAGGGTTCTTCCTCATAGCTAATGAAAGACGATGCTCCATTTTGATGTTGTTTGTTGAAGAATTTATTCAGTCTAGAACTGAATGGCAGGTGGATGCCAAGCCATCAAATGTTGAACGCGATATACTTTCGTTTGTCCATCTCCGTGTGATAAATCTTATGTTTGCATGACCCTTCAGCATAAGTGAAATTTCATGATGAATCTCGTGAACATCAGATCTTTCATGGTTTATTTGTTGACAATCAAATGGGAAGTCAGGACATATTTGGTCCCTAGAGGTTTTTTGCAGTTAGTGTTCTTGCAATTCTGGTACATTCTGTAAATCAGGCAGTTTCTTCATTGTTGCGGAACATAAGGTATTATGGGTGCATTATAATATAGTTTATGGATGAGAAACTTGTTTTACAACTTCTTGTGCACGTCATCGCTTGAAACACCTTACTGTGGCTTGCTTAGTGGTAACTAAGATTTATAATTCTTGGTATGATATGATTTTTTCTTTTACTACATATAAAATGATGTAATTTGTTGCTTTGCAGGCTGGATATTATTGCCCAGTATGTGAATGTGTGGTGAAGGATTCTGCGAACTACTTAGACCATATCAATGGGAAGAAACGTATGTCATATTGACAGAAATTTCCTTCTTGCTTGTTGCTGCACTTTGCCTCTGTGGCCTTTTTTTCCTTACTAAGTGCTGCTTCAATGGTTTTATACTCAATTGATGTGTTATGTTTTTTCAGATCAACGAGCTTTGGGTATGTCTATGCGGGTAGAAAGATCCTCTTTAGAGCAGGTAGGCCGTTGAATGTAATGTATTGGCAAGGAAGTATAGTTTCCATTCAATGACAACTGCACAAGGAATAGACCAGGATAAATTGGAATTTAGTTGAACTTCAGATGACACGAAAAAAAGAGAGAAGGTCAATCTAAAAGAAAAACTAGTATTTTCAGGGGAAAATTGCATATTGGGTGTGCTATAAGTGGGATAGTGAAAGCATTGAAACTATCCTTGTTCAATGTTGTCGACTATAGATGATAAATATACCTATCGAAATTCATGTGCAACTCAAATTTTATTCCTTTAATAATCTTTTATTTCATGATTCTCAGGTCCAACAACGATTTGAAGCATCCAAGAAGCGTAAAGATACAGGAAGCTTTACTGTGCAAGGTAGAGATCTTACTAGAAAAATAGAGGCATTGATAATCAGTCTCCCAGCTTAGCTAACGGTTAATGCATTTATTGTTAAGTACCTTATGTGTAGTGATAGCAAAGATTGATGTCTTTTTCCCTTTTTCTCTGTTGCACATCTCATATGAACTTGCGTAATTTGTTCCACGTCTGCTTTATTTTAGTGGGTAAAAGACCGGGATGCACATATGGGACTGCTATTGACCATCTTTCATTTTATTTGTAGATTTTGAGGAGCAATTATTGAAACAACAGCAGGAAGAGGAAGAAAGGAAACAAAGAAGAAAGAGAAGAAGGTTTGTGAAGCTTACTTTTGGATGTTAGATTTGGTAGACTTCGGTACTGATAAAATGACGCAGATGTTGGTCTTAGACTTGTCTCTCTATCCCTTACCCTCTCTCCCTCTCTCTGCTGTGCTTTCTCTAACAAACTTCCTTTGATGGTTACTTTGGTTGTTTGTATTGATATTCAGAAAGAGAAGGCTGCAGAGGAGGAACCTGAAATAGACCCTGAGGTTGCAGCTATGATGGGATTTGGGGGTTTTGGAACTTCAAAAAAGTGATTGCTTTGGCCATTAATCTCTCGCGAGAATAGCTTGGACTGGAGTAATCTGCCAGAGGCGTGTGCTTTATTTTGAAATGGTCTAAAATGTGAGAAATTCCATTTTAGGTAGTAGCCAGGCAGGGCAGTTGAGGTTTGTCAAATCTTATGTTTGTCAAACTAGCCTCCATAATTTTCACAATGAATGATTGTAACCACTGGTTTGGAGTATAGATGGCATTTCCAATTGTTCATTGCTGATTGAAGTGTCCTAAATCTCTCTGCACCACTGTCATCGACAATGCAGATTATTTTCATATGCTTAAAAAGAAATTTTATTTTGGGTTTAAATCCAGCTAATGAAGAATATCCAAGAAGGTTTGAAAGCTCTTGACGAGAACGTAAAATGTGGTTCAATGAGTGGTTGAAAGGGGCGGAGCTAGAAGCCCGTTAACGGATTCGGCCGAACCCAGTAGCTTTTGCTCGAATAGTGTATTTGTATTAAGAAATTTATTAAATATGTACAATATTGAATTTAGAACTCAGTTGTTAATACTTGAAGTCGTCATTCTATAATTCAAAACCCATGAAGTTGAAATCCTGGCTCCATCTCTAGTTGAAAGGATAAATGTTTTTGACTTTTCCATTTCTGAGGTTCCGGATATTCTTGTATACATCTTTTATAGTAATACTTTCAATTTTCAGATAACAAAGCGGCCTTTTGAAATGAAATGTTCAGAGGTATTCGTATTGTATTGGTTCAAACAGAAGTTGAATATGAGAGTACGAAAAGCACAAGCAGTTCAAAACTTAGCAAGACATAAAAAGAAAGGATCCGGCGTAAAAATGAAAAACATATTATAAGTATTAAGAAACTGAATTGCACGAGTCATGTTTGTTGACTTTTAAACGAATGCCTTTCTCAAACAATAAAGTAGTTCCCGCCAAAAGTTGAATCTTACTGCACTCTCGCAACCACTCTCCAGTAGCTGTCTGGTTGTGCATATGAACAGAGGGAGCCGAGAGGTTGAGCGGAGGATTCTGCGCCTTCTCCACGGTCACAAATCTCGAACCCAACTCACTCAAATCCATGCCCATATCCTTCGCCACCACCTTCACCACTCTAACCAGCTCCTCTCCCACTTCATTTCCATCTGCGGCTCCCTTAACAAAATGCTTTACGCGTCCCTCGTCTTCCAGCATTTTCACAACCCCAACATCTTCCTCTTCAACTCCATGATCAAAGGCTACTCCTTATGTGGCCCGTATCAAAATTCTATCGCCTTATTTTCCACCATGAAACGACGTGGCATCTGGCCTGATGAGTTCACTTTCGCCCCTTTACTTAAAGCTTGTTCTAATCTTGAGGATCTGAAATTGGGTCGGGCTATACAAAAGAATGTGGTTGCACTTGGGTTTGAGAGATTTGGGTCGATAAGGATTGGGATTATTGAACTGTACTGTGGTTGTGGGATGATGATGGATGCTGAGCAGGTGTTTGATGATATGTCTCATAGAGATGTGATTGTTTGGAATTTGATGATTAGGGGTTATTTTAAAAGTGGAAATGTGGATATGGGGTTTGGTCTGTTTAGTCAAATGGGTGAGAGGACAGTGGTTTCTTGGAATTTGATGATTTCGTCGTTAGCTCAAAATGGGAGGGAGAAGGAGGCACTGACACTTTTCGCTGAGATGAGGAATAGTGAGTTTGAGCCTGATGAAGCTACGGTTGTTGCGATGTTACCCGTCTGTGCTCATTTAGGAGAAGTTGATTTGGGAAGGTGGATTCACTCTTATGTTAAGTCTAAGGGTCTCTATCCTGATCTTGTATCCGTTGGCAATGCATTGGTTGATTTCTTTGGAAAATCTGGTGATTTGGAAGCTGCTTTTACAATATTCAAGGACATGCCTCGGAAAAATGTAGTTTCTTGGAACGCCATGGTATCAAATTGTGCTTTTAATGGGAAGGGTGAATTGGGAGTTAAATTGTTTGATGAGATGTTAGATGAAGGTGTGAGACCTAATGATTCAACTTTTGTGGGCGTTTTAGCATGTTGTGCCCATGCAGGTTTGGTCCAAAGAGGTGGAGATTTGTTTGATTCTATGATTGGAAATCATGGTATAGAGCCAACGCTTGAGCATTACGGATGCATGGTTGATCTTCTAGGCCGTGGGGGTTGTCTAAAAGAGGCTCATAAACTGGTGAAAACCATGCCAATGGAACCAAATGCTGCTATATGGGGTGCATTGGTTAGTGCTTGTCGCACTCATGGTGAAATGGAGCTGGCCGAATGTGCACTTAAGGAGCTTATAAGTCTTGAACCTTGGAATTCAGGTAACTATGTATTGTTATCCAATATTTATGCTGATAGAGGAAAATGGGAAGAAGTTGAGAAGGTGAGAGTGTTGATGAGGGGAAATAGCATTAAGAAAGCACCAGGACAGAGCACGGTTGTTTGATTATTTGTTGCACTTCCTCAGGACATAGCTGCACCGTAGACTATCGGGTGTTGGCTTCTTGCATCAAAATAGGATCCCTTCTTGAAGGGATTTTGACCTCTTTGACAGTCGTTGGACTTTGAGTGATTTGAACTGAAAACAGCTTAGCTTTGGATTGTCAAATTAAATGATATGCAAGCTAAAGAGCTAGCTCTGATTTTGAGAAATAATGTCTATAGGCACTGTCTGCTGACAGCTCAGCTCTTGGATCGGATGATGCAAGTCTAACGTAAAAAAGAACTCCCCTTCCACCCCCTTTGCTATTATACTTCGACTAGAGGCCTCCTTCCCTTGTCCTTTTATTCAATTCGCCTCCATTAAAACAAAATAGTCAAATTTGGCGACTAGTATATTAGTGTTCACCCTCTCATGTATGGCCTTAGCTCCGAGATTGGAATTTGGTTGAGCCATTTTCCTGCCTTTTATTACCTTTGGATTTTAACTGTTTTGTCTCTCCTTTTTTTTCTTTCTTGGGAAACTTGAAAGCAAGAGAGTTCGAATTGCTGATAGTATTTTGTAGATCATGCCAGTGATGGAAAAACTAAGAGTAGAAAGGATAAAAGAAAAAAATGGATTTTGCTGATAGTATTTTCATAGATTTTAGTCCCTTTGAATTTTCACAGTTTGGTGATGGGAAAACAGCATGGGAAAAAAATGTGGAGATGCGGCCTCTACTTGAGCCTCCAAGGATAAAGGTACATGAACAGCCATTTGATCTCCATCAAAATCAGCATTGAATCCCTTGCGGGGGTATCGATCCCCGTACCTCTCGCATGCTAAGCGAGCGCTCTACCATCTGAGCTACATCCCCAGCTGTGTGTAGTATCTTTCCCTATATGATATTAAACTTTAATCTCACATGCCAACACTAACCCGCAAATCATAATGCGCTTATATTTCTCCTAATCTATTGACACACTGTAAGTATGATGCCGAACATTTGATTTTCTACCTACATAAGGACTGGCTCATAGATGTCCTGCGCAGACTTGCAGGACCTACTCTTTAAACAATTATAGTAACTGAATATTCGAAGATTCTTCGCAGATGCAGTTTAAACATCGCAATATGGTCAAAGAAACGTATAAATATCTATGCCTGATTGCTAGCATTATCGCAACGGACGACGAGACACTTTTCGGCAGGGGAAAGGAGTGAACTGGAACGTTTTATATACTCTCAAACTTGTGACAAATAACAAGTTTGAGGTTTTTTAAAAAAAAAGCAGGAAATACGTTTAGTTAGTTATTGCCAGACCCAGTATAGACAAATAACTTTGTTAACTTTTGTACCATATATAGAAGCCTGGATCTGCAAGTGAGCAGGAGATGAATATCTTGATTACTACATCACTATTTTACTATTCAGTCTCCACCGGTAAAAGTGGACGAAGTTTATCAACCTAAGTACATAAATCAACAACCTTTTCCGGCACAGCCCCTAACAGTGCGTCACACTGACATTCTGCCTCCAGAAACTAGAGTGCTTGAAGGAGCTAGAATGGAAAAGAGGGATTAACAGATATGTACCGCAAATAAATTAACGACGCCATATGTCCAAAATTCATGCAACAATGTTCAACAAAAGAGTCCAAAAGCCACTACATCAGGATAAGTTGAATGGTTTAGACTACTCTCACGACCATCATTATATTTCTATAACAATTGAAGACTAGACAATATAGTAGAGAATACTTCTTTTACTGTTTTCACTAGAAACCTAGAACAAGAGAAACTATAGCCCATAGTGATAAACAAACATCTTCAATTTATCCGGTACAAAAGTATAAATTAAAACAGAATTACAAAATGTCACTTCCTAGACCCATTACTTGATATACTGAGACATCCATCTGAAGCCTTCTCCATATCCCATTTTGCGGACTATGCTGCACATGAATACCTCAACTGGACGGACATTGGAATCTGCCAGGTTTACCTTCCCCTTGCCAGTGGTGACGCCCGTTAGCCCCATATGGTAACGCAGTTCATCTTCTGAGGCAGCATATGGGATGTCTATCTTGTTACCCAGTATCAGAAAAGGAACAGTGGCCAACGACTCATCAGAGAGGAGAGCATCCAGCTCTTTCTTGGACTCTGCAAACCTTTCTTTGTCAAAGGAGTCCACCAAGTATACAACAGCATCCACCTTCGGAGAAAAGGAATGTTATAATAAGCACAAACACAAAGAATTATCCAAATTAACACTTGGGGACTTCTTAGAGAAGATACATGCACGAGCAAAATTCCATTTTCTGATTCTAGATTTTGCAGGCAATTGCTTTAAGCCTAGCAAGCATATAACATGATAGTCAAACTAAACAAGATCTAGTTTTGGAAAACAGAACTATAAACAATGGTCATTAGTATTTAGTAAAGCTATTGCATCTGTAATTCTTTGCCATTTTTGGTATGTAATCGGCTTTCTCACTTAAAAACTGTTCATAACAATCACACATTTGCAAATACATAATTTCTCTTTCATCCTAATAATTAACCCAATAAAGGTGATCTAAAGAAAGTTCAATGTTGTAAAATCTCTATGAATATGATGTTATTCTGGGAATTTGTACCAATAACAATGATAATGGAAATAATTCATGAAAAAAAAAATCAACGAATATATAACAGAAACACACTCAAACATGGATAGAAGATCTTAAGCAAGTCTTTTTGAAAGATACTTTAGAAATATAATAAAGTAGCTGAGTAGAAAAGACAAAACGGAAGAGAACGCAAATGGGAAAGAGAGTAACTATTCATGGCTTATTGGACACCGAAACTTCTTTACACATTTGGATGTGTTTTTGCAGGAGAAATGGCTGCAGCCAGTCCAATACTGCTCCTTGGATAGCTAAAAACTTCAAAAACAGGGGATATATGTCTATTTTTCCATATAAAGATTCAACAGTTTTCTCAAAGGAAATCTTTTACCAATGCAGATAAATATAAGTATATGGTGAGGTACTATTGAAACACCCCCAGATAAAGAAAGGTGCTATCAGCAAACTCCCAGTATCAATATATGCCTCCCATGAATCAAATAAACAATGGGTTTATTTGGGATTATGAAGGCATTAAATCGCTTTCCTAGGGGCAAAACATTAAGAGGTTAAGTTGCCTTACCCATAACACTTGTAATAATATAACAATATCTCCTTGATGCCCTTAATGAAAGTCTCTTACTTCACCAAAAAAATTAAACAAAATCAAATTAACTACTGGAGTTTTTGTGCAACATGCATTCAGATTTAATATTAGAGAAATTCTTAAACCTTATCGAGGAGGTCCGAATAGCTACCAAAACTTCTGTAAAAGCATTTCAAATATTTTTGATCCCCCAGAATGAGAAATCGGCGATGAAGATGGGATACAGAGAGTAAGAGAGAAATGAAATTAGCAATAACAACTTGTAAGGCACTTGACAGAATTCACTCATCCTTCGTTTAAGACAAAACGAGTCAACATTAGTAGGACAAGTCACAATTTTAAGGCCATGTTAAGCCATGAAATCTTATTGAGCATGAAAATGTCATTACTACATAAATCTAAACACACAAGCACTAATGGCACCCTCAAACAACAAGCATAGCTGACAAGTTTAGCGCCATATCAGCATCGCAGACTAAAAGAACCCGCCAGGTATCAACCAATAAAGACCACTATCAGCACCCTAAGAAACAAAGTAATACACCATTTGCAAATCAAAATTCTAAACTAAGACAAGAAGACAAACAAAAAGCAAAATACCTTAGCATAATAATCTTTCCAAACACGGCGAGCAATCTGATGACCACCTAAGTCAAATGCCTTGAACTTGATCTTGCCAATACTAAGCTCCTCCGACGTTGGGTATTGTGTTGGCTGATGTTGAACCAATCTCTGCAACAATTCCATATCCCTCAAATTTTCAGATTCAAAATAACAAACAACCAATAGCCGAAAACAAATCTTCTCAAACTAATAAAAGTACTAAAATTTCTTTCCTTGTAAAAATAACAGCTTGTTTGGATCGTTGTTACCCATTGTATTGTATTGTATTGTATTGTATTGTTATCCCAAAACAATGTTTGTTTTGATTGTTTAGTTAAAATTGGTTGTATTGTATTGTTAAATCCATTGTTCCGGAACAATGAAAAGTCTCATTTTCTAAAACAACCAATTTGGTGTGGTGGGATTGTTTCCTATTTTTCTTTCCAATTATGCCCTAACTTATTACTCCATAATTCTATTTTACCCTTTAGCTTTTTTCATTTTAACTCCAAATCTCTAACCTATAACTCACTTCTCTTCGTCTCTTTTTTTTTTTTTGCCAACTCCAACATCAAAGGTAAAAAAGAATAGATTTTGCCTTCTTTTTTTCTTTTCTTTTTTCCCTTAATTTGATTTCAACTCCAATTCTAATTATTTTAATCTCCAATTAGCTGCATACTATTGGTTGTTTTCAAGTGTGGCTATTTTCAAGTGTACAAAGTGTTATCTTCCCAACTCCATGTTTCTTTATCATTTTTTGTTTTAAATGATAGTTAACCTTATTTTTCAGGTTTTTGCTCTTGTTTTCACCTGGCAATTGAGTTAGAGTAATATTATTTATGGTATAATCGCTAAGGATTTTATGGAATATGAATATTTCATTATGGATTATACGTCACGTTGTTAGAAAACTATTATGTTATGCACTTTGAGTTATGGATTATATGTCGTGCTGGGAAATATTACTTATGATCTAAATTCTGAATAGAGTGTACTTAACATTTTATTTATTATTTATTATTATTATGATCTACTTATGAATGGAGTGTACTTGTAACTGTTTTTAATATTATTAACTTGTTCCACTAATTTTGTTAGAATTTGCATGAATTTAATTGTTTAATCTATTTATAAGACATAATTGGTGATAAATTAGTAGAAATAGTTTTTCTTAAATTATTTTTATGCGTAATTCTTGATAAACTTAATATTTAAAACAATTGAGGGTATTTTAGTAAACTTATCGATTACAGTACAATACGATACAGTCAAACCAAATAACAAAATATTATTTAACAGCAAACAATACAATCTATCCAAATATCGTATTCATAAAACGATACAATACAGTACAATACAATACAATACATTATAAAACGATGGTAACAATGATCCAAACAGAGTATAAGGCCCGGGAAAAAAAAAACCACATCAGGGAATTGAATTTCTGGTGAAAAATGGATAATTCAGAAAATGAAGCTCAATTCAGAAAGAAAATCAGCTAATTAAGCATATGTAATAAGGGAAATTTAAAAAAAAAAAGCATAGAATTAGAGGAGAGACCTCATCTTTCAACATATGGAGCAAGGTGGTTTTGCCGGCATTATCGAGGCCCAAAAACAAGATCTTAGCCTCCTTCTGCCATAATCCCAACGTAGCTAGAATTCCGTAGAACCAATCTACCAAGAACATCCTTCTGATCCGATTCGATTCCTCCGACCCGAAGAGCCTAAATCAAAGTCCGATGATTGAGGACGGATTGATCGATGGATCTACGAGCAAAAAAGGGGGTTAGCAATCTCTCGATTTGATTCAAAGGAGAAGTGCTTTAATTTCTTCTCCTCCTCCTCGAAACGCTAAACACCTGGCTGGCGTAGAGAGAGAAAAGTCGAAGGTAATGTTTGTTTTTGTTTATGCATTTATATAAGTGGTGTGCCCTAGTCAACTAAACGCCCCTTCTGGGCTTTTTGTGTATAGTACTATATATTTTTTGAAAAAGAAGTTGTATTTGAAATTAAGTTAAAAATGATATTTGAAATTTTAAGTTATGTTTGGATATGTATTTCACGTAAAAAAATATTGTAGTTTTATGAATAGGAAAAAAAAAATTATGAAAATTTTGATGCAAAATTTTATGGACCAACATATTTTTTTTAAAAACAAATTGAAGAAAAGAAAAAATATTATATGGACAAACGAGGCCGTAATAGATATCTATATATATCTATATTATTATAAAAGTATGAATACAATATCGCCTTATAAAAATAATCTTATAATATTAAAGCATAATAACTCACAATAAAAGGACATAACCGAAATTCTAGACATTAGCCTTGCAATCCTATTAGTTTTAGTACATAATACTACACGTTAGAAATCCTGTTAGTATAATTACTTTCGAGCATAAACGCATTAAAAAATTCTATTACTATTTAATTTGAAAATGTATTATAATGTCCTATTACTAATATAATTTGAGAATATATTATATTGTCCAAATCCATTTAGAAACAATGAGAACTTATATTATTATAAAAGTACGAATACAATATTTATAGACCAAAATAGTCCTAAATATTAAATCGAAAAACTCATAGGTAAAGGATATAACTAAAATAACCTATTTTTTTAGACTACAGAGCTTCTATGTTAATTTTCAATATTTAAGATTTTAAAATTAATAAAATCTTGTATATTAAATTCTTATTAAAAATATATAGGAGGGTTTAATAAAATCAATTTCATAAGAATCCTCCATATTGGCAGTATATTACCACTCCATAATATTCATTACCAAGAAAAAATAAAAGTAATATTAAATGAATTGTATAAAGCGTTGAAATTGAGAGAGAGAAAATATATCCCCATAATATATTTTTATATTATATTTGAACTATTTTCTACTCAAATAATATATTTTTAATTAATTTTTCGTGTAATACCAATAACTAAGAAAATATTTAAGAATATAAATGTGTGAGAAAGAGAAAGAAAAATAGTTGATAAGACTCAATATCACTAATGATTCATCTAAAAGTTGAATGTCATATCGATCTTTTTAATCTTTGAAAATAAAATTCATGGTGGATAAAATTATAATTAAGATTAAATATTTTATTAATAGTAAGAATTATCAACATAAAATAAATTATTTTTATATGTTAAGACCAAACAATAAAATCTTTCAATTAATTATTTAGCAAGAAAATTCAATTCAATTATTTTTTAAATTCATGAGTAAAATTATTTTTCAAATTAAAAAAATCTTAGGGTACATAAATTTATTCCATAAAAAGAGTGTTACAGATTAAAAAAATTAGAACACAAAATAAAAAAAGTTAGTATAGTATTAAGAATCAAACGGCCATACAATTGTCTGTTGAAGCACAATCAAAGCTAAATCCTGAATAAGAACAAGCTTTCAAGACTACATTATAAAGACTCGACTATGGTATAGTGGGATTATCCTTTGTAGATGCCTCCGACGGAATCGAAATAATATTTTTATGTCATGCATTTTTTGCAAATGTCAAATCAAGAGGCATGATACTATTAACAATAATAAAAAATGGTGTATCAACAATAATTTTATTATGAGGCCACTCACTTTAGATTTGATATACCTCTTCAAACAACTGAAATAACCATCATAAATATATCAAAGCAGCGCAATGTTGCTAAATTTATAAGGAAAGCAAAATTGATAATATGGGATGAAGCTCTTATGGCTAAGTGTCAAAAGATCGTAACAATTGTCAGAGTTCTGGATATATATTGAATATCAATGAACCGTTTGGTAAAAAATTAATGATTTGGAAGGTGATTTCTGTCAAGTACTACAAATAGTTCCAAAATCGACGAAAGCATAGATTGTAAAAACTAGCTTGCCAAATTATATTTATGGCCTCAAATGAAAAAAAAAATCAAGTAATAAGAAATATAAAGTAAGAATATATCCAGTATTCAGTGACTTCTTGCTTCGTATCGAAACAAAGAACAACATCTCATAAAAGATGATTTCGTAATAATAGTGCATTTAATAAGGGAAATATTTCTGTCATTATATTAAAACGCAATTTGTGCAAATTGCATGATAGAAATTAAAAAGTCATCTTAGCTAGTAGAAATGAATATATTGATCAACTAAAATATCCTTCTGCCACACAGGTTTGTTGTCAAGTTTATTAATTCTTACGTATATTACTAAGTTAAAATTGATCTTCCATTGCATATATATTGATTTTGAAAAAAGAATATGCCCGTCATGCTACTGAAAAACTTAGATCCGCCGAATAGCTTATGCAATAACACATAGATGGTATATAGAAGTTTTGACAATAACGTTGATACTGGTCAATGTACTTCTAAGTATATTTTTATCCCTGAATTCAACTTTCGTCTTCCGAAACTAAAGAATATCTTTTTAAATTTGTGAAAAATAATTTTAGGTATGCTTATATTTTGCAATTATAACAAATAAAGTACAATGATAAACATCCTAAATATTAGACTATATTTATCGCAATATATTTTCTTGCACGTACAACTATATGTTGCACTTTCAAAAGGAATATCAATTTCGACAACAAGAGTTCTGGTTATGGCAAAGCAACCAAAGCATTAGAAGGAACATACACAAAAAAATATCATCTACAAAGTAGTGTTCGGTAAGATACCATCACATCAAATACTTTTAAACTATAATACGTAATTTTCTAACTAACATGACTAAATTGATCATTTGTGTAAGTTCTAATAATGTCCTTTCATCTTGAGTTCACGTGTTATACTAATGTAATAATATTTTTCGCCTTTTAGATAATTTAAATATTTAAACCATCACGTGTCATTATTAACGTGCAACGCACGTTCATAGATACTGGTACCATAATATAAATGATGATGCTATTCTTACCTTGCAATTTCCCAGGAAATACTTCTTCCGTGCAAAAAGAGTGGTAGGATACCGAAGTGCAAGAATCAACGTATCTAAATTTTGAAGTAAATTGAATCACCAACATTTTAAACTTTAAGAATATTGAGATATAAGAAACTTAATATATTTAAATTTAAAACAAAGAATAATACAACTAAAATTATAACTGCTTGTTTACAAAGTTTTAAAATATTTGATAAATGTTATAAAATAAAGACGGTAAAGTAAATAAATCGAAGACAAGTATAGAGGGAGATTGATATTTTTATTCAATTTCAATCTGTTATGTTCATAATGAACTAAAAACTCCTCTATTTATAGAAGAAAGGAAGCAGCTGCGAGGCTTTTCAGGAAGCAGTTGCAAGGCTTTTCTTTAGCTGCTTGTAAGCTGTCTGCATGAGCTGCTTACAACCTGCCTGTTTAATAAGAAGCTGCTGCAAATCATTTTATTGAGTTGATTGCAACCTGCCTGCATCAGCTGCTTGTAAGCTGTCTGCATGAGCTGCTTGTAACATGCCTGTTTAGTAAGAAGTTACTGCAAATCATTTCATGGAGTTGCTTGCAACCTGCCTGCATCAGCTGCTTGTAGATAAACTTCAACAGAGTACTAAATGAATAATCTTCTTCAGGAAGATTATCTATAGCGGAGTAATGAATGGACATCCACAATATAATATTTTCATAACAATAAAATTATTGTTATAAAAAGAGTTACCATATTTAATTTCTGATCCATCAATATTATGATTTTCCAAGGACGAACCATTTGGTTTAAGAGCGGAATGTAAGTTTTGTAATTGTTTTCCTCTGGCACAGAGGCTTATGTAGCATTTCGACAAGGAACACTAAATTTTCAATATAAATAATGATCTCATTTCAATATGAAAGGACAGATACTCTGCATTGTCAATGTGAGACCTTACTTGCCTTGGCATAAGAGAGAATTTCTGCTTACCAAGTTTGAGAGTACCTATGAAGGAGAAACCCGATAGAACATGAAGTTGATAGTGATATGTGCGTACGACTCACTTGAAACTTCTAAAGGTAGCCATCAGTATAAGAAGAATATTTGCCCAGCTCAGCTCATAATAGATTACAGTAACTTATAGGTCAATGTCAATGTCAAGACAGATATCACATTTCATTTCATTGCTCAATGCGTAAGTGAATAATTGTAACTTGTAAGTTATACATTGTCAATGTCCAGACATACATCACTTTTCCAAATATTGTTGCTTATTCCCAAATGCAACCTATATATACCACAAGCTAAACGCTAACAGACTAGAAAACAAAATTGAATTTCTCAAGCACTCATTTAGGTAACTGATGTATGTGTGCACTTCTTTCTAGACTATTGCACAACATGTGAAAATCGAGCCACCAAGTGCCAATCAGAAACTCCTGCAAAATCCTATAAATTATGTATCCATCACAGCGGCTCCATGGAACTTATGCCGCAACTGACTCGGCAACTGGACTAGAAGTGTTAGCTTTAACCTGCCATCCAAATGTACACATATTATTGCAAAAGCTGAAAAATCCTTTTCTATTGTATCTGACCCATAAAAGACAACTGGGAGAGGGGGCTCATAAACTATCTAGTATGTCTGTGCATGATAGTTTGTGAGAATAGATGATCTATTATACCAGTTAAAAATGAGAGAGAATCTCAGTTCACAACCTAAGGAGGATTTCCTCCCTACCTGCAATTTTTACATGTACATGTGTGAGGGACCTTCAGCAAGCACCTGGTAGTCAGCTTATGACTTCCAAATAGAGGACAAGAAAATATAGAAGTACTGAATTTAGGGATTAAAGTATAAGCCAAGCTTCAATGGAATTTTGGAGAACTGAGGATATCCCACACGAGCATCTTCACAAGGAGATGACTGTACTCCCTTTTTTTGTGTGTGGATAATTAATGGTATTATGAGGAAATGAACTATGTTTTCCTCTAGAAAACTAAAAATTTACCCTCAATAACAGAAACCGAGAGATTACCTTTGCTGCCTTAAAGAGTTCATCAATCACTTCAGACAAAGTTGGATGTGCATGAACAGCGAACTTTATGTCCTGCAGGATGCAATTAAAATGATAGAGCAAAACAGGATAATGTTTCTAAAAGTGTGACTGGTATATATCATCTTTAACACGAGTCATGATGCTGGAATCCCGCTGAAGATCAAAATGGTTGTTAGAAAAGATTTAGAGTTTCATTATCGAAAGAAAACATGTCCACTCCATCATCCCTCCCCACGAGAAAGTAAAGAACGAAAATTATTTCTTATCCAATAGCAAAAGCTTCTACCCAATTCAGTTGAAATTTTTCCACAAAACTGTTCATTTTACGAGAGGAAAATGAAATGAAAGGTAATGCATACCTGTATACGTGTTCCCATAGCTATGGCGTTGGATGCTTCATGAATGAGGTCGGCAGCATGCATTCCAAAAATGTGAACTCCTAGGATCTCCCCATTATCAGGTCTATATATCAACTGCAATGGACAAACATTTCAATGAACAAACACAATCCTACTAAAAACAAACTGCAAGAAGTAACATGTTATCATATACAAATCCATGAAAGTAAATTAGAAAAGATCATCATAGCACCTTTGCAAGTCCCTCCCCTTCATTTTCAGCAAGGGCTTTTGTGTTAGCCTTGAAGCTAGTCTTGGCTATACCAATCTCAAAGCCCTCCTTTTCGGCTTTTTCTCTGGCTTGAGGCTGCAAAATGCAAGGAAACAATAAAACCTTTAAAAATATGCAACTGAAAACAAACAACTACGCTTCAGTCCCAATATTATACAAAATAAAAATGCAACTGATTACTAAAAAAATTAACTCAGCATGAAAGATGTTAACGAGCATACATGGTTCATTGAGTTTGAATACGCATCAAATGTATATAGGTGCATAAAATAGGGATGCTTGTGTAAATTTCGGACTTCCAGCGTCCAGTATCAAACCAATATACAGTAGACTCATTAACCTAACTATTTAAATAGGCCAAATACATACGCGACCCCTTAAACTTGCCCGATTCTTTCATTTAGACACCTGAACTTGAGCTAGTACCTATTGAACACTTAAACTCCTCTGAAAGTATACCTATTAGACACATTTTGCTGAGATGGTCAAAAAATAAAATGTGTGCATTTCACACGTGGCTGACATGACAAAAGAACCAATGAGATAGCGACACGTGGCTTTTAATCCCAAGAAAAAAAAATATTGGAGGAAAAAAATTAAAAAGATGTGTTCTTCAAAAGCTTCTTAGCACCACCAGTTGCTATGACGCCCCCACCCCCCACCCCCCTACCCCCCAAAAAAATATCTGTTTTGCTCAATCCAAAAGATTCAAAATTATCAATACACACTTGATGATATTAGACCAATTCGATGGAGACTTCGAGGCATGCAGAATTTTCATAGAAGCCCTTGTCAAAGAGGATAAATATGAAGAGGCAGTTCACTAGTTGAGGACTACCCAACTGTTAGAGTTGATGACCAATGAGAAGATTAACTACCCATTTGATAATTTTGTGTGAAATTGTGTGATTTCTTGATTCCTGAGTGTTGGAAAGGCTGAGATTGCGTTTAAGACCCTTGAGAATGCGGTGAATTCAGGTTATTGGAACCCAATATTGTTTCTTACACAACATTAGTAAGTGCTTATTGCAGGTTGGGAAGAACTGAGGAGGCTTCTGATTTGGTTGCTGCGTTGCGGATATATGGATTACAATTAGATACTGTGCTTTACAGAAATTGAATATATGGGTATTTTAGGGAATGCAGACACAATGAGATGGTGTGTAGGAGGAGAAGGAGAAGTGGGTTCAATCCAGCCATGGAGCTTGCCGCTGGTCATGGAATTTCCGGGAAGGTGGTCAACACTCCAAGTAAAACCAGAAGAAAAGAAAAAAATGGAAAAGAGAAAGAGAAATTAAAAAAAAAAAAAAAAAAAAAGGAATGGAGTAACCAGTTTTGAGCTACTGACGCGCTAAAAAGAGTGTAAAAGACTCATTTTGCCATATCAGCAAAATGTGTCTAATAGGTACACTTTTGGAGGGACTTAGGTGTTCAATAGGTACTAGTCCGAGTTCAAGTGTCTAGATGAAAAAGTCGGGCAAGTTTAAGTAGTTGCGTATGTATCTGGCCATTTATTTAATATATGCTGAACATCCTAATAATACAAAATAATGTTAAACAATAAATTTGCTTTCTAGTGCTATAACTCATGAAATGGAACGATATTTAAAGAACAAATAATGTCCGGATACAACCAGTAAAGAAAGTGCACAAGGAAACACCTACTATACACAAACAAATTATTGTACCTCTGTTAATCCGACCATACTGATTTCAGGATGGGTAAAGCATGCAGCTGGAATACTTAAATGATTCAGGATATGGTCCTTTCCAGTAACTTGTTCAACAACTATGTAAAAAAAGGCCAAATGTTAAACATTTGCAGGAAACTTGCTCGATGATAAACATAGCAGCTGATGTCACACGAGATCGTTACCAGAGATTCCTTGTGCACTTGCAGCATGTGCAAGCATCATTTTTCCATTTGCATCACCAATGCAATACAAGTGAGGAACCTAGCAACCACAAAGCCTAATGAGTTGAAAGAAAATTGGCCAGAGAAATCCAAAAGAAGAAAAGTATTCATGCCTACCAACTCTCCATTGGCATCAATAACACACATGCGTTCATCAACAGGAACAAATCCACGTTGTGTTTGAACATTTATCTGTTTATAAAACAAAAATATGAGATGTCATAACATTTATGAAGTTAGTTTCAGTAAACACTGATGCAACTAACATTTTCCAGGCCAAGTCCCTGCGTGAATGGAGCCCTTCCAGTTGCAATTAGAGCAGCATCTACCTGCAGCAGAATAAAATAATTTGGGAACATATCATATGCTAGTGACAGGAATCGAGTATACTGCAGAGTACAGAAGATGTGGAGAACAAGATATTAAATCTGATTGCAGGCAACAACTAAAGCGAAGCTGTTCTCCCTCTTTTGATATTCATTACCACTATTCAGAAAGAACTACCTATATAGTCGTACAATGACGTGTAGCAAGAATGTTGCTAAACTGATACAGTTTATCCAGTAATTAAGTTATGCTGTACCACCGACTTAAGCTGTGCACTTAATTTACTCATATAATAATCACAATGTGCTTATCTAGTGTATAGTCTTGCAATGAAGTACCTATATGACAGGTCAATCCAACAGTATTTTTTCTCAATAAACATGCAAGTCCAACAACAATAAAACTTAAACAATGAATAAGACCTATGATGTCACAGAAATACCCATTAAAGGTAATTTACAATTCAAAGACTTTAAATTTATTAATTTGCTTATTTTGTCTACAGTTGGATATGATTTAAGATTTATGATCTTAACCAGTAACCACGATCCGAGACCGAAAGGATACAGCTTCCATCCAAAAGTATGAATTAAAAAGGCCAAATACATACGCTGCCCCTTAAACTTGTTCCATTTTTTCATTTAGACACTTTAACTATTCCTTGCTCCTATTGAACACTTGAACCTAAACTCAAGTGTGTTCAATTAGACACAACTTGCTGACATGGCACGTAGCGTGTATCTCACTTAAAACAGAGTGCGTTTTGCTGGAAATTCTGAAGGTTTCGCCGCAAAGATGATTTTCGGGTGACAAATTTTTGAAGCCGTTTTTTACTAATTCCGGCAGCCACCATAGTCACTGCTGCTACCACTCCCTGTATCTTCTTATCAAATTCATACAGTAGAAAGTTTGGAGAAATGGAATCACTTTGATTTACGGTCCTGGATCTTTAGTAGATCTTAGAAAAATTATTTCTTGCTCATTAATGATGTGATCCACTATTTTTATAAAAACATCACGGTGTTGTATTATCAACAGTTATTATTAGTGAGAAATAAGAAATGCAATTAGAATTAATTGCACTCATTCTGGTTAATCATTGGTTTTTGGACAGATTATTTCAATTCAAACTTTTTATACCAGAATAAATATCTTCTTCTTTCACCATGGCCACTGCATCCCATTTCTACAACACAACATAAAGCAGTTTAGAAAGGCAATTTAAAACATCAGTTTCAGTGTTCCCCCTTCAAGCTATTTTTAACAAAACCAGCAGAAACTAGCCACTAGCTCCCCCCAATTACTCTCCATTTTCTTATGCCATTTCCCAATTCTTCATAACAAAAAATAGAAACTGAGAGAGAGAGAGAGATGTGCAAGGAAGTACCCAAATCAGAGAGGATTCTTCTTTTCTGGAGTAAGGCAGCACTCAACTTTTTGTCAAAAGATTCCGGTCGGCCTTCTTTTTTCCGTTACCGTCAGTCAATGTCAATTTTTCTGTTTAAAATTTCAGACTTTGACCTTTTTCATTTCTTCGCGTACGTGTCAGTTTTTTATTAGTTTGATCTGCCATGTCAGTGATGAGTGATATTCACGCACCCTAATTTGTTTAGAGTCGCCAAATTTGTGTTCAGTTGGCTCATTTTTGGTAGAGATCAAGAGCTCAATAGCAACAAACCTTAGTATAAGTGTCCAAGTGAAAAATTCAGGCAAGTTTAAGGGGTTGTGTATGTATTCAGCCAATTAAAAATAACAAAGTTAAACTCCTCTGAACAAAAAGCTACAACTTACTTCCAATGTATCCTTCAGTTCCTTAGTCTTTGCATCAATAAGCTCGATAGTCACTGGTTTTCCATCCTTTGCTGGAGTTATCTGAAGAAGGTGCAACAAAATTAAGATAACTGGTTGTCACGTAGAGATTCAGGCTAGTGCGTGCATATATTACCTTGCTTGCAAATACACCTGTATGATAATCGATCTTTCGAGGATTTATGAGGACTCGCTGTGCCAATTTCCCAATCTCAGGATCAAAGCCGGGCATGAGCTGATCTAAAGCCTCAACAAAGGTGACCTGTGCAGTTATCCAGTGGTCAGCACAGAAAGAAAGATTACGAAAGAAAAGATTGATGTTCTGTTGCCACAGATACGGTCTTGAAGAAAGAGAGCCTTTACCTCACTTCCAAGTGCCGTATACACATCACTGAATTCTAGTCCAATGTACCCACTTCCGACAATAGCAATCCATTGGGGTATTGATTCCAATTTGAGCGCATGATCACTTGTTATCACTGTCTTACCTGCAAAGAAAGCATCAGTATCATTTAATGATACAAGTTCAATGTATGTGTGTGTAATGTCTCATGTCTAAATATCTACCAGCAATTCAACATAGATGAGCTCAAGTAATTGTAGGAAAATCAATTCCAAATCTTGATGCAAAACGTTTAGTACAATGTCAGTCAAATAATGTTATATAACTTGTCTAGATGACAATATAGCATTGCCACTTGCCAGACACATCATAGAGCTAACCAACAACGAGTGAACAAATCCTTTCGCCAAACGAGTTTAGGATTTGTGCACCTAATCTTTCATAAAAGGTGCTCTCTAACATTTATGCTCAAGAAACATAGCAGATGTATAACCAAGTCTTACTAACAAGTTTTTATCTGCAAGCAGAGTATATGCTACTTCACAAGCTCATTGAATAAACAATGGATCTATAGAAATTCCACTTTCAATAAATCTTAGAATCTCCATCCCATCAGTTGATGCTGCGAAAGATAAAAATCTCTGAGTTCAAGAGTATTATGACGTTTAGCATGAAGCATCCACGCTACCAGCTTTGCAGCAGGCCACATCCTTCAGTATATCATACATAAAAAAAGACTTGCAACTCGACAATTCAGTTGTTTATTTCATCATGAACAGTCAATAATAATCAAGAGGAAAGCACTTACCATCAACCTCGATGCCTTTGGGCACAGAGGGGACAGAACCAGTAGCAATTATTATATCTTTTGCTGTTATAACAGTATCTCCATATTTGACTTTTTGGGGACCCTAAAAAGGCACAACAAAAGCTTCATCATCTAAATCCAATTGGTTATAGATATAAAAGGTTAGGAGATAATAGTAATAGTAATCTGCAACAGATAAACGTACCAAAATTGTTCCAAAACCTGTCAATATATCCACACCAAGGGCTTTCATTGAATTGGTCAAATTACTACGTATCTTGGAGGCCAAATTATTTGCATGGTCAGCAACACCTTGTCTGTCATATCCAGCGGCAGCAACCTTACATGAAAGATAAGTGATGCACCCCAAGTACAGTAAATATATCAAGTCAGAACTGAGAGCCAAAAACTAAAAACGAGTGTAAAAGACCTGAGTTAAAAATTCCATTAGGAGGGCTCGAGCTTCCTTTCTAGATGCAACTTAATTAACAAACAATGCATAGTCTTAAGTTCATCTAAACACAAAAAGTAGGTACCAGAAAGATGTGTCAGTTGTCGTAGTTTATGCATGAATTGTTTCATCTACTTTTACTCCTACATCCCTGATTTTAAATGATTTATGACTGCTATGCTATGGGAGTTCAGTAATCATTGTAGCCCTATATACACCCCCAGAAAAGAGAGGTATGTAACAACCATTATCATGTCTGTATCTCCCAATATTAGGGTAAACGCAAAAATCAAACTTCCCCATTTTGACTTGTCTGTTTAGTAACAGTTTAGATACAAGTATAGTACCCAGTACGATTATGACACGCAAGTACAAAAAGTTTTTGAGATATGGGGATCAGGTACGAATTTCAGTATGAAGATATATGCAGTCTTTTTTTTCATAATTTTCATTATATGTTTATAGTTTAAAGATATTATAAAAATGAACTAATAACTGTCGGTAACAAAAGCGAAAAGTAAGAATAGACATTCTATCAGTTATACAAATTTAAACAGTATAAGCTATGAATTGAAGTCACCCAGCATGTTTATTAAAAATCATTAGCTATTTGGTGCGAACATCAAACACATTAAAAACAGAGGTGCATCTCTAACTTAATCTAAAAATCCCAATTTTTGTTTAAAATTGCATTTTGGCCGAATAATATCCACTTTGACCACAATGCACCCAATTACTGGGCATCATCTCCATAATAAGGATACGTACCCTGTACCAATATGAAGTTCAGAAGTTAGCACTGTGCTTCTAAGGTTTGCTCCTAAAATATTCCATGATGCATTACCTCGTCCTCATGAAGTCTAAGTTTTGTGATTATGCAACAAAATACCCAAACGATCAAACAAACCGACATATGCCATATCAGGGCCCCATGTCAGAACCTAAACATATTAGGCTTCTAGGAGAAAGAATGAGAATTACCTGGAGACCAAAAGACTTCATATGTTGTTCATTCTGAAGCTCCCGCATGCGACCACTCACAGCTAGAAGGGCCTTGGAAGGAACACAACCCCTATTTACACATGTTCCTCCAACTACATCCCCTTCGATGATAGCAGTTTTCAAGCCCTGCAAAGAGATTTAAGTAATTATGCACATTATTCACTGGAAAAAGAAATGGAGCCTTCTTGTTCAACCCAATTTCTCATTCCATCCAGGCTTCAACGATCTCACAATGAAGTTGCATCGAATTATAGAAGTGAAATTGATGTTTTATAGGAGTTCCTCTCCACAATAATCATCACCAAGTTATATTGTTTATTTCTTTTCTCTTCTTTTGTTTAGTTTCTTATGGGTCGATAAGTTTATCGCCTAGCACTCTGTCTCCATTTTCCATTTCTGTGTCCCCTGTTCTTAACTGCTTTCATGATTACAAATGATTCTTCATTCAAGAATTACGCTCAATAATATAGCCAAATTAAGCACCTATTCCAGTTTCCTTCTATTGATGAGTCAAACATATTAGTTCTAAACATATAGAGTAATAAAGAAAGCAGATAAAGCTAGCTCAACAAGTAATTTCAACTGAAAACAGAGCAAGACAGCTTCAAATTCCACTGATAATATTCAGAAACGGCGAGTGAAAACTCTTTCAAGTATTCAGCAACATAACAAAGCATAACACTGGTGGAACAACAAATCATCAATTAGCTAGTACTAACAGAACTCAACAACAAAAAAGGTAGTTTACCTTCTCGACGGCATGAAGAGCAGCACCATGACCACCAACACCAGCTCCAATAATAACCAGATCATAATCAAATGCCTTAGAAGGAGCTCCATTTCCACCTAAAGAAGCCGCGATTCTGTTGGAACAAAAACGCCTGGTTGTAGATGACTGGAAATGCGTCGAAAGAGACGAATTCAACGACTTGAAATCAAAAGCCTCCCTTCTGAGGCCGCAGAATCGAAGTGATCGCGGAGTCAGCGAATTGACATTGGCATTGGAAACGGCGGCGGAGCAGTCCGATCTGCGGATCGTCGAAGGAGAAGAGAGCGAAAGAGAAATTGAAGACTGCATTGTGATTTAGGGTTGGAGAGGAAATGTGGGGAGTAGGAGAAGGTTGTGAAGGAGGAGGAGATATATGGGAGTGTGTTGAAGCTTTGAGAGCTCCGTTGGAGGTGGCGGAGTTAACTATGTGAAAGTTCCCTTGTAGTATGTGTTCTTCTCGTACACTGTGTGTGTGTGTTTTTGTTGGTTGGATGAACAAACAACTACTAATATTTATTTGGTTTGCACTTGGCGCTATGTTTTCCTCTCTTTAATTACCTACTTGTTATAAAATAAAAGTAACGTAACAAAGTAAAGTAACAAGAAAAGAAATTATACAAGGCACGAGAGAACTCTTTTGTGTAATTTTTCTATCAGAGTGCAAGGCTATTTATAAGCCTAAAAAAGTGATCCATCAAAAAGTAAGGAAAATAGGTCTCCATAGCAACATGGGCATCCAGTGTCTTAAATTATTCACAACACTCCTCCTTAAATGTTCATGTAAAATAAATATAGTTTACTAAGATTTTACTAGAAAAAAATACATAGTTATATGTAATACGCATTACTTGTTGTCTTGTTAAAAACCTTACCAGGAAAACCTAGTGGGACAAAACCTTGGTTAAGAAAAAAGAGTGCAGCGCGTAGTTACTCCCCCTGAAGAAAACATCACTTAATGTTTCGAAGACGACGCATTCCAATCTTGTATATCAATTTTTCAAATGTTGAGGTTGGAGATGCCTTAGTGAACAGATCAGCCAAATTATCACTTGAACGAACTTGTTGAACATTGATATCACCATTCTTTTAAAGATCATGTGTGAAAAATAACTTTGGTGAAATGTGTTTTGTCCTATCTCCTTTTATAAATCCTCCTTTCAATTGGGCTATGCATGCTGCATTGTCTTCATACAAAATTGTGAGTAGTTTATCACAATTCAAACCATATTTGTCTTTAATAAGATGTATTATAGACCTCAACCATACACATTCTCAACTTGCTTCATGAATAGCAATTATCTCAGCATGATTAGATGAATTAGCCACGATTGATTGCTTAGTCGATCGCCAAGATATGACAGTGCCTCCACATGTAAACACATAGCTTGTTTGAGATCGAGCCTTGTGTGAGTCATATAAATACCCAACATCAGCATAACCAACAAGATCGGGACTGCAATCATTGTCGTAAGATAATCCCATATCAGTAGTTCCTTTTAGATACCACAATATGTGTTTGATTCCATTCCAATGTCTCATTGTAGGAGCAGAGCTATATCTTACTAAGACATTAACTGAAAAGGTTATGTCAGGCCTTGTAGTGTTAGCAAGATACATTAGTTCACCAAATGTACTAAGATATGGTACTTCAGGACCAAGAATCTCTTCATTCTTTTCTTGAGGTCGGAACGGGTCCTTATTCACATCAAGTGATCGAACAATCATCGGAGTACTTAATGGATGTGCTTCATCCATGTAAAACCGTTTCAATACCTTTTCTATGTAGGCAGATTGATGGACAAAAGTCATGTTTGCCAAATGTTCAATTTGCAAACCAAGACATAATTTTGTCTTTCCTAGATCTTTCATCTTAAATTTCTTCTTTAAATAAATAATTGCCTTTTGGAGTTCTGTAGGAATTCCAATAAGATTTATGTAACGACCCGACTTGTCGTTTTAAAAATTAACGCCTCGTTCAACGACTTAAGGTCTCGAGTAATTTCGTAATAAGTATTATGACCCGCGGGTGTGGTCGAGTTTAATTTTTCGGAAGATTCGGAATTATTAAAATAATCAATCCTTAATTAGAAGCTTAAATGAAAAGAGTTGATCGGAGAGTTGACTTTTGAGCAAACGACTCCGGAATAGAATTTTGATGATGTCAATAGCTCAGTATGATAATTTTGGACTTAGGAGCGTGTCCGAAAAATTATTTGGAGGTCCGTAGTGGAATTAGGCTTGAAATGCCAAAAGTTGAATTTTTGGGAAGTTTGACCGAGGGGTTGACTTTTTGATATCGAGGTCGGAATCCGATTCTGGAAATTGGAATAGGTCTGCTATATCATTTATGACTTGTGTGCAAAATTTGAAGTCATTCCGAATTGATTTGATGTGTTTCGGCACAAGATATAGAATTTGAAAGTTCAAAGTTCATAGATTTTGATTTGAGATGCGATTCGTCGTTTTGGTATTGTTTGATGTGGTTTGAAGCCTCGACTAAGTTCGTATTGTATTTTAGGATATGTTGGTATAACTGGTTAAGGTCCCGAGGGCCTCAGGTGGATTTCGAAAGGTTAACGGAATGGATTCGGACAAAAAGGAGCTACTGAAATTTTTCTGCTGCAGAAGCTATTTTTGGACAGCAACTGGTACAATCGCAGAGTCAATTTTGGAAGCTTATATCTCGAAATGTATAAGGAATATGAAAATTTTCAAAACATAAAAGTTGTAGCCCTTTGATTCTAGTTTCCAGAATGTTAAACCACTTATAATTTGGACATTTGTACATAAAGTTATGATGGATTGAATGAAGGCTCGTAGGGCAGTTTTGCCAGAAATTTATGATGCGTGGAGCCGACCTTGGAAGCTTATATCTTGCAAATCATAAGGAATCAGAAAATTATCAAAACATGAAAGTTGTAGTATTTTTATTCTAGTTTCCAGAAAGTTAAACCATTTATCATTTGGATATTTGTACATAAAGTTATAATCGATTGAAAGAAGGCTGGTGCAAGCAAGTTTTAGTGTAGACTTTTAGTGACGGAAAATGGACTTTTAGTGACGGATGGGCAGAAACTTAAGGACCAAAAATGGTCATTTCCTTCATTTCGTTTTGGATTTTTGGAGCACGGTTCTTGGGCGATTTTTACGGGAAAATATTGGGGTAAGTGTTCCTTATCCTATATTGATTATATTTCATGATTTCATACTCATTTACATCATGAATCCGTGAATTTATGGAAGAAAAATCAAGATTTTTGCAAAATCTTCCAAAAATAAAAATTTGAGATTTGGAGGTCGAGTTGTTATCGAAATTTGATAAAATTGGTATGGGTGGACTAGTAATTGAATAGGTTGTCGGATTTTGTGAGTTTCGTCGGATTCCGAGATGTGGGCCCCACAGACGATTTTTGAGTTAAATTTCGAATTTTGTTGGAAAATTAGTATTTTCATATGGAATTAATTTTTATAATTAGTATTGGCTAAATTGAATTAATTTGAATAGATTTGAGCTGTCCGGAGGATTTATTCAAGCAAGACGGCTATTTTGGAATATCGGCATAACTTCAAAAAGGTAAGCATCTTGCCTAACCTTGAGTGAGGGAAATTACCCCTTAGGCATTGAGTCTTATGTGAAAATTGTGTAATTAAAAATCATGTACGCGAGGTGACGAGTACGTACTTGGTTTATATGTGCATATTATATCGGTTGAAATTCATAGACGCCTTTAACTATTAAATTGAAAAATTGTTGTAACTTATTAAATCCCTTATTTGTCATGCCTCATTCCTTGTTTGTCGAGGTTATTTTTATATGATAATTTGGTGTGATTGCCACTTGACTTTTACGCGAACTCTGTGTTTGTTTGAGTTGCCATTTTTATGGAAAATACTTTCATTATTGATTTTACCTATAGATAATTTAAATGGAAAATTTAGTTAATAAGATGAATAAATCTATTTATTTCTTGAAGTTGTGATTTAAAATAAGTGTTGTTCCTTGATGAATTACTTTTTATTTCACGTTGTTGAAAATTTGGTATTGAATTAAAAAGGTCGTGAATCATATTGAGGCAAAGTGCCAAATTGTGAAATATTATTCGGTTGAGTTGTTCACTCCCGAACATTTTGTTAAGATGTTGTACACATTATGATCGAGTCGTGGGCTCCTTATTGTGGAAAAATAATGTATTGTTGATTTCTTTGGAAAGTTATAATATTTGAGCACTTGATGTGCAATTTGTGATATGTTGTAAGATTTGAGCACTTGATGTGCAATTTGTGATATGTTGTAATATTTAAGCACTTGATGTGCAATTTGTGATATGTTATAATATTTGGGCACTTGAGGTGCAAGTTGTATTATGCTGTGATATTTGGGCGCATGAGGTGCGATTTGTGAAATATTGTGATATTGATACGCATGCGGTGAGATAATGGTGGCTTGAAACGCGTGGCTAGTAGGGGAACTACTAGAAGTCATGCGGTGATATAAGGTCAGGGTGTTGAAACGCATACGGTGAGATAAGGGTGGCTTGAAACGCGTGGCTAGTAAGGGAACTACTAGAAGTCATGCGGTGTGATAAGGGTGGCTAAAACGCGGGATGCTATTTTGAAAAAAATAATTTTTTTAAAATTAAATGTGAAGGCTCCCGCGGTGATATAAGGAAATGAGATATTGTGAATTTATTTATGATTTGGGACTACGAGGCGGTACCTCGGGAGTGCCCTGTTGATATTTCTTTATTTATGTTCTTGTCTTGAGTGATTTTATTTTATTTAATATGTAAATTCTTGTCTTCTTCCGTGATGTACTAGTTGACTTTATTATTATGTGTTTTGTGCTCCTAGTTGTATTGTGTTGGCTTTGGCTTTTTAGCACGAGACTCTGAAGAAGTATATTTCTGGTTTTTCTTACTAATTTTTGATGATTGCGTTGATTTAAATAAAAGAAATTATTATTATTATGTTTTACATTAAATAGTTTTACATCCAAATCAGTAGTTTATCTGATGCTTTAATTTAGGTACAATGTTATTTTCTTCACCCAAATAATTTCTAAAATAAATTCATTTCTTTGTTGATTTCTTACTTGATTTAAAAATTATAAACTCACTTTAGTGGAAATAAATTGATCATGTGGATCTTATATACATTGATATTATTGGCACGTGAGTTGTCCATGCAGTTGTGATAGAAATATGGGCATGAGGTGCCGTGGAAATATGGAAGTGGGTTGAGACCCGTATTTTTTATGATTATGAAATGAGGTGTCACACGGTGACTCTTATTTGAAGGAATTATATTCCTAAAATATTATTTGAAAGAATTATAGTTGAAAGAAATTTATTTGAAGGGATTATATTCGAAATATATATTTATTTGACAAGGTTATATTCTAAGAATTTTTATTGAAAAACTTATATTTGAAAGATTTATACTTGAAGTACTTACATTGGAAAGATGTATATTTGAGGGACTTGATTGATTAGTTGTATTTGTGTTCCTTATTCGTTTGAGCAATATTTATGGTGTTCGTGTTGCCTTGTTGTTAACATCATTTATTTATTCTTGTTGTCATCATTGCCATTTATTTCTATTATTATTATATACTGCTACACTGCACAAGTTAATTGATTAGTGAGTGTCTTGACTGTACCTCGCCACTACTCCTCCGAGGTTAGTCTTGATACTTACTGGGTACCGACCGGAGTGTACTCATATTACACTTCTGTATATTTTTGTGCAGAACCAGGTATTGAAGCTATCAGGCTCGGGCAGAGTTAAAGTGTGATCGCAAGGATTCAAGGTAGAGCTTCTTGGTCATCGCAGTCCCTTGAAATCTTTTTATTTTATTGTATTGTTAATTATTAATCAAACAATATTGAGTATTCGATCCTTAAGATCATTTCATGTATTCAGTTAGAGTTCGTGACTCAGTACTACCAGTTTTGGAAAGTTGCTATATTCATATTTGTTCCGCTGTTGGTTTTGATTATCTATTTAATTCAGTTTCGTTTATAAAAAAATGGCTTCGAAATGTAATGAAAATCGGCTTACCTAGTCTTAGAGACTAGGTGCCATCACGATGCCTGTGGTGGGATTTTGGGTCGTGACAATTTATGTCATCAACATATACAGCAAGTACAACAAACTCTGATGTTGTTTTCTTTATAAAAACACACGGACAAATGACATCATTTATATAACCTTCCTTTAATAAATACTCATTAAGGCGGTTATGCCACATTCTTTCTGATTGCTTTAGACCATACAAAGATTTTTGCAATTTGATTGAAAACATTTCCCAGGACTTTAAATTATGTGTGTCATGCATTTTAAATCCCTCGAGAATTTTCATGTATATATCATTAGCAAGTGAGCCATAAAGGTAGGTTGTAACCACATCCATTAAATGCATGTCAAGCTTTTTATGGACAGCAAAACTAATGAGATAACGGAACGTTATAGCATCTATAACAGGAGAATACGTCTCTTCATAATCGATATTAGGTCTTTGTGAAAATCCTTGTGCAACAAGGCGTGCCTTATATCTTTGTACCTCATTTTTCTCATTCCTTTTACGTACAAAGACTCATTTATAACCAACATGCTTAACACCATTAGGTGTTTGAACTACAGACCCAAAAACTTCACGTTTCGCAAGTGAAGCTAATTCTGCCTGGATAGCGTCTTTCCATTTTGGCCAATTATTTCTCTATCTACATTCATCGACAGATTTTGGTTCAAGATCCTCATCTTGTTGCATTATTTCAACAGCGACATTATAAGCAAAAATATTATTAATAACAATATATTTCAGTTTCATCTTTTTTCCGTTGAGGCATAACTTATTGAGATATCTCCATTCTCATCATTTTCAGGTACCTGAACCTCCCTTGAGGTCTTATCATTTGTTATGTCTCTATGCTCTTCTTGAGCCACTACCTCCGTATTATGATCACTTTGATCATTTACTCCTTTTCTTTTTCGAGGATTTTTATCCGTAGAACCGATTGGTCTACCACGTTTCAAGCGTGGTTTAAATTTATTTGCTTTAATTGATTGTCCTACCGGGATATCAACTCGAATTGGAAGATTAACATGGAATATGTGACTTAGTCACCCTTGGTAGGTCAGTGAATGCATCTGGTAGTTGATTTACAATATTTTACAAATGAATTATCTTTTGAACCTCTTGTTCATATTGATTTATTCGAGGATCTAAATGAGATAGTGATAATACATTCAAATCTATTTTCTTTATCAACTGCTTATTTTCTCCCCCTAATGTAGGGTATACTGATTCATCAAAATAACAATTAGAAAATCTTGCCGTAAATAAGTCTCCAGTCATAGGCTCCAGATATTTTATAATAGAAGGAGATTCATACCCAAAATATATCCCCAACCTTCTTTGGGGACTCATCTTTGTGCGTTGTGGTGGAGCAATTGGAACATATATCGCACAACCAAAGATTCTAAGATGAGAAATATTTGGCTCCTAACCAAAAGCCAGTTACAATGAGGAGACTTTATGATAACTTGTGGGCCTTATCCGCACAAGTATTGCTGCATGCAAAATAGTATGACCCCATACTGAAATGGGGAGTTTTGTTCTCATAAGCATTGGTCTGGCAATTAATTGGAGGCATTTGATCAATGATTCGGCTAGACCATTTTGTCTATGAACATGAGCAACCGAATGCTCAATTGTTATCCCAGTTGATATACAATAATCAGTAAAGGCCTGAGATGTAAACTCACCAGCATTATCAAGACGAATTGTCTTAATTGTATAATCTGGAAATTGTGCTCTTAGTTTTATTATTTGAGCCAACAATCTCGCAAATGCCATATTGCGAGTTGATAATAAGCACACATGTGGCCATCTTGTAGATGCATCTACCAAAATCATATAATATCTAAATGATCCACATGGAGGGTGAATGGGCCCACATATATCACCATGTATATGTTCCAGAAATATAGGGAATTCTATCCTAACTTTAATAGTTGATGGTCTAATAATTAATTTGCCTTGAGAACATGCAGCACAAGAGAATTCCTTAAATTGAAGAATCTTTTGGTTTTTCATTGAATGTCCATGTGAATTCTCAATTATTTTACGCATCATAGTAGAACCATGATGACCCAACCGGTCATGCCAAATAATAAAATTATCTTGATTAGTAAACTTCTCATTTACTAGGGCATGTGTTTCAATCCTGCTAATACCTGTGTAATATAAGCCGGAGGAAAGAGCGGGTAACATTTCAAATACATATTTCTTACCCGACTTTATTGTAGTAATATAAAGATATTCAATCTTTTCATTATTTGTAGTCTCAATGTGATATCCATTTTGGCGAATATCTTTGAAACTTATTACAATATAATGCTTCATTAATAGCCAAATTTGTTCTTCTGGGTAGTAATAAATTTGCTCTTTCTGAGCCTTCAATTAATTTTGTACTGCCAGATATTGTATTAACATTGGCTTCATTCATCACCAAATAAGAGAAATATCTCGTATCTCTTAAAATAGTATGTGTTATAGCACTATCCAAAAGACATATATAATCTTTATTGATCTTGGATCTAACTGATTACTGGGGAATTTCCATATTCTTCATAAATAACAAAAAGTACATCATAAAAAATACGAAAGACTATAAATAAAAGAAACATTAGAAATTACACGAGGAATGTAGAAACTAGCATATATGATACTTTAGGAAAGTACACTAAGAAGAACAAACTACATAAAGACATAATATGAAAATAACAACTTTTCTTAAAGCTTTATTCCCCAATAAGATAATCACTTCTTCAGTCAATATCCTCAAAGAAGTCTTCAGCTTCTAAATGAGTAATATTTGCAAGGCCTCCAAAATCATCATCTTTATATGTAAGATTTGCCTCACCATCATCATATTTGTTTAAGGGACCTGCTTTATCATAATTATTTTGAAAAGTCAAGTGTGTCTCTACACTGTTATCTTTTCTTTTATTGGAAGCTTGATATAGTTTGACAAAATGGTCAGGTGTACGACAAACACGTGCTCAATGACCATTCATACCATACTTGTGGCCAATATTAACTCTGACTTTTAAAGGATTATTTTGAGGATCCTTATTGTTCTCTTATTTATTTTCACCATGATGACGAAAATTATTTCGTCCCCTTCCATGTCCATGTCCACGTCCACGACTATGGCCACGACCACGATAATGATTTTGTCTTCTTTCAGACTTTTGAGTAGCTGCTACCATATTCACTTCGGAAAATAGTGCAGATCTAGTGGGACTTGCTTCATGATTTTTCATTAAAAGGGTATTATGTTGCTCAGCCACCAGGAGGCATGAGATTAATTCAGAATATTTTTTTAAACCCTTTTCACTATATTGTTGCTGCAATACCATATTTGAGGCATGAAAAGTAGAAAGAGTCTTTTCTAGTAAATCCTCATCATTCACAATTTTCCCACATAATTTAAATTGGGAAGTTATCCTGAATACAACAGAATTATATTCACTTACATTTTTAAAATTTTGTAACTGTAAGTGAATCCATTCATATCGAGCTCTTGGCAATATCATTGCCTTAAGATGGTCATATCGTTCCTTCAAACTGCTCCATAATTCAAATAGTTCTTTTAAGGTTAAGTATTCGGTCTTTAACCCTTCATCGAGATGATGACGAAGGAAAATCATAGTCTTTGTTTTATCCTGGCAACTGATGTTTCATTTCCTTGTATAATAGTATTTTCAAGAGCTTTTGCAGCAAGGTGAATTTCAGCATCAAGGACCCATGATAAATAATTCTTTCCGGAGATGTCAAGTGCCACAAATTCAAGTTTTGATAAATTTGACATAGTGAACACTATCAAAAGATGAATAAGTTAGAGAAATAATTATGTTAATAAATAATTAATGAAACAAAACAATTAAGGGAAAAAGAAACAGAAATACAACTATATCATGTAAACAAGCTACTATATATGTGTTAATATATTTGAACGTTACTGATATTATTTATATGTTCCAATTCAATAATTATAGAATTTCTTGCATATTGCCTGTACGGTTACAATTCTCTTAACTTTCCTAATTATTGTTTTTTTGATTCAAGAAGTCCATGAATATTATAAGTAGTTTCATTAGTGGGTAGCTAGTTTAATGACTTTGAGGTCATCTGATAGTTATTTTATCATTGCAGTGTACTTAAATTATGTAAGATGTCCAAGAACATAAGTAATCATATGATATGTACTGTCATAAACAAAATGAATATAATGACACATACCTTAGTAAAATATGACTCAACTTAGCAGGGATAAAGATGAAATTAGAGTTTTGTGCTGATAACGTGTTATAAAATAAAAGTAATATAGCAAAGTAAAGTAATAAGAATAGAAATTATATAAGGGATGAGAAAACTCTTTTCTTTCTTTTTCTTCTTGTGTGTAATTTTTCCATCAGAATACAAGACTATTTATAAGCTTAAAAAGTGATCTTGCACTCCATCAAAAAGTAAGGGAAATGGGTCTCCAACAATTTCAGGCGGGAATCATTTCCTTGACCTTTGTCCCTTCTCATCAACAGGTTGCCGATATCTTCACCAAACCCTTGTCCGGTCCGATTCACCACTCTATCATTAGCAAGTTGGGTGTAACTTTATCCCCCTCCAACTTGAAGGGGGTATTGGCATTGGAATTTCCCAAGCTCAGTCCACAGAAGATTTTTGGTAAAGGAGATGGCTTAAACTCAAATGACGATATGTCCAAAGACAGGACCATTTTGTCTTCAAAGATCCAAAGCTAATCATGTCCGTTTGTTTGCTTTATAAGAAAACATATCTGGGCCGTCCATTTGAGTAAAAGAATGAAATAGAGTATTAGAAATCTAGAAACTTCTTTTACTGTATAGTGTGTAGGTAAAATGTGTACATATTAATTCCTCATATTCTTTTTTAGGATTCTTTTAGGTAGTTACACATAGACAAATAGTGATAGGATACCTGTACCTAGCATAATAGATTTTTATTCCTTTTGCTTTGGCCAAGTGCTTGCTCCACAAACAAGCTAGTGCATGCTCCACCATGGAGGGTGGAGGGTCGTTCATCTTCAAAGCTGACTGCTATAAATATGTGCAGCAGCTGTTGAAGAAAGATACACCAAACTGAAAACGCTCAACTTTGGCTATACATTGCACTCCTTCCTCTCAGCATTTCCATACGATTTTCTGAGTTTCTACTCCTTTGTTCTGCATTGTTTTAACTTCAAACAAAGCAACTGTAAGTGTGATTTGCTACCGAACTTTGTGTTCGCTGAAACACTGGGGTTTGAAGTACCGCTACACCAGTGTGTGATTCGTTCTATCCTGGGAGAAAATAATCCATTACCTTGGGTACTAGGAGGGGATTAAATTCCTTAAGAAAATACTGTGAATTCAGTGGGCTCGAATTAATTACTGTTTCATTACGATAACTTATATTTTGCAGAATTATTATTTACAGATACAGCAATATTGGCGGGACTAACAATCTTAAAGAATTTAATATTTATTTCTGTATTTGTATTATTCTTATTATTCTGCAAACTAAAACCTTTGTGATTTTGTGTACTCCCGTTTTGGAGAGTAAAGCCTTCGTGGCGTTTTGTTGGAGATTAAAATCTACGTGATTTTTACTCTAGTTTGAAAACGTTTGTTTGTGTCATTCTTTTACAGAAAAAATGACGACTGAAAGCGAAAACCAAGCTGTTCCGACGGTGACTGCCAACGCATCGACAAGCCGAACACCGGCGTTGGCACCAGCAGAAAAACCCGAAAAAATTTTCGGGATTGATTTCAAGCGCTGGCAGCAGAAGATGTTCTTCTACTTAACTACGTTATGTCTACAGAAGTTCATCAAGGAAGATGTTCCTGATCTTCCAGATAAAACTCCAGAGAATGAATGCTTTATCGTGATTGAAGCGTGAAAGCATTCTGATTTTTTATGCAAGAATTATATTCATAGCGGACTGGATGATAATCTGTATAATGTATACAGTGGCGTGGAGACGTCAAAAGAATTATGGAATGCGCTTGAAAAGAAATATAAAACTAAAGATGCCAGGATGAAGAAATTCGTTGTCGCAAAATTTTTGGACTACAAAATGGTAGATAGCAAGTCTGTTATTACCCAAGTCCAGGAATTGCAAGTGATTATTCATGATCTACTTGCTGAAGGTCTTGTCATCAATGAAGCATTCTAAGTAGCAGCAATGATTGAGAAGTTGCCTCCGTTGTGGAAGGACTTCAAAAATTATTTGAAACACAAACGAAAGGAAATGTCCCTTGAAGATCTCATTGTTCGATTGAGAATCGAAGAGGACAATAAAGCTGCTGAAAGGAGAGGCCGTGGAAATTCAACAATAATGGGAGCAAATATTGTTGAAGATAACAAAAAGAAGCCATATACATAGATTACATTATATCTCCATTGACTATTTTTAGTTTAAGCGATTGAGTTGGCGGCTATTTGGGTTAATTCTTCAAAACATATAGAAGTAGTAATAGTAGAAAAATACAAAAAGGCTCTATTGATCCTCTACGGATTAGTAAAACCTTTAGAGAAAATGACCCTCTATAGCCCCTCAAAATTTTAATAACCCATATTTTTCCTCATTGACACGAAATGTCCCTTCGTCCCAAATATATTACATTTAATAGCCCGAAATGTCTATTTTGTATATATATTGTATAGTGACAGTCTATTTTGTATATAGTTTGTATAGTGACAGTATATTGTATATAAATTGTATCGTGACAGTCTATTTTATATAAAAATTGTATAGCGACAATTTATTTTGTGTATATTTTGTATAGTGACAGTCTATTTTGTATATATTTTGTATAGTGACAGTCTATTTTGTATATATTTTGTATAGTGATAGTCTATTTTGTATATATTTTGTATAGTGACAGTCTATTGTATATATTTTGTATAGTGACAGTCTATTGTATATATTTTGTATAGTGACAGTCTATTGTATATTTTTTGTATAGTGGCAGTCTATTTTGTATATATTTTATATAGTGACAGTCTATTTTGTATCCCAAGCACTTTTATCTATCCAACGTGTATAGACTGTTGTATGATGTATAAAAGTGTATATATATTATTTTTTTACCTTAACCTTATCTATCCAACGTGTATAGACTATTTTGTATACAAAATTTATGATTAAGAAGTTGCTGACATTTCTATTAAAACAAAAATCAAAGAACGGTAATGAACAAAAACAATAGGTCCACCTCACAAAAAGATTAAAGTAATTCTATTGAATCACAACTCACAAGACTCATGTTACTCTAATTAGTTTTTTTAAAAAAAAAATTTTTTGCTATTTTTTAGTTTCTATTAAACAAACATAAATTTCTTTCTTCTAATTGTAAGTGTTAGTAAATTTAAGGAACTCATTATTCGTAATATAAAAAATTGGGTATCTCTCTGACGAATATTTAAAAGGTATTTTACACCTTTTAATTTTTATCCAAAAAACAGAAGACTAGTTCAAAATGGTCCAACTTGACCTTAAAAAGCAAAATGTGACACTTATTCAGTTTAGAGAAATATAAAGACGAAGCCTCTAGAAGAAAAAAGAAGAGAGAGAGAGAGAGAGAGAGAGAGAGAGAGAGAGAGAGAGAGAGAGAGAGAGAGAGAGAGAGAGAGAGAGAGAGAGAGAAATTAAAACTTGCTCATTTCACCGTAAGTTGGTGCTTTTGGTTTTAGTTATATGAAATTTTCATTTCATTTTTCCATTTCTTCAGCTATTAAAAAAGAAGTGATATCGACTTTGAAATAGCTTTCAGTTGTCTACTAAAACCTGCAAATCAAATGGAGTTAAATAAGAAAAATAATTTATTTTTAAAATTTTAACAATTTATGGTGGAGAAATAATGAAGAGTAGTAGATCAGAATAGATTAAAAACTCTACTGGCAGAAGAGTTGATCAAATGGGTCAGCGCATTTTTTTCTATGTAGCCAATGTAATAAGTTTTTGGTTATAACTTGCAATCAAATTTAATACGCTAGCGAATGTCTTAATTTAGTGCCGAACGGCCATAAATGAAGTTTGCTCAAACCTTTATTACCCAAACCGCATATCAATTTTCCTTAAAAACTATTCTCCGTTCACTTCTAGTATTCTAAAAATAGATTTTTACTTTTACTTGTCACTTTTCGCATATTAAGAGAAAATAATTTTTTTTCCTGTTATACCCACAATATTAATTATTCATTTCAAATCATTTTTTCGTATTCATTAAAAATATGTATCAATTAATATGTGTATAATAGTAAATTATATAATTTATTTATTATTTTTTAAGGGACATACAAAATTTATAGTGTACAAGTAAAAGGAAATTGAGGGAGTACTTTATTACATCGGCACACTTTATTAGAGGTACGTGATTTTCTATTCCCAATAGGATGGCAAAAATTTTACAATCCTATTTGGAATAGAAAACCCCTACTATTAGACCCTAGCGTTTGTTCTTTTCAAACTGATCAAACTAATTTGTCTCATTGTCGCATGGCAACTCTTGCTGATTCGTTCCTGGCAGATCTGGACGAATTGTCCGATAATTTTCTTGACGATGAGAATTTTGATGCTGAACAGGAAGATGTTGGAGACTTGGCAGACACGCTAGATAATGTTTCCAAGCTGCAAAAATCACGTCGCTACATTGACGTGATGCAGAAAGTTGAAGATGCCCTAATTGATGTCACGAATAAAGGTAACACTGTGGATCTGGACGATGATGATCCAGAATTTCAGTTGATAGTAGCCTGTAATACCTTATTAATTGACATTGAGAATGAAATATTTATAATCCACAATTTCATACGCGACAGGTATCGATTTAAATTCCGTGAGCTAGACTCGTTTGTACCTCACCTAATTGATTACGCCCGAGTTGTTAAAAAAATTGGCAACGAAATGGATGTGGCTCGTGTTGACTTGGCAGGACTGCTAATCTCAGTTAACATCATGGTTGTCTGTATTACGGCATCAACTACCAATGGCAAGCCACTGCCAGAAGATGTTTTACAAAAGACACTAGAAGCATATGATAGAGCAATCGCTCTTGATTCAGCAAAGAAAAAGGTTTTCGATTTTTTGGAGAGTCGAATGGGAAATATTGCTCCCAATCTTTCTGCTGTTGTTGGGAGTGCAGTTTCTGCAAAACTTATAGGTGCTGCTGGTTGTCTCTCGAAGTTGGCAAATATGCCTTCTGATAACATCCAGCATCTTGGTAACAAAAGGAAGAATTTAGCAGGGTTCTCCTCCAAATTTTGTCGTGTAGGAGGTTATATTGAGCAAAGTGAAATAATTCGGAATACATCTTCTTCCTTAAGGAAGGAAGCCTGTGGATGGCTGGCAGACAAATCTATATTAGCTGCTCGTATGGATTCGAACAGAGGAAAGCCGACCGGAGAATATGGAAGATCTCTTAAGGAAGAGATCCTTAAAAAGATAGAGAAATCACAAGAGCAACCTCCTGCAAGGTAACCAAAGCCTCTTTCAGTTCCAGAAGATACTAAGCCTAAGAAAAAGGGAGGCGGTGCTCGGGATAGAAAGAGGAAAGAAAGATATGAGATGAAGGACTCGCGGAAGCTAGCAAATAGGGTGCAATTTGGAGTACCTGAAGAAAGCTCCTTAGGGGATGGACTTGGGGTTGGTTATGGCATGCTTGGTCAGGCTGGAAGTGGTAAGTTGCGTGTATCAGTCAAAGTAGCAAAGAAGAAATTCAAAAGCAGTAGTACTGGTGCAGCCACAATATCAGGCTTGACATCATGTCTGGCCTTCACCCCGATGCAAGGGATCGAGCTATCAAATCCTGCAAACCAGCTCGATAGTGGAACTCGAAGCACCTATTTCTCTGAGACTGGAAGATTTTCTAAGATAAATAAATGTTTGATGTGTTGACCTTGGCTGGGATAAAGTGAACTAGCAGTAATTGTTACTTTAGGATCATTTCTTTTTATCCAATACTACTTTTTTAAATGTTTTCAAGCAGTTAGTATTATTTATAAATTGTTATATTTATAGGCACTCGTGAATTAATGAAGTTTGTGTTTTTTTGCAATTCTTCTGTATTTGTAAGCACCTCATCTTTCTTGGAAGCTGTTAATTAGAGCTGCATGGAATATGCCATTGCCTGTGGTTTTTCTGCTTAGATGCAATTGTGGAAGGTTGTTCTGCTTGTGAGAAATTAAGATGTGTGATAGCGCAGGTATACTGCCAACTTATTTCTATACTAATATTAATCTCTTTAGAGAAGAGAGCAAATTTCTGTTATTTCACATGGTTATTATAGCTACGGTCAATTGTATTTATCTGTTATGCCTAATCATGGCACCTTTTTATTTTTTCTTGTACAACATCAACAAAAACAAACCTAGTGTATTCTCACAAGTGGGGTCTGGGGAGGGTGGGATGTAAACAACCTTATCCCTACCCTGGAAAAGCAGAGAGGCTGTTTCCGATAGACTCTTGGCTGAAGAAAAGATGAGAAAAAGCAGTGGCGACAAGTAGTAACGACATAAGATATTAAGAAAACCGAGCAAAGATATCAATCAAACAATAGGTAGTAATAGCAATTTAAGAATAAACGAACACAAGATATTAAGAAAATCGAAGCAAAGATAGCAATCCAATAATGGGTAGAAATATCATTCTAAGAATAAAAAGAAACCATACTAACACTAATGTTACCGCACTAAGAAGGAAAAAGGAACATGCTTGACTATCTACTAACCTTCCCTTGTAGTGTCCAAAAACCTCCGGGTGCAACCATATACCAGTTCTAGTTGAAGTGTTTTTTGAATTCAGGAAATATTTTCGAATATTTTGTTCCAAAAGCAACTTAGTCAAGAGAAATATGACATATCCCAATATGTATGTCACTTCCAAGTTCACTAACAATTCAGGAAAATATGGATTCATTTAGTCAAGGGTTAGCATTTATTTGGTTGAGTAGTGACATTTTCAGTAAGATATAGTTGAATAAGATTGATCTTGTTATAATTAGCATACAACATCGAACTTGATTTGGCTATGTTTTGCATGGATTGGGAACCTATGTTTAGTTTTGCGCCATTATTAGGAGGTCTTCTTGAGGCAAAATGTGCATAGATAGATACTTAGATCCACTCGTAGCTGATTAGTTTTATTCATTTGGGATATTCTTCCATAGACTGACTGTATAGAGAAGTACTTTCAGTAAGATCTGGGTTATAAAAGGGTAGTATGATGCAGGTATTTGCTTTTGTGAGACTAAGGAAGCTGTCTTCTATTTATTTTATTTGGTTATCTCTGAGAAATGCTCTCAGAGATAAGTGATCCACTTTAGAGTGGTGGTGGTGATGGTGGTGGTGGGGGGGGGGGGGAGGGGTGTCGGGTTTCATCTCTTTTGTCTGTTAAGTGATCCACTTTAGACAGCTGGAAACTTCTTGAACAGTTCAATAAGTTGTGACCTCTGAGAAAAACAATAAAAGGTCGCACATGGTTCTCACCTTGCGGAGTTAAAAGGCCTACTCTCGATATCATCTTTTTTAAAAGCCCAGGCATACTCCAATTACCTAATCAAAAAGAGAGAAAAACGAAGTACTTGGGACAATGAAATGCAGCTGGAAAATATTGGTGGATAGTCTATGTTAATCCCGCCAATATTGCTGTATATGTAAATAATAATTCTGCAAAATATAAGTTATCGTAATGAAACAGTAATTAATTCGAGCCCACTGAATTCACAGTATTTCCTTAAGGAATTTAATCCCCTCCTAGTACCCAAGGTAATGGATTATTTCCTCCCAGGATAGAACGAATCACACACTGGTGTAGCGATACTTCAAACCCCAGTGTTTTAGCGAACACAAAGTTCGGTAGCAAATCACACTTACAGTTGCTTTGTTTGAAGTTAAAAACAATGCAGAACGAGGGAGTAGAAACTCAGAAAATCGTATGGAAATGCTGAGAGGAAGGAGTGCAATGTATAGCCAAATCTGTTGAGTGATTTCAGTTTGTGTCTTGTGTGTTGTGTGTCTTTCTTCAACAGCTGCTGCACATATATATAGCAGCCAGTGTTGAAGAAGAACAATCGTCCACCCTCCATGGTGGAGCAAGCATTAGCTTATTTGTGGAGCAAGCACAATCATGGTGGGAAGAGCATTAGGCGGCTGCCTTGTGGTCAATACACGGATTGGAAAATATCCGTTACAAATGCGGATAATCTTACGTTAATATTTACTATTAACAAATAAATTTGGTCCAAAAAATTAATCAATCAATCGATCATTTGACCAAATCCAAATCCGAAGCCGAAGCCGTAGCCGAAGCCGTAGCCGTAGCCGTAGCCGAAGCCGAGCCGAGCGAGCGAGCGACGGCGATAGCGCGAGGCTTGCTTTCTTCTTAACTCTTTAAGAGCTACAAGAAGAGCAATTATATATATACCCACCAAAAATCTCTTCCTCTTTCAATATGGGACAATATCTCATTGTCAAGAGGGGAAAACTTAAAATTTTACTCAAATATTTCATTTTCCCTCCATTTCCCATTCACCCTCATTTTAAGACTATTTCATCTTTAAAAAAAAAAAACCTCAACAATCCCCCACGTGAATGGGGAATGGCTATATCACGGAAGTATGCATGGAAAAACTGTGTGATTTACAAGCAAGGATTAATCGCATCTGGATAAGTAGGTTTCCCTTTGAACTTTCCGTAGTAAACTTATGTCGGATATACTCGGTCAATCGGTAGATTTGATATCTTTGAACCGTCGATCTTTGGTGTATACCTAGACAACCATAAGTCACACAATCAACCCTTAACCGTCTTTGGTTCTCATTGTTGTGTTCGTTTCAGCCATGAACACCGCCTGGTTTCATAAGTGCGTAGAGAATTGGCCTTACAAAGTTCTCCTTGAAGCGGCTAACACTTCACACTTACATAGGTGATTCCTAAATGTGTCATCCTGTAGATACACTATTTGATATACCCCGTATCAAATTTAGAAATCATTAAAAAGCCTTAATGCTTTATCCTTGGTACTGAACATTGTCTCATCACGAGAACGGACTAAAATTTTATTTGACAATGTTGAACCGTCATTAATGACTTTGTTTGATCTCTTTGAACCTAGATCTTGGGATCTCCAGTCTTCTAGGTAGAGTTACTGCCACAATGACTTGTTCTCGGCCATAGCCCCATTCCCCTTGATCATTTCTCAACTACCTCTCTAGTTAGGCCTTTTGTAAGTAGATCAGACACATTATCACTTGACTTTACATAGTCAATCGTGATAATTCCTCTAGAGAGTAATTGCCTAATGATTTTATGTCTTTGTCGTATATGACGAGATTTACCGTTATACATAACGCTCCCAGCCCTTCCAATTGCCGCTTGACTATCACAATATATGCATATTGGTGCCAACGGTTTGGGCCAAAATGGAATGTCTTCCAAGAAATTTCGGAGCCATTCAGCTTCTTCACCGGCTTTATCTAAGGCTATAAATTCAGCCTCCATTGTAGAGCGGGCAATACATGTTTGTTTGGATGACTTCCAAGATACCGCTCCTCCACCAATAGTGAATACATATCCACTCGTGGACTTAGAATCAATTGAACCGGTGATCCAATTTGCATCACAGTATTCCTCAATCACCGCGGGAAAATTACTGTAGTGCAATTCAAAGTTCTGGGTATGTTCTAAATATCCCAAAACTCGTTTCATTGCCATCCAATGAGATTGGCCTGGATTGCTCGTATATCGACTCAGTTTACTTATAGCACAAGCTATATCTGGTCGTGTACAATTCATGATATACATTAAGCATCCCAACACACGAGCATAATCCAATTGTGATATGCTTTGGCCTTTATTCTTTGCTAATGCAAGATTCACGTCAATTGGAGTCTTTGCAACTTTAAAGCCCAAGTGCTTGAATTTTTCAAGTACTGTCTTAATATAATGAGATTGTGGTAATGCCAGACCTTGAGGAGTCTTATGGATCTTAATTCCCAGAATTAAATCAGCAACTCCCAAGTCTTTCATATCAAACTTGCTATTGAGCATACGCTTAGTAGCATTTATGTTGGCAATGTCATTACTCATTATCAGCATATCATCCACATATAGGCAAACAATGACTATGTGATTTGGAACATTTTTAATGTATACACATTTATCACATTCATTTATCTTAAAACCATTTGACAACATTGTTTGGTCAAATTTCGCATGCCATTGTTTGGGTGCTTGTTTTAGTCCGTAAAGAGACTTAACAAGTCTACATACCTTCTTTTCTTTACCTGGAACTACAAACCCTTCAGGTTGTTCCATGTAAATTTCTTCCTCCAACTCTCCATTTAAGAAGGCCGTCTTAACATCCATTTGATGAATTTCAAGACCATACACTGCAGCTAATGCTACTAACATCCATATGGACGTAATTCTTGTAACTGGAGAGTATGTATCAAAGTAGTCTAGACCTTCTCGTTGTCTATACCCTTTGACTATGAGTCTTGCCTTGAATTTATCAATAGTGCTATCATCTTTGATTTTTCTCTTAAAAATCCATTTAGAACCCAAAGGTTTATTTTCAGGAGGAAGATCAACCAATTCCCATGTATGGTTGTTTAATATAGATTCTATTTCACTATTGACTGCCTCTTTCCAAAACAATGATTCCGAAGAAGTCATAGCTTCTTTAAATGTTTGAGGATCATTTTCCAATAAGAAAGTTACAAAATTTGGTCCAAATGAAGTAGACGTTCTTTGACGTTTACTACGTCTTGGATCCTCCTTATTACATGTACTTTCTTTTGTTTCTTCCCGAGGTCGTTTAGATCCTTCACCAAACGACTCACATTCCTTTTTATACGGATATATATTTTCAAAAAACTCAGCATTATCTAATTCTATAACCGTATTATTATGAATGTCGGAATTTTCTGATTTATGAACCAGAAATCGATATGCTTTACTATTTGTCGCATATCCTATGAAAACACAATCAATGGTTTTCGGTCCTATCTTTACCCTTTTTGGTTTAGGAACTTGCACTTTTGCCAAACACCCCCACACTTTAAAATCCTTTCCATTTTTCATATGGAATGGATTGTGTTTTGCTATGGGGCACTCGATTTAATATTCGATTAGCCGTAAGAATGGCTTTCCCCCACAAGTTCTGTGGCAATCCAGAACTTATCAACAACGCATTCATCATCTCCTTTAATGTGCGATTCTTTCTTTCCGCAATTCCATTAGATTGGGGCGTGTAAGGGGCTGTTGTTTGATGAATAATTCCATATTCTAAACATATTTCTTCAAAAGGAGGTTCATATTCACCACCCCTATCACTTCTTATCATTTTTACTTTCTTGTTAAGTTGCGTTTCAACTTCATTTTTGTATTGCCTGAATGCGTCTATTGCTTCATCTTTACTATTCAGTAAGTAAACATAGCAATATCGAGTACCATTGTCAATAAAAGTTATGAAATACTTCTTTCCACCGCGAGATGGTATTGACTTCATGTCACAAATATCTGTGTGAATTAAGTCTAAAGGATTTGAATTCCTTTCAACTGACTTATAAGGATGTTTAACATACTTAGATTCCACACATGTTTGACATTTTAATTTTTCGCATTCAAACTTGGGCAGTACTTCTAAGTTAATCATTTTCCGCAAGGTTTTATAATTGACATGACCCAAACGTACATGCCATAAATCATTTGACTCAAGTAAGTAAGAAGAAGCTGAAATATTATTATTGTTTTCCACAACCATTACATTCAGATTGAAAAGGCCCTCAGTGAGGTAACCTTTTCCTACAAATATTTCATTCTTACTAATGACAACCTTGTTGGACACAAAAACGCACTTAAAACCGTGCTTAATAAGAAGTCCAGTAGAGACTAAATTCTTTCTCATTTCGGGAACATGAAGGACATTGTTCAAAGTCATGACCTTGCCAGAAGTCATTTTCAGAAATATCTTCCCATATCCTTCAACTTTTGCTGTTGAAGCATTTCCCATATAAACTGTCTCTCCGGGTCCAGCAGGAGCATAAGTAGCAAAAGCTTCTTTAACTGCACAAACATGGCGAGTGGCTCCTGAATCAAACCACCACAGTTTAGGATTTCCCACCAAGTTACATTCAGAAAGCATGGCACACAAGTTATCAACATCATCATGGTTTACTACCATGTTTGCTTGACCCCTTTTCTTGTCTTTCTTCGGAGCACGACACTTCGTAGATTTGTGTCCGGTTTTCCCACAATTGTAGCAGTTTCCACTAAACCGCTTCTTGCTTGGGTTGTATTTCGGACCAGAAGCCTTCTTCCTCTTTTTGTTATCTTCAACAATATTTGCTCCCATTATTGTTGAATTTCTACGGCCTCTCCTTTCAGCAGCTTTATTGTCCTCTTCGATTCTCAACCGAACAATGAGATCTTCAAGGGACATTTCCTTTCATTTGTGTTTTAAATAATTTTTGAAGTCCTTCCACAACGGAGGCAACTTCTCAATCATTGCTGCTACTTGGAATGCTTCGTTGATGACAAGACCTTCAGCAAGTAGATCATGAATAATCACTTGCAATTCCTGGACTTGGGTAATAACAGACTTGCTATCTACCATTTTGTAGTCCAAAAATTTTGCGGCAACGAATTTCTTCATCCCGACATCTTCAGTTTTATATTTCTTTTCAAGCGCATTCCACAATTCTTTTGACGTCTCCACGCTACTGTATACATTATACAGATTATCATCCAGTCCGCTAAGAATATAATTCTTGCATAAAAAATCAGAATGCTTCCACGCTTCAATCACGAGAAAGCGTTCATTCTCTGGAGTTTTATCTGGCAGATCAGGAACATCTTCCTTGATGAACTTCTGTAGACATAACGTAGTTAAGTAGAAGAACATCTTCTGCTGCCAGCGCTTGAAATCAATCCCGAAAATTTTTTCGGGTTTTTCTGCCGGTGCCAACGCCCGTGTTCGGCTTGTCGATGCGTTGGCAGTCACCATCGGAACAGCTTGGTTTTCGCTTTCAGTCGTCATTTTTTCTGTTAAAAAAAAAATAACACAAACAAACGTTTAATACACGTTTTCAAATAGGAGTAAAAACCACGTAGATTTTAATCTCCAACAAATCGCCACAAAGGCTTTACTCTCCAAAACGGGAGTACACAAAACCACAAAGGTTTTAGTTTGCAGAATAATAAGAATAACACAAATACAGAAATAAATATTAAATTCCTTAAGATTGTTAGTCCCGCCAATATTGCTGTATTTGTAAATAATAATTCTGCAAAATATAAGTTATCGTAATGAAACAGTAATTAATTCGAGCCCACTGAATTCACAGTGTTTCCTTAAGGAATTTAATCCCCTCCTAGTACCCAAGGTAATGGATTATTTTCTCCCAGGATAGAACGAATCACACACTGGTGTAGCGGTACTTCAAACCCCAATGTTTCAGCGAACACAAAGTCCGGTAGCAAATCACACTTACAGTTGCTTTGTTTGAAGTTAAAAACAATGCAGAACGAGGGAGTAGAAACTCAGAAAATCGTATGGAAATGCTGAGAGGAAGGAGTGCAATGTATAGCCAAATCTGTTGAGCGATTTCAATTTGTGTCTTGTGTGTTGTGTGTCTTTTTTCAACAGCTGCTGCACACATATATAGCAGCCAGTGTTGAAAAAGAACAATCGTCCACCCTCCATGGTGGAGCAAGCATTAGCTTGTTTGTGGAGCAAGCACAATCATGGTGGGAAGAGCATTAGGCGGCTGCCTTGTGGTCAATACACAGATTGGAAAATATCCGTTACAAATGCGGATAATCTTACGTTAATATTTACTATTAATAAATAAATTTGGTCCAAAAAATTAATCAATCAATCGATCATTTGACCAAATCCAAATCCAAATCCGAAGCCGAAGCCGTAGCCGTAGCCGAAGCCGAGCCGAGCGAGCGACGACGGCGACGGCGCGAGGCTTGCTTTCTTCTTAACTCTTTAAGAGCTACAAGAAGAGCAATTATATATATACCCACCAAAAATCTCTTCCTCTTCGAATATGGGACAATGTCTCATTGTCAAGAGGGGAAAACTTAAAATTTTACTCAAAAATTTTATTTTCCCTCCATTTCCTATTTACCCTCATTTTAAGACTATTTCATCTTAAAAACAAAAAACCTCAACAATCCCCCACGTGAATGGGGAATGGCTATATCACGGAAGTATGCATGGAAAAACTGTGTGATTTACAAGCAAGGATTAATCGCATCTGGATAAATAGGTTTCCCTTTGAACTTTCCGTAGTAAACTTATGTCGGATATACTCGATCAATCGGTAGATTTGATATCTTTGAACCGTCGATCTTTGGTGTATACCTAGACAATCATAAGTCACACAATCAACCCTTAACCATCTTTGGTTCTCATTGTTATGTTCGTTTCAGCCATGAACACCGCCTGGTTTCATAAGTGCGTAGAGAACTGGCCTTACAAAGTTCTCCTTGAAGCGGCTAACACTTCACACTTATATAGGTGATTCCTAAATGTGTCATCCTGTAGATACACTATTTGATATACCCCGTATCAAATTTAGAAATCATTAAAAAGCCTTAATGCTTTATCCTTGGTACTGAACATTGTCTCATCACGAGAACGGACTAAAATTATATTTGACAATGTTGAACCGTCATTAATGACTTTGTTTGATCTCCTTGAACCTAGATCTTGGGATCTCCAGTCTTCTAGGTAGAGTTACCGCCACAATGACTTGTTCTCGGCCATAGCCCCATTCCCCTTGATGATTTCTCAACTACCTCTCTAGTTAGGCCTTTTGTAAGTGGATCCGACACATTATCACTTGACTTTACATAGTCAATCGTGATAATTCCTCTAGAGAGTAATTGCCTAACGGTTTTATGTCTTCGTCGTATATGACGAGATTTACCGTTATACATAACGCTCCCAGCCCTTCCAATTGCCGCTTGACTATCACAATGTATGCATATTGGTGCCAACGGTTTGGGCCAAAATGGAATGTCTTCCAAGAAATTCCGGAACCATTCAGCTTCTTCACCGGCTTTATCTAAGGCTATGAATTCAGCCTCCATTGTAGAGCGGGCAATACATGTTTGTTTGGACGACTTCCAAGATACCGCTCCTCCACCAATAGTGAATACATATCCACTCGTGGACTTAGAATCAGTTGAACCGGTGATCCAATTTGCATCACAGTATCCCTCAATCACCGTGGGGAAATTACTGTAGTGCAATTCAAAGTTCTGGGTATGTTCTAAATATCCCAAAACTCGTTTCATTGCAATCCAATGAGATTGGCCTGGATTGCTCGTATATCGACTCAGTTTACTTATAGCACAAGCTATATCTGGTCGTGTACAATTCATGATATACATTAAGCATCCCAATACACGAGCATAATCCAATTGTGATATGCTTTGGCCTTTATTCTTTGCTAATGCAAGATTCACGTCAATTGGAGTCTTTGCAACTTTAAAGCCCAAGTGCTTGAATTTTTCAAGTACTGTCTTAATATAATGAGATTGTGACAATGCCAGACCTTGAGGAGTCTTATGGATCTTAATTCCCAGAATTAAATCAGCAACTCCCAAGTCTTTCATATCAAACTTGCTATTGAGCATATGCTTAGTAGCATTTATGTTGGCAATGTCATTACTCATAATCAGCATATCATCCACATATAGGCAAACATTGACTATGTGATTTGGAACATTTTTAATGTATACATATTTATCACATTCATTTATCTTAAAACCATTTGACAACATTGTTTGGTCAAATTTTGCATGCCATTGTTTGAGTGCTTGTTTTAGTCCATAAAGAGACTTAACAAGTCTACATACCTTCTTTTCTTTACCTGGAACCACAAACCCTTCAGGTTGTTCCATATAAATTTCTTCCTCCAACTCTCCATTTAAGAAGGCCGTCTTAACATCCATTTGATGAATTTCAAGACCATACACTGCAGCTAATGCTACTAACATCCGTATGGACGTAATTCTTGTAACTGGAGAGTATGTATCAAAGTAGTCTAGACCTTCTCGTTGTCTATACCCTTTGACTACGAGTCTTGCCTTGAATTTATCAATAGTGCCATCATCTTTGATTTTTCTCTTAAAAATCCATTTAGAACCCAAAGGTTTATTTCCAGGAGGAAGATCAACCAATTCCCATGTATGGTTGTTTAATATGGATTCTATTTCACTATTGACTGCCTCTTTCCAAAACAATGATTCCGAAGAAGTCATAGCTTCTTTAAATGTTTGAGGATCATTTTCCAATAAGAAAGTTACAAAATCTGGTCCAAATGAAGTAGACGTTCTTTGACGTTTACTACGTCTTGGATCCTCCTTATTACATGTACTTTCTTTTGTTTCTTCCCGAGGTCGTTTAGATCCTTCACCAAACGACTCACATTCCTTTTTATACGGATATATATTTTCAAAAAACTCAGCATTATCTAATTCTATAACCGTATTATTATGAATGTCGGGATTTTCTGATTTATGAACCAGAAATCGATATGCTTTACTATTTGTCGCATATCCTATGAAAACACAATCAATGGTTTTCGGTCCTATCTTTACCCTTTTTGGTTTAGGAACTTGCACTTTTGCCAAATACCCCCACACTTTAAAATCATTTCCATTTTTCATATGGAATGGATTGTGTTTTGCTATGGGGCACTCGATTTAATATTCGATTAGCCGTAAGAGTGGCTTTCCCCCACAAGTTCTGTGGCAATCCAGAACTTATCAACAACGCATTCATCATCTCCTTTAATGTGCGATTCTTTCTTTCCGCAATCCCATTAGATTGGGGCGTGTAAGGGGCTGTTGTTTGATGAATAATTTCATATTCTAAACATATTTCTTCAAAAGGAGATTCATATTCACCACCCCTATCACTTCTTATCATTTTTACTTTCTTGTTAAGTTGCGTTTCAACTTCATTTTTGTATTGCCTGAATGCGTCTATTGCTTCATCTTTATTATTCAGTAAGTAAACATAGCAATATCGAGTACCATTGTCAATAAAAGTTATGAAATACTTCTTTCCACCGCGAGATGGTATTGACTTCATGTCACAAATATCTGTGTGAATTAAGTCTAAAGGATTTGAATTCCTTTCAACTGACTTATAAGGATGTTTAACATACTTAGATTCCACACATGTTTGACATTTTAATTTTTCGCATTCAAACTTGGGCAGTACTTCCAAGTTAATCATTTTCCGCAAGGTTTTATAATTGACATGACCCAAACGTACATGCCATAAATCATTTGACTCAAGTAAGTAAGAAGAAGCTGAAATATTATTATTGTTTTCCACAACCATTACATTCAGATTGAAAAGGCCCTCAGTGAGGTAACCTTTTCCTACAAATATTTCATTCTTACTAATGACAACCTTGTTGGACACAAAAACGCACTTAAAACCGTGCTTAATAAGAAGTCCAGTAGAGACTAAATTCTTTCTCATTTCGGGAACATGAAGGACATTGTTCAAAGTCATGACCTTGCCAGAAGTCATTTTCAGAAATATCTTCCCATATCCTTCAACTTTTGCTGTTGAAGCATTTCCCATATAAACTGTCTCTCCGGGTCCAGCAGGAGCATAAGTAGCAAAAGCTTCTTTAACTGCACAAACATGGCGAGTGGCTCCTGAATCAAACCACCACAGTTTAGGATTTCCCACCAAGTTACATTCAGAAAGCATGGCACACAAGTTATCAACATCATCATGGTTTACTACCATGTTTGCTTGACCCCTTTTCTTGTCTTTCTTCGGAGCACGACACAGTCTATGCATTCTAATCAAGTTTACGGAACAGTATAAGATTTTACATTACTGATGGCAACATAAACTTTACTATCTTTAGGTCTCTTGTCAAGGCATATACGTCTTGCTAGACTTGATTTTTGTGTTGTATTATTTGGAAAATACAAAGAATCTGCTGTATTTGGTGCTATGTAATCTAGATATAATCATGATCATGACCAATTGCTGCTTCACGACTAAAGTCATAGGTTGTCAGAGAATGTTGGATAGTCAGACAACTATTAATTGACCGTCTCACTATTGAACCTATCGACATCCTGTTTTTCTTGGACGGATTTTCTCTTAATAGGAAAAGGAGGAGTTACTCTGAATCCAGGACAACAGAATTGTTTTATAGAGTTCCTGATTGTCTAATCATTCACTTTTATGGGCTTGTATATTTTGTAGCCATTTATTGTTTTCCTGAAAATTTTGCATATCTTGGTATCAACACTCAGTAAGCATCTGGTTTCATTTTGACAACTCATCTGTTGTCTATTACAGTGAACAATCCAAAATATCCAGCCCACTCTGAATAAGACATTCCTTGGCCTGCTATATCCAACTGAAAACTACAAGAGCGAGGAATACCTAGATGTGCTTAATTGCTCTTCATAGAGAAACTCTTCTTTTAGTGATTGGTGAAGTTGGGTAAATTGGTGGTGATTTTTGAGCTATATTACATAAACTCTTGATTTGCCTTGATATTTCTGTATAAAACCGGTATGGCATAGTGTGTGCTTTATACTGATCTTTTCGGATTACACTTAGAACTTGCTATGAGATGGACGTAGTTCAATACTGAATTAGAAAGTCTAACTTCAGGTGTACTGGATACGAAACATAGTAGTCTACATATATAACATCATGTTTGCCTTTTTTCCCTCTTTGTAGTTTGAGATTGTTCAGTTTCGTTTGCTAAAGTCAAGTATGTCATTATATGTGTGCTGTGAAATAAGTCAGCCAGTTTTACGTGATATCTTAAAGTGGAGTAGAAACTGCAATATCTCCCGCGTCTCCGTTTTGTTCATTAGGATAGGCTTCTTTTATCATGGTATGCTGTTAACAGATCTTCTTGTTGATGATCATTTTTTTTCTAAATTAGCGAACTTTCATGTAAAGAGTAAAGACAGCTCCCTATGTTTAACACAGTGAAGCATGCACGGAAAGAATGGAGACCAGTCTCCTAATGGAAAATACAAAAGCAGCATTATCATCATGAACGAACAACTGTAAACAACATAAATTTGACTCTCCAATTTGGTTAAATATGTAGGGAAATGACACGGGAAAAGTAATAATAATACTGCAATAATGTTATTTGTGAGTAGATATACAAATTGGCTTGAGTCGTGCTGGGCACTGTCCTAAGAAACTATTTCAGCAATGTGAAATGTTTCCCCAGGATTAAACAAGTCTATCTCTATTTATTTAGAGGATACATGAATCAACAAAATTAAATAATAAATTGAGCAGGTACAGAAAATTGGAGAGAAGAATTAATAATAATAGGTAATGATTGTAGGAAGAAAGTAATGATTAGCAAGATGAATTTTTGGTTGAGAATTGAGTTAGTATGATGGCTAATCCACAACCTATTTATAGGCAATTAGGAAGGTTGCATGTATGACAAGTGTGGAGAGTCTTTTAACACTTGTCCAAATATATTAGTCCACTTGGCTTCAATATTAACAAATGTACCTAGACACATGGTAATTTGCATAGCCACTTGTCAAAGCCCTTCAACACTTGGTTTTAAGGCTTCATGCAAGAAGCCACTTGGAAATAGATAGGACACTTGTAAAATGAAAAGACATATGACTATTTTAAAATATTGAAAATACTCCCACAATCCCTACATATTTTCAATATTTATAGGAGAAGGATAAAGGAATGGAAGAATTGACTTGCTGGATTTGCATGGTCCAAATGTAATGGGTTTGGTGTCTTCAAGACTATGAACCAAACTTAAACCAATAAAACTTAACTCACAGAATTACTGGTGAAATATAATATTTCTATGAACTAATAATTCTTATTGTAAGTCAGAGATTTTATCAATCACATTTCGACCCTCACAATTTTGTTGTTCAATGCGGTTTTGCGTCAGTAGGCCATGCGCGTGCCTGGTTATTCATGAGAGCTCTAGAAACTAGGCTAAAATCTGATAGGAGCGGCCCACTCCACTCTCATATAGGTGAATTCATCAAGTGTATACTGCTTTTAAATACACCACCCATAGGGAATATGAATTTCATTAAGAATTATAACTCAACCTGCAGTCAAGCACTCTTTTTAGTGCTTAAGTGCCAATATCGACTTGTTATTACCCATATGAACCTACTTCATGGGATCTCCAATCATATATGTTGGGTTACCATCTCTATTGACAACATGTCGGCCTTAACCCCATCTCTTTTGAGGTTTGAAGAATTAATTTTCTTTCCACAGGTTTAGTTAGAGGATCGGCCAAATTATCTTCTAACTTCACATGATCAATGAAAATTATTGCATCTCTCAGCAGCTGCTTTATGACATCATGTGTCTACTTTACAATTATAAGTTTTATTCTTTGCAATAACTATTGTCGCTTGACAATCACAATGCATAAACACAGGAGGCAATACATCCTTTATTAAAGGGATATTAGCTAAGAAGTTTCTTAGCCACTCAGCCTTAGAACCAGCTAACTCCATAGCTACAAACTCTGATTCCATAGTCGATCTAATAATGATCGTCTGTTTAGCTGATTTTCACGATATTGCACCACCACCAATGGTGAATACATAACCACTAGTGGATTTTGTTTCATCTGAATCAAAGATCTAGTTTTGCATCACCGTACCCTTCTAAAATAGAAGGAAATCCACTATATAGGATACCATAGTTCATGGTTCCTCTCAAATATTTCATTAGTCTAGCTAATGCATACCAATGCTCTTTGTTGGGATTATGAGTATATCTACTCAGTCTACACACAACATAGGCTATATCAGGCCTTGTAAAATTTATTAAATGCATCAGACTCCCAATAATCTGAGCATATTTAGACTGAGTAACTAAGTCACCGTTATTCTTTTTTAACTGAGAGTTAGCATAAAAAGGAATGCTCAATGGTGTGACATTAAAATATTCAAACTTCTTAAGAAGTCTCTCAACTTAATGTTCTTGTGACAACATTATGCCATATTCACTCCTTATAACTTTAACTCCCAATATCATATTTACTTCACCCACATCTTTCATATCAAAATTAGCAGACATAAATAATTTAGTACTTTGCACAATATTTAAACTTGTACCAAATATAAGCATGTCATCAACATACAAACATATTATCATATAATCATTGTCTACTACTTTAGTATAAATACATTTATCCACCTCCACTGAAGAAAAACTGTCTCTCAGTAAGACTTGTTCAAATTTCTCATACCACTGTTTAGGAGCTTGTCTAAGGCCATAAAGAGATTTAATTAATTTACAAGCTTTATTTTCTTGTCCAAGAATGACATAGCCTTTAGGTTGAACCATATAAATTTCTTCTTCTAAATCACCATTTAGAAAAGCAGTTTTGACATCCATTTGGTGGATAAAAAACTTATGAATTGAAGCTAAGGCAATTAATACTCGAATAGAAGAAATTCACTGGTGCAAATGTATCAAAATAATCTATATTTTATTTTTGAGAAAATTCTTTTGCTACTAACCGAGCTTTATATTTGTCTAAAGATCCATCAGGATTAAATTTCTTTTCAAAAATCTATTTACAACCAATGAGATTTGCACCGGGAGGTAAATCTGTTAAAGTCCATATTTTATTTTTCAAAATAGAGTCGATTTTAACTTTTATTGCCTCTTTCCAATAATTAGCTTCTGAAGAAGATATAGCTTCAAAATAATTTGATGGTTCATTATCAACAAGAAAAGTTTGAAATTCATTCCCATAAGGAAAATATTCTTTTCTAGGCCTTTTGCTCCTTCTCAATTCCTCGTTAGAGGTAATTTCATTATTTGTTTCAACATGTGTATGAGGAATATTATAAGATATTGGATAAATATATTTAAAGAACTCAATATTCTTTGTCTCAATTATAGTATTGCAATCAAGCACATCACTTTTTAAAACAAAAAATTTGTATGCAGCACTATGTTCAGCATATCCAATAAGCATGCAATAAGCTGTTTTAGAATCTATTTTTCTCTTTTTAGGTTCAGGCAAAAGAACTTTAGCAAGTCACCCCCACACTTTTAAATATTTCAAGTCAGGTTTATAACCCTTCCACAATTCATACGGAGTTTTGCCAGTTCTTCTATGTGGTATTTTATTTTGTAAGTGACATGCAGATAATATAGCTTTACCCCACAAATTATCAGGAGTATTAGAACTAACTAACATAGAGTTCATCATCTCTTTCAATGTTTTATTTTTTCTTTCAGCTACTCAATTTGACTCAGGTGAATAAGGCGGAGTTACTTCATGAATTATTCCATTCTTTTCACAAAAATCATTTAAAGATAAATATTCTTCACCTCTATCAGATCTAATTCTCTTAATTTTTCTAACAAGTTGATTTTCAACCTCAGTTTTATAAGAAACAAAAGCATTAAAAGCATCATCTTTATTTCCAAGCAAATACGACTTAGTATATCCAGAAAAATCATCAATAAAAGTTACATAATATCTTTTACCACCTCTAGTCATAGTCTGCTTTAAATCGCCTAAATCAGTGTGAATCAAGGATAATAATTCAGTTTCTCTATTTATAGAAAAATAAGTCTTTCTAGTACTTTTAGCTTCAGCACATATTTCACACTTGTTAATATTATTTGAGTCTAAACCATATATTAATCCTAGTGACGGCATTTTTTTTATATATGCGATATTAACATATCCTAATCTAGCATGCCATAAAGAAATAGACTCAACCATGTAAGCAGCAGAAGGTATATTTTCATATCTAGTATCAAAAACATTAAGTACAAATAAATCATGATTATAATATCCATTGCATACAAAAATATTTTTTTTGGTTAGTACGACCTCGTCATTTTCAAAGAAAACCTTCACTCCAACCTTTCCTAATAATCCCACAGAAACTAAATTGGTTTGGAAATTAGGTACATGCAACACATCACTCAATGCTAGAGTTTTACCGGATGTGGGTTTGAGAAGAATTTTTCCTTCACCAAGATAAATAGTTTCTTCTCCTTCTTCAACTTGGGTGTCATTTTTGTCTGCACAAATGTGCCTAGTAGCACTAGAGTCTATCATCCAATTTCTCACATTGGCCACATTATTTATTTGGAAAATGACCGCAACTATTATATTATCCACTTTAGTCAAATTTAATTTTGACTTAGCGAGATTGTCATTTATCCAACTCTTCTCTTGCATTGAGGTGCATTTTTCTTGAAGATTTTAATATTAGCATTGGACATGTAACCATGTCTATTTACATACCTGTGTTTTGACATTAGTGTCTCCCAAAGTTGTGGATGCAATAATGTATTTGCAACACCGTGGATATCTGGTAAGACAACTGGAACAGTTGCAGTAGAGACAATACCAAAATTGGTAGCACCATCAAAAATTTTCTTAGTGGTATTACTTGCCGTAATTTCTTAGATTGTAGGAAAATAACACGAGAAAAGTAATAATAATACTGCAATAATATTATTTGTGAGCAGATACACAAATTGGCTTGAGTCGTGTTGGGCACTATCTTAAGAAACTATTTCAACAATGTAAAATATTTTTTCACGATTAAACAAGCCTACCTCTATTTATTTAGAGGATACAAGAATCAATAAAATTAAATAATAAATCCAGCAGGTTCAGAAAATTGGAGAGAAGAATTAATAATAATAGGTAATGATTGCAGGAAGAAAGTAATGATTAACAAGATGAATTCTTGGTTGAGAATTGAGTTAGTATGATGGCTAATCCACAACCTATTTATAGGCGATTAGGGAGGTTGCATGTATGACAAGTGTGGAGAGTCTTTTAATACTTGTCCAAATATATTAGTCCACTTGGCTATAATATTGACAAAATGTACCTAGTCTTTCATGCATGAAGACGCATGGTAGATTTGCATAGCCACTGAAATTTTGAAAATACTCCCACAAAATAGTCCTCTACTGGAAACCTGTGATGAAGGGAATCTAGGAGCACATCGGTTGAACGATCCCAATCGCAATAATAGACAGCCCGGTGCACAAAACATTATGGCATTCACGTAGGATTCAAGGAAGAGCTTCACCCTATGGGGGTGTGATGTAGGCAGCCTACCCTGATACAACCAGATTCTAAGTGCATTATGTAAGAAAGAAATATCGATGAAGCATATTATGACATGTTTTATGGCATGAGGTATGTGATGCCTTTACAATAGCAGTGTTTACCCGAAAAATGGATATAGTTAAATTTATACGCAGTTCCGAAGATATATGGTATAACTAACACAGAATGCTGGGATAAATAAAAGGATGAATATGGGTTAGTGAAAAACGTAATCCAGGTGAATCAATTATGAACAGTAAATTTAGGATTTAACAAAATAGAATCAATCTAAGAAACTAGAAAGATCACTTTTCCTTATAGAGGAAATAATACAGTTTTTCATAGTCTAAGTCTCCAAAAAGATGGATCTCTACCAGAATGATGAACAAGCCCTTTTATAGTGAAGGGATTTGGCTCCAAGTATAATAAAATAAACATTCAGTGGGAGACCCATGATAAATCAGCTTTTCCATAATTTCTGCCAAGATTCCCTCTAGTGGGATTACAACGGCTTTTGTCTGCAAGCTCGATCTTGCTTAGAATCCTCGATTTTGGTTCGAGCTTGATTTCATCTCGAACTCGTGATCTTGGTCCGAGCCCGATCCTGGTTCGAGCCCTCGGATGGATTCCAGGTCGATGTAGGTTGGTTTTTGGATTATCAGCACGATAGATCTACCCGCGCCATGGTTCGATTCTTGTTCGAGTTTGATTATGATATCGATCTCAACAAGGACCGGCCTCCCCGGGCTCTAGGTTAGTTCGTGCCCCCCTTCGAGATCTTACCTCGATACATCACCCTTCGAACCGTACCGGACATACCAAGGCTGAAATCTATTTCGACCGTATACAGATAGTCCTCTCGTTTCTCAGAAAGAAATATGGCAAGAAACGATATGATTTTCAACGGCTCGATCGGATTATATCTTGTCGATTCCATCAAGTTCGATCGTGACGCACATGATAGCTGTCCTGTTGATTTAGTCTTTCAAGGCATTTAATGCATGTCAGGCGGTGGTCTGCCACTGCTGATAACGAACCGCCGTCGCTTTGACCCTATAAATAACTCTCACCTTTATCTTTTACCATTTTTGCATCTTCTATCTTCTAAAATTTCTCAATTTCTTCTTTATACTCTCTAGCCTAAAAAAAGCTGTGATTTCTTTCCGAAAAGACCCCTCAATTCTACCAAATCTCTATCACTTTCTTCTACTCCTTATTTTTGAATTCAAAAATGGCGAAAATATCGCAAACCGTTCCTCAGAAAGAGAAAGCTTCATGTTTACCCGAAAAATAGATATAGTTGAATTTATATGCAGTTCCGAAGATATGTGGTATAACTTAACACAGAATGCTGGGATAAATAAAAGGATGAATATGGGTTAGTGAAAAACGTAATCCAGGCGAATCAATTATGAACAGTGAATTTAGGATTTAACAAAATAGAATCAATCTAAGAAACTAGAAAGATCACTTTTCCTTATAGAGGAAATAATACAGTTTTTCATAGTCTAAGTCTCCAAAAAGATGGATCCCTACCAGAATGATAAACAAGCCCTTTTATAGTGAAGGGGTTTGGCTCCAAGTATAATAAAATAAACATTCAATGGGAGACCTATGATAAATCAGCTTTTTCATAATTTCTGCCAAGATTCCCTCTAGTGGGATTACAATGGCTTTTGTCTGCGAGCTCGATCTTGCTTAGAATCCTTGATTTTGGTTCGAGCTTGATTTTGTCTCGAACTCGTGATCTTGGTTCGAGCCCGAGGATGGATTCCAGGTCGATGTAGGTTGGTTTTTGGATTATCAGCACGATAGATCTACCCGCGCCATGGTTCGATTCTTGTTCGAGTTTGATTATGATATCGATCTCAACACGGACCGGCCTCCCCGGGCTCTAGGTTAGTTCGTGCCCCCCTTCGGGATCTTACCTCGATACATCACCCTTCGAACCGTAGCGGACATGCCAAGGCTGAAATCCATTTCGACCGTATACAGATAGTCCCCTCGTTTCTCAGAAAGAAATATGGCGAGAAATGATATGATTTTCAACGACTCGATCGGATTATATCTTGTCGATTCCATCAAGTTCGATCGTGACGCATATGATAGCTGTCCTGTCGGTTTAGTCTTTCAAGGCATTTAATGCATGTAAGGCGGTGGTCGGCCACTGCTGATAACGAACCGCCGTCGCTTTGACCCTATAAATAACTCTCACCTTTATCTTTTACCATTTTTGCATCTTCTATCTTCTAAAATTTCTCAATTTCTTCTTTATACTCTCCAGCCTAAAAAAAAGCTGTGATTTCTTTCCAAAAAGACCCCTCAATTCTACCAAATCTCTATCACTTTCTTCTACTCCTTATTTTTGAATTCAAAAATGGCGAAAATATCACAAACCGTTCCTTAGAAAGAGAAAGCTTCATCTTCACACTGTGTCGCCGATGAGACACCGGCGGAGCCGCGTCCAGATGAGTGTATCCCCGAGGCGTGCATCCTTACTTCAGATTTTAAAGTTGATAAAGGTTCATCGGTCCCTGGCCGGTGTGAGCCGGTATTGAGGTACATGTGTTCGATTACTGAGAAGCACCTCGATCTGTTAAAGAAGGACTGCAATTGGGGAAAAAAAGAAGTGATAATACCTACCCCTGACGAAGACATCACTTCTCACGTGAAAGGGTTTTTGAATGTATATACTTACCCTTTCACTTTGGGTCCCCTTGATTCTGTCGTTATCAACTTCTGTCGACAGTATCAGGTAACCTTAGGCCAGGTCCATCCTTCTTTGTGGCGGATCGTTATTATGATCCGATATTTCATGAGCAAAATCGAGGGGATGTCGTTCACCCTCGATCATCTTATTCGGCTGTACCGTCCCCGACTTTTTCGGGGAGGGTTAATAAAACTCTAGCGTCGGGATACCAAGGCTTTGTTCTCGAGTATTGACGAGGACAGGGACCGGGATTGGATGAGCATGTTCGTTAGAGTTAGGACTTCGGACCTGATCCTGACTGAAAAGATGCCCTTTCCCGAGGAGTGGAATTTGAAACGTAAGTGTGATTTTGCTATTGCTTCTATTTCGTTCCTTCATTTGTCCTCTTATCGACACTCCTCTTTTCGTGATGTAGCGGTTCCCTAGATGCCCGGAGCGGTTACCGACCTCAAGAATTGGGTACGAGATCTTGTTTCGACTTCCACATACGCCGAGCGCTATTGGCGTGATTTGTCTAAGGGTCGGTGGGAGGCCAAAAATCACGGTAAGCTCATTTCTCGGATTCTGATGAGGCATTTCTCGATATTTGTTATAAGGTTTCCCATATGCAGGTTTGGGTAAGGATGCGGTCTTGAGACCTCTGTCTAATGAGGAGGATGTCCCGACCTTCGTTCCAAAGCCGGTGAAGGAAAATAAAAGGAAGAGAGCTTCGTTGCCCGAATATCCAAAACCGAAGAAGAGGACAGCTCGTAAGCCGAACAAGAATATTATTCCTTTGACCGTAGAATCCGTTTTGCGCCCAAGGGATGAAGAAGAAGAAGGGGATAATGAGTCCACGCTGGCAGTCCGGACGAAGAGCGCCACCGATGCTTCAACGCCGGCTGGATCGATGATGCCCTATGGGGATCCGTCTCGAACTGAAAATATACCGAAGAGAGGTTCTGGTAGAGTCCCCGAACTATCGGATGTCAAAGACGCCTCTCATCGGAATCAACCGGCAGGGGTTACAATCAAAGAGCCCTTCGAACCCCTCCAAGCCGAGGGGAATGCTCCGAGCAAGTCACTTGGGGCAGCAGCGATCGAGGACTCGCCTACCTTTCCCGCTTTTTCTGCATGGGTTATTCGGGAAGCTCAAGCTCTGGGGGCCCTCGATCTAGGTAGGCCTCACGATGAAGAGGATCTGTTCCATGACTTGTTTACTGGTATCGAGGATGTTGCCGGTGCCGGTGATGAATCAGATCTTTTTCACGGTTTGCGGCAGGCTTTGAACCAAGTGAGTCTTTTTTAAAAATCTTTTTATTGGTATTGCCTTTACGTTCGTCTTTTGTTAACTTCTCTTCTTGTTCCTTTGTAGGCTGCGGCGGTCCATCGAGAACAATGTTCTCATTCCCAGAATGAGCTGCATCGATACGCGGCCGACCTAAAATGCGCTACCGATGAGAGGAACTCTCTCAAACTTTCCTTAGGGCAGAGAGAGGAGGAAATAAAAGATCTCCGAGCCGAGCTGGCCAAGGCTTATCGAGACCAGAATGATTTGTCTGAGCAGGTAATGATGCTTTTGAAAACCTATGGGTTCGATACCAGAACGGCAGCTAATATTTCGGTCTCACAGCTGCAGCAAAAAATCGAGATGATAGGGAAGCTGCGTGAGGAAGTCGATGTGATAAGGATGGAATCCTTACGGTGGAAAGAAGGTATGGACCGCTTTGCTGCGGAAAAAGAGACTGCTCGAGCCCAGTTATCATCGTCTGAAACCCAACTTCAGAAAATGAAGGAAAAGGACCTGGTTAAAGCAAGAAAAATTGAGGAGCTCGAGGCTCGGTTGGCCTCAGTACTCGCCAAGGCCGAATCCGATGTTGAAATGGCAAAGACTTATGCGGATGCGCTCGTAGCCGTCTATCGGGCTGATGCTGAAGTTGCCCAAGTTCAGGCAAGAGAGGCAGCCGAATCTACCAATGGTCGGGCGCATTGGGTCGCCGAACTTGCTAAGTACCGATCCAGGAGAGAAACTCTCGAGGAGATTCATGCTCGCGGCTTCGATCTCACAGAAGAGATAAAAAGGGCAAAAGAACTCGAAGCTGATGTTGAAGCTCTGGTTTCCGATGATGATGATGACGATGATGGGAGCAAAAGCGGATCCAAGAACGGGGGGAACCTGATAAAGAAAAGACCGCTCCCGTTTAAAAATTATTTTTTTTGCTGTAGCCACCTATGTAGATAAATTTTGTGTATAGATTTATTTATTATTTTTTTTAGCCATCTATGTAAATAAAATTTGTATATAGGCATATCTCCATGTATTAAACCACTTAATCAAACTTGAACCTCGTGGTCTCTGCAACCGAGCGAGCTTTTATTCAAGATTGGGGCAATGTAGCCCTTTAGACTTATTAATTGTATCGATTCACTTTTGACGGTCGAGCGAGTGTTTGCTTGAACTCGAAAAAATAGATCGTAGGCTTGATCGAGTGAATGATTTGAACTCGAATTAATGCAACCCGTAGGCTATTTGGTCGAGTGAGTGTTTGCTCGAACTCAAAAATGAAACAATAGCCCGTAGGCCAAGTCGATTGAGTGATTCGAACTCGAATTGATGCAGCCCGTAGGCTATTTAGTCGAGTGAGTGTTTGCTCGAACTCGAAATGAAAAATAGCCCGTAGGCCTGGTCGAGTGAATGATTCGAACTCGAATTGATGCAGCCCGTAGGCTATTTGGTCGAGTGAGTGTTTGCTCAAACTCGAAATGAAAAATAGCCCGTAGGCCTGGTCGAGTGAATGATTCGAACTCGAATTGATGCAGCCCGTAGGCTATTTGATCGAGTGAGTGTTTGCTCGAACTCGAAATAAAAAATAGCCCGTAGGCCTGGTCGAGTGAATGATTCGGACTCGAATTGATGCAGCCCGTAGGCTATTTGGTCGAGTGAGTGTTTGCTTGAACTCGAAATGAAAAAATAGCCCGTAGGCTTAATGGTCGCATTGTATCTTAATTCTTCGCATGTTATTACACGCCCGGGTTCGGGCCAATTTATACGAGCATGGCTTGCTTCAACCATTTGGCTCTTTACAGTTTTTCTATCGGGACCCTGTTGCTATGAAGTAACTCTCTTACGGGGCCTCGGATATCATTATAAATGCTGCACGACCAATGGTTGCCTCATTAAAAACCTTGCCGAAAAATCCATTTGGGATAAAACCGGTATAAGGAAAAAAGAGTGCAACGCGTGCTTTCTAATGAGAGATCCGTCCCTTGTTCGGACTTCTACAGGGGTCAGTTTTGAGATATAAACGAATATGGAAAGGTTGTACCTTAACAGTAGTACCGTTTTAGATGTGATACATTCCAGTTGCTTGATAACTGTTTGCCGTTTATAACGCCGATCCTGTACGACCCCTTTCCGATGTCCTCGAGTACCTGATATGGTCCTTTCCAATTCGGTCCTAGCTTTCCTTCATTCGGATTCCGGGTATTGATGGTAATTTTCCTCAACACTAAGTCCCCAGGCTTGAAATGGCGGAGCTTGGTTCTTCGATTATAATACCTTTCGATTCGCTGCTTTTGGGCGACCATTCGGACGAGGGCAGTTTCTCGCCTTTCGTCCGATAGTTCGAGGCTTGTGTTCATAGCCTCGTTATTTGATTCTTCCATCGAGAATCGAAATCTGGCATTGGGTTCACCAACCTCGACTGGTATCAATGCTTCAGATCCATATACTAAGAAGAACGGGGTCGCCCCCGTACTGGATTTTGATGTTGTCGGATATGCCCAAAGGACTTCGGGTAGGATTTCTCTCCATCTCCCTTTAGCATCGTTCATCCCTTTAGCGTCGGCCTCATTATTCTGTTCCTGTGGCACATGTCGTAAAGTCCATTGTTTGAAATGGCGTAAACTGATAAGCAGTTTATCTAAATACCTCTGCATTCTACCTTCTCGAACTTCGAAATTTTTGTTTACTTGACTTACCACCAGCAAGGAGTCGCAGTTGGCTTCAATGATTTCTACTCCCAAATTTCTAGCTACCTCGAGACCTGCAATCATGGCTTCGTACTCGACCTCGTTGTTAGTCAACCTGATAGTTTTAATAGATTGTCTAATAATGCCACCCGTGGGTTGTTTCAAAACTATGCCCAACCCGGACCCCTTTACATTTGAAGCCCCATCCGTAAAAAGGATCCATACCCCGGATGATGTACCTAATTTCAACAGTTCTTTTTCGGCTTCGGGTACGAGGGCTGGTGTGAAATCGGCCACGAAGTCTGCTAGGACTTGAGACTTGATGGTCGTGCGGGGTCGATATTCTATATCGTACCCACTGAGTTCGACAACCCATTTGCCCAGTCAGCCTGATAACTCGGGTTTGTGCAAAATATTACGAAGTGGGTAAGTAGACAATACGCATATGGGGTGACATTGGAAGTATGGCCTTAACTTCCTTGAGGCGCTTATCAGTGCAAGCGCCAACCTTTCTAGGAGCGGATATCTAGTTTCCGCCTCTCCTAAGGTTCGACTTGTATAATAAACTGGGAATTGCGTACCTTGCTCTTCTCGAACTAGGACACCGCTTACGGTGACTTCCGATACTGCCAAGTACAAACAAAGTTTCTTATCGGTTTTTGGAGTGTGAAGCAGTGGTGCACTTGATAGATATCGTTTTAGTCCTTCTAATGCTTGTTGGCACTCCGGGGTCCAAGAAAAATCGTTCTTCTTTTTTAGTAGAGAAAAAAAATTATGGTTTCGATCGGACTACCTCGATATGAATCGGCTTAGGGCGGCAATTCGACCCGTTAGTCTTTGCACGGCCTTTACGCTGTCTACGACGGTGATATCTTCGACGGCCCTAATTTTATCGGGGTTAATCTCTATTCCCCGATGTGATACCATGAAGCCGAGAAACTTGCCCGAACCGACCCCGAAGGCACATTTTTCGGGGTTGAGCTTCATTTTGTATTTCCTCAGAATCTCGAACATTTCCTGCAAATGAATTAAATGGTCCTCTGCGCACAGGGATTTGACTAACATGTCATCAATATAAACCTCCATTAATTTTCCTATTTGTTCTTCGAACATTTTATTCGCTAGGCGTTGGTAAGTGGCCCCTGCGTTTTTTAGCCCAAAGGGCATCACATTATAACAATACGTTCCATATTTGGTGACAAATGAGGTTTTTTCCTGGTCCTCCGGGTTCATCTGTATTTGATTATACCCGGAATAGGCATCGAGAAAAGTGAGGATCTCGTGGCCGGCCGTGGCATCGATCATGCGATCGATGTTGGGCAACAGAAAAGAATCTTTGGGGCATGCTTTGTTCAAATCCTTATAGTCCATGCACATTCTAAGTTTGTTCCCTTTTTTAGGGACTACAACTACGTTGGCTAACCATTCGGGATATTTTACCTCCCGAATGGACCCTATTTTGAGAAGTTTGGTTACCTCGTCCTTTATGAAGGCGTTCTTTATATCGGACTGGGGTCTTCTTTTTTGCTTCACCGGTCTGAACCTATGGTCCAAACTTAGCTGATGCGTCGTTATGTCCGGCGGGATCCCTATTATATCTAAATAGGACCAGGCGAAACAATCGATGTTATTGATAAGAAATTGAACGAGTTTCTTCCTGAGTTCGGGGCTCAACCCCGTTCCCAAGTATACCTTTTGCTCGGGCCGACGCTCGATTAATATGACTTGCTCTAGCTCCTCGATCGTCGATTTTGTGGCATCGGAGTCATCGGGAATTATGAAAGATCGAGGGACCCTTTGGTCCCCCTCCTCTTCGACTTTCTAGTTGTCTGGCTGGGTTGAAGTCGCTGTCTGTGATTGCTATTTGGTATCTCGTTCTCCTTCCGGGCCCGATCCTTTTATCGGTGAAAGTGAGGACATTGGTTTGGCTTCGTCGACGACGAACATTTCTTTTGCGGCTGGTTGCTCTCCGTATACCATTTTGACATCTCCCGACGCCGGAAATTTGAGGACCTGGTGTAGGGTCGAAGGCACGGCTCTCATGTTGTGGATCCATGGCCTTCCGAATAGGGCATTATACCTCATATCGCCTTCGATCACGTGAAACTTTGTTTCCTGGACAGTTCCGGCCACGTTTATTGGTAAGGATATCTCCCCTTTGGTGGTTTCGCATGCCATATTGAACCCGTTTAGGACCAGAGTTGCAGGTACGATCCGATCCTGCAAGCCGAGCTGCTCTACTACCTTCAATCGGATGATATTGGCCGAGCTACCTGGATCGATCAATACACGCTTAATTTTAGTTTTATTTACGAGTACAGGATATTACCAGTGCGTCATTGTGAGGTTGGATGACCCCCTCTGCATCTTCATCATCGAAGGACAAAGTCCCCATGGGTGCGTAGTCTTGAGTCCGAGATCGCTTTTCCCTCACCATCGATGTTTTAGTGCGCTTAAGCATCGGTCCCCGGGGGTATCGGTGCCGCCGATGATCATGTGGATAACGTGCTGTGGTTCTTCTTGCTCGTTCTGCTTGCTGAAATCCCTACTTCTAAAATGGCTCTTTGCCCTATCACTCAGAAACTCCCGAAGATGCCCTTTGTTAAATAGGCGAGCTATTTCCTCTCTTGGTTGCTTGCAATCTTCCGTTCTGTGGCCATGGGTACCATGATATTCGCACGTTCGATTGGGATTTCTCTGGGCGGGATTGGTTTGCATTGGTCGAGGCCATTTAGTGTCTTCGATGCACCCGATGGCCGACACGAGAGCGGATGTGCCAACATTGAAGTTATATTCTGATAATCGAGGTGCTTCTATATGCTCGGCATATTTGTCGAGGCCTCTCTTACTCATAAGCCCCCGAGAATTTTATCCCCGATCAATTCTTTGACTGTTCCGAACTGCGCTACGTATTGAACCATTATTTACTCGATCGATGACGTACGGTCGATATCGGTCTCTGTTTGACCTTTACTCTCTGTCGATCTGCTTTTGATTAATAATTGTCTTATTCTGATGAACAGGTCCGTACGGGGTCCCCGACTGATCATCCTCGACCCTAATTTTCGATTGATATCGGTTGTGCACATCTGCCCAAGATACCGCCGGATACTCGATCAAATTTTGCTTCAGCCGATGTGATGCTGTCGAACTTAGCTCGTTCAACCCTTGGGTGAAAGCTTGTACGGCCCAGCCGTCGGTGACCGGGGGTAATTCCATTCGTTCCATTTGAAATCGGGATACGAATTCCCCTAGCATCTCTCCCTGCCTTTGCTTTACTTTGAAGAGGTCTCATTTTCTCGATGCAACCTTTATGGCTCCAGCATGCGCTTTTACGAACGAATCTGCTAACATGGCAAAAGAATCGATGGAATTTGGTAGTAAATTGTGGTACCAAATCATAGCTCCTTTCGAGAGGGTCTCCCCGAACTTTTTCAATAGCACAGATTCGATCTCATCATCTTCCAAATCATTGCCTTTTATGGCACACGTGTAAGAGGTGACATGTTCCTTAGGATCGGTCGTACCGTTATATTTGGGAATTTCGGGCATACGGAACTTTTTGGGGATTGGCTTCGGTGCCGCACTTGATGGAAAAGGCTTTTGTATGAATTTTTTTGAATCAAGCCCTTTTACCATTGGTGGAGCCCCCGGGATTTGATAGACCCTGGCGTTATACGTTTCCACCCTCTTGTCGTTGGCTTCGACTCGTTTTGTGAGTTCCTCGAGCAATTTAGTAATTTCGGGAGTAGTCCCCGATTCCTGCTCGTTAGATTTTACTATGGCAGGCTCTGTTCTGGGAGTGACCTCTTGAAGTAACCCCTGCCGGACCTCTCGAAGTGGATTGGAAACCGGCCTGCTTTGTGCTTGAGTTTGGCTCTGTAGCCGAGCTATCGCTAATTGCTGGGCTTGCAACATCTCGAAGATCATGCGTAAGCTGGCCCCAATCTCCTCTGGGTTTTGGGTGTCTTGGGCTACGGATCGAGCATCGCCCTGAATGCTTCTTTCCGGTTCGGAACACTGGTTTGCTTCCAAAGCAATTTGTGAATTGACATTTAGTGGTATTTCGGCTCGAATCTCGGGTAGTGCCAAGTTGTTGGTTTCATCTTGAAGGCCAGCTTCGTAATCGATTGGTGAAGCCATTCGGTCGGTGGCTATTCGTAGCCGAACCTGAATTGAAGGTGTTTTCGGAAATAAGTGACCACTGTTATCCTCGGCACCACGGTGGGCACCAAACTGGTTACCCGAAAAATGGATATAGTTAAATTTATACGCAGTTCCGAAGATATGTGGTACAACTTAACACAGAATGCTGGGATAAATAAAAGGATGAATATGGGTTAGTGAAAAACGTAATCCAGGCGAATCAATTATGAACAGTGAATTTAGGATTTAACAAAATAGAATCAATCTAAGAAACTAGAAAGATCACTTTTCCTTATAGAGGAAATAATACAGTTTTTCATAGTCTAAGTCTCCAAAAAGATGGATCCCTACCAGAATGATAAACAAGCCCTTTTATAGTGAAGGGGTTTGGCTCCAAGTATAATAAAATAAACATTCAGTGGGAGACCCATGATAAATTAGTTTTTCCATAATTTCTGCCAAGATTCCCTCTAGTGGGATTACAACGGCTTTTGTCTGCGAGCTCGATCTTGCTTAGAATCCTCGATTTTGGTTCGAGCTTGATTTCGTCTCGAACTGGTGATCTTGGTTCGAGTCCGATCCTGGTTCGAGCCCTCGGATGGATTCCAGATCGATGTAGGTTGGTTTTTGGATTATCAGCAAGATAGATCTACCCGTGCCATGGTTCGATTCTTGTTCGAGTTTGATTATGATATCGATCTCAACATGGACCGGCCTCCCCGGACTCTAGGTTAGTTCGTGCCCCCCTTCGGGATCTTACCTCGATACATCATCCTTCAAACTGTATCGGACATGCCAAGGCTGAAATTCATTCCGACCGTATACAAGCAGCTTGCTTAATCGTTTTGGTGGAATAATTTCAGTTTAATGTCTCGCATATGTTGATGCGTGTCAAACCATTTCATGTTCCTGGACGAAAATATAACAAAACATCCAGAACTTTTGCTGAAAGGGTTGGCACTATCGTAAAATCCATTTAAATTAATGAATGTTTTGATCGATAAAAAGAATATTATTTCAATTAGGTAAAAAGTAAATGTAATTTAAAATGTTAACAATTAAAAATGGGTCAAAAATTGCTTCCAACGCAATGCAAAAAAGCCTAATATCTACTGATCTACGGAGACAAACAGATCAAACTAAAGTTCAAATCAAAAGTTCTCAATTCAATAGTTATATAGAGAAATTAAGAGTCTGTTTTGGCCAGGAAAAATAAGTTAAAGTAATTTTTTTTTTCAAAAGCATTTTTTTCAAAAGTACTTTGGGTGAAAAACAGTTTGTGTGACTAATTAATTTGAAAAATACTTCTAAGCAGCAATTTATATTTGACCGAGCTTTAAAAAGTGCTTCTAAGTGTATTTTTCTCAAAAGCGCTTCTCAAAAAATTCTTTTGGGGAAAAGCTATTTTTTTCTGCTTCTCAAAAACTGCTTCTGCTTCTACTCAATATTTTTTTTTTCTTTTAAAAACTTTACCAAACACTTTTAAGTTTAAAAAAAGATATAATTTCCTTAAACCTTCAATTGATTTTGCAGTAATCATGAGCTCCTAAACGATAACATTTTCTGTCACATCAATCTATTCTTTTGTGATCCTTTTCCTTGGATCGTGTACTCAAACAACGAATAATAATATGGGAAAGTAAAAGAGAAAAAAAGAAAAGAAAAGAAATGAAAAGAGGGACAAAAGAGGACAAAAGCATCAATCAATTTAATTAGGCGAAGTGATCTCAACTCAAAACCAAAGACCCACCCAAAACCCGCCAGCGCAAACCGCCAACAGGTTTTTCAATCCACCGGCTACAGCCCTCCACTGATAAACCCTCCAATTCCTCAGACTCCCATACACTATAAATATCTTCAATTGATTCCCTCACTTTCCATATTCAGCTAAAAGTCTTATACAGAGAAAATCAATCATCGTTGTGAGATCCAATATTGGGATGGCTGACGTGGCAGCAAAGGCGAGGAAGATATTGGTGGCGGTTGATGAGAGCGAGGAGAGCACCTACGCCCTTTCATGGTGTATAGAGAACATAATCACTGGAAATACCAATGATGCCCTTATCCTCCTCTACTCCATACCACCTCGAGCTGTTTACTCTTCCTTGGACGGAACAGGTGAGAAAGACAACCCTGAAGGTAAACTTAACAAAGTATTTGGAGGGTATCTGATTAATTGAATGGCGGGTTTGGTAAATTTGTTAAAATCTCAGGGTATTTGTTTTCATCTGATATATTGGCGACGATGGAGAGGTACAGCAATGAAGTAGCACAGTGTGTTATGGAGAAGGCGAAACGACTTTGCAAGGACTTGGATGGGGTTAGTCCATTTTTTGTAAATTTACTGATAGATCAAGGTTAAATTGGTCAGTGCAGAAACTTAGAGGTAATGTTTGTCTGTGTTGGGTTGTATTCAGGTTAAGGTGGAGACGATAGTGGAGCGCGGTGATGCAAGGGACGTGATTTGTCAGGTGGCGGAGAGGTTACATGTCGACATGCTCGTCATGGGAAGCCATGGCTATGGTGTAATCAAGAGGTACGCTTTTTACTATTGTACTTTTTTTCACTTATAGCCATTTGTTATTCAAAATTCACTCCCCTAAAGTTTGATAGCCATTTCGAGAATCTTATGGTCAGAACTCATAAACATTGTATTAAGAATATAAATGAGAATATTAGAATTAATTATAGTGTCCTAATATAAAAAATGTCGGTCTTTTCAGAACAAATTATAAAAAAGACTCTCATATAAAATGAGACATTAGGAAGTACTAATTACTTTCTCGTTTGGCATTAGGAACTACTAATTACTTTCTCGTTTGGTAGTTAACATAATCTGTTGTAAACAATCATGGAAATTTGTTAGTTATGAAACTTTAGTTGGGGATTGAACTAAAGACTACTCCCTCCGTTCCATAACAAGTGACCAGTTTGCTTTAGGCACGCCCATTAAGAAAATACTAAATTCTATACAAAAATACCTAGTATGACTAAACTACCCTTAATTAAATATTAATGTGAGGAGTAAGAAAACTTTTTAGGGATATGCACATAAGGATAAAAGAGTAAAAATAAATTGATTTTTTTCTTGATAACATAAATGGACACTTATTTTGGACCAAAATGATAAAGCAAATTGGTCACTTATTGTGGAGCGGAGGGAGTATTGAATTGGAGGAAAATGTTTGAGGAAAACATTTTCCAAAACTCTTTTCAACTTTCTCTACCCTATTCCCATCCCACCAACCCTCACAAACTCACACCCAACCCCCCCAACCCCTACCCCCACTACCAAACCGTTCCCACCCCAACCTTGCCTACCACATACTTTCTTTTCATGTAAATAGAGTACTTTTTTGTGTTTCAACAAAATGAGTATATTCTTTTCATGATGCAAAAAAAGTAGTTTCTTTCAACAAAACGAGTTCTTTTGTTTTTTCATGATGTAGAAATAATATTTTCTTTCGTTTGAGTATTTTTTTTTTCATGATGTAGAAAAAATATTTTCTTTCATTTCAATGTAGAAAAAAGTTTTTCATGAATGAGTACATGAAAGATGAGGATTTTGGGAAGGTGAGGAGAGTAGGGTAAAAAAGTTATTTTCTTAAAAATATTTTATTCTCTAACCAAATATTAGAAAATATTTTTAGGAAAAAGTTTTTCACTCGTCAATCAAATAAGGAAAAATAAGTGATAAAATCACTCATTTTTCATGAAAATATTTTTCAGAAAAATATTAAATACACCCATTATGTTAAAATTTTTAATTAAATATTTAGTAAGATGATATCAAACAATTGTAAAGATTTATTGCTCTATGGTCCTAAAGTTATTCAAAAGCTGCTTGGAAAGAGACTTGTTTTGTTACAAGGTTAAACAATTACTATTGGCAGCCAATCTTCATTCTTATACTATTTGATTATTAAGGATGGGAATTGGTAACACTCATAATTCAAATTATGATTATTGCTGTCCAATTTAGTCCCTGAAATGCTACCAAGACTTAGTTTCGGATAAATTTGGATCGCTTCCTAAATTTTACCAAGTGAACCATGATACTATCTGAATTATTTTTCATTACATTTAATGACAAGGAAAATAACAAACAATTTTCACAGTGAATTGAAAAAAAAGGTAGAAAGAAGAATACTCTTATAAGTATATTATGCATTTTTTCATGCTTATGTAATGGTGTCTAGGGTTTTAATGTTGATCTAAATACAGGGCATTTCTTGGGAGTGTGAGCAACCACTGTGCACAGAATGTCAAGTGCCCAGTTTTAATAGTGAAAAAGCCCAAAACCAATGGCACCAGCAAGTAGATTTTGTACGTTATTGAATTTGTTTGTGTAATGTAAATAGGCAGAGTTCTGTGGTTTTGTTGTAGTTTTTCTTTTTCTTGTTTACCTTGATTTATGTACTTTTGGATTAAACTTGCAGAATGATTGTATGATTGCTTTTCAAATTTATTTGCCTTTTGTTCGAGCAACCTTTTTTGCATGACTAACATTGGCAAAGGAAAGCCTTGTTCACATACTCTCCTTTGAATTCATGTGAACCTATTTGACTTGACACGTAATTTAAAAAAAAAAAAGAGAACTTTGAATTTGAGGTATAAAATGAGACATATTTTGTGTGTCTATAAATTATTGCATAACAGTAGATTATTTCCAAATATGGAAAATAGGTCATTCTTTTTTGGCACGGACTAAAAAGTAAATATGTTCACGTAAATTGAAACAAAGTGAGTATTAGTTATGCAGTTTGTATAATACAAGAAACGTTTCAGTTAATGTTGATTGCGTTAAAATGAGTATCAAGTAAAACGCAATTAGTCTAAATTAAGCCACTCTTCAAACATTTTTCTGCTACATTGTGTTCAAACGAGTTATCTCTTTCTATTTATTTGGGTTCTTTCTTGTGGTTAGAAAATGGGTTCTTTTTCTGCTACTATGGGTTCAAACGAGTTATCTCTCTCTACAAGGGAACTCTAGAAAAAGCAGAGTAGGGCGTTTTCCACTCAAAAATTATCATTCTGTTGAAAAACTATACAAGTTCAAAATAGACTAAAATATGAAAAGATACATTAAAAATTTATACATAAAAAAGAGTGGAAATGGATATTTCATTCAGAGGGATGCCACGTGTAAATTTCATCAAAAGAGGGGTAAATTAAGAACTTTGACGCAGGGACAAATATGACTAAAAAGTATAATGGGGGACGAGATTATATAATAAATGTAAGTAGAGGGGTATATCAGAGATCCTGTGCCTCTAAAAAAAAACTTAGAGGAGTATTAAAACTACCTAAAATAAGGCTACATATATAAAATTAAAGGGAACATAGGTATTTTCCTTCCAGAGCGAAGCCAAACTTCCACTGTTAAAATATTATTTTCATGGTAACGACAACGATTCTATCTTCGTAAGTGTTACAACTAAAGTCTAAAAAGTCCACATAAATTGGGATACACACAAGAGAGTTATTGCTTATCTATGAGAAGTTTTACACTTTGCATGGTATCTCAAGTCAATTAGAACTCTTATTAACCAAGTAAATAACATTAAAAATAAAAATACAAAATGAAGAAAAGGAGAAACGGTTCTGTTTCAGCTTAACGTCTCTATGTCCTTCTTCCTCACGGGGCATTGCTTTGGGTAAGCCAATGCTCAAACTTCTTGTTGTAGTTATTGTTCCTTTATCTCTTCTAAATTTTCCTATTCAAGCCCTGCTTTTTACTAGTTTGATCTTTAAATGCATTCCCCAGTTGAAACTTGCATTACAATGACTTTAATTTATATTGGTTAGCAATACTAGAGTGTAATAAAATTGTATTTATAAGATTAGGTTATATGTGTTTCGTCTTTGTGAATCAAGTAACAATTCATCAATACTAGTATCCTAATATATACATGCAATACACTTTATTTAGTTTTTGATAAGTATATAATTATCACTCAATTGTTATAAGAAGTTCAGCAATAAATTTTGTATATGTTAGGGAGTACGTTGTGCATTGATTGTCATATTGGGAAATTATAGACATCGGAATTACACTATGCAACGGATGAAGCTTTACTCCTGCAATGTGCTACGTCATGCTTTCTTCCTCATTCTCCTTGTAAGTACCTTTCAATAATGTATGTCTTTACTTCTTTTTTTTGGTGTCAATATTAATTACTTTAGGTTAAATGAATTAGGAATAAATTATCACCAAGGGTTGTGGTGGAATGATAAATGTACTCAACTCTTAATCAAAGCTATCGGTTCGAGTGCAGGAATGAAGTTCCCTTTGGTAGGGAGCTGCTAAAGTGAGCTTTCTACTGTGCGAATTAGAATTGGTCGAGCCAGTGGATTTCGGATGATTATACAGAAAAAATAGGAAGAACTTTAGCAATGTACCGTAATTAGCAAGTATTTTTGGTAAAAATATATGTTATTTGAATCTTCGGAATTGACAAGATAATATAATTTGTATTAATAATATCGTTTTTTTTCCTTCCTCGAAACTTCATTGCAGGGAGTGGCAATTTACATTTTTGTGAAGTTGTCTGTGATGAGAAATCAGAGTGAACACCATGTGAACATGCTATCAGAACAATTGAGAAATAAAACATTTTCACAGATTGAACACACTGCCAATATGTTTCTTCCCCTAAATTACTCAGCATCAAGCTTGGCTAGAGGTCTAAGTTCATCTCTCAATGGAACTCAGTTACCCTTCACCGCAATCCAATCTAAGGTAAATAAACAAATTTCCTCAATTTCTTTTTTCCTTTTTGGTGCTTTTATATATTCTGGAGTTTGCGAGTTTGATGAGGTAGCAAGAAAGAACTTGTTCATTGTAGTTTAATAGAATTATTTCAAGTAGTGTTCATTATCAGGTAGTAAGAACATCAGCTCTACAGTGTTAGAATGAAGTTGGTTGCAGCAAATTTACGTGTTTTATGAGAGACTACCCATTTTGAAAAATAGTTAGAGCAGCTCCACCATGTTGCTCGGACTCTTTAAAAATGTCACCGGGTGCGTGACGGATCCTCCAAAAGTAGCGTATTTTTGGTGGATCCGACAAGGGCGCAACAACATTTTTGGAGTGTCCCTGTAACATAGCCTCCACCTTTGTGAGTTTGTAAAATATGACCAGTCCCAGTGGATAGGGGTTGAACTGAATCCCCTCCATTAGAAAGTTATATTGACGTTTTACATTTTCTGAATCCCCTTTAGGATTCCTAACTTCACTACTAGTTAGGAGTCAACATAAGAAGGGATTGCGCTAGGTTGATTGCCGGCGAAAAATAGTTCGATGATGATGAATCATTTGAATACTAATAATTAGAGTACAAAGGTAAAAACTGAGAACCAAACTTTGAAACATGGCACTAGTTCAACATTTTTCCTTGCTCATTCGGACAATTTTCAGCTGACAAGAAAACTCATGTATTGTTGGTTTGTTGATGTTTAGGTAGCACCCCTTTTGTTTTTGTCACTTTCAACAATCCCATTCGTATCACAAGTCTCATATGTGGGACAAGATAGGCTGATGGTCGCTTTTTACACTGAAGAAGGCCACGACGAGGACCAAACTTTTGCAGTGTTTTCCAATACTTCATCTGCAATATGGTATAGTCAGCCAGTGAATCGTGACACCGGGATGCTTTATGGGCAACCAGTGGTTGTTGATGCAAAAACAGTTGGTGTTGAGACTCTAGGCTGGTCTAAAGAATCCTTAAAAGGAACAATGGGGTATGCATCTCAGTCCTCTATTAGCACTGGTTTGAACAAGGCCAAGAGGGAATTATTTTTCAATACAGCCACAATGGATGGAAGAGGTAAGATCTCTGTGGGATTTCCAGTACAATATGTGGATGACAGATTTTCCACCTTAAATTTTTACGGTGCGGATTTTCACCTGGCTAGTAACAATGGTCAAGTAATTGTGGACACAAAGATTCCACATACCAGCATAATTGTGTATAATGGTACTGTTTCTGTGCAATTCAAGAACTTGAATGGTTCTCGTGAAGATTTGAGTGGCAACCAGTCTTGCAAGCTGGTAAATGGAGAAAGGGGACAGTTTGAAGTGAAAATCAAGGAGAATAATTTCATATTCTACTGCTCTGTCATTGAAATAGCTGGACTCGAATCGGTATGTCTTGACCAATTACTTGTATATGTCACCATTTTGACTTAGTGAAATCTCGATCTGCAGAATATTCTACTGTGCTATATCTTGTGTTTTTGGTTTTAAAACCACGTGTTTTGTTCAAGATTTCGTATTGAGATTTGTCTAAACTGAGTCATATTTTTCTCTGCAAGGACAGCGCATTCTAGACTATTTAAGTATATTGATTTGATGCGTTTCTGACACGTTGAATATGGAAATTGAAGAATACTGGAGAGATTGAAGATTAAATGAAACAATGCATAGATTAATCAAAAAATTTAAACAGAATAATGAATAAATTACTATTGGAGTAGCTTACAACAAATAGGAAATGAACCTTGAAAAGACTAATTGGCTTTTGTTTTGCTTTTAGGTGTACACTGTGGCGTTCAGTGCTCAAGGAATGGGAAGTAATGTCATTAAGCATAGCGCGCAAGCATATTTGCTGCTTGTGCTCTTGTTTGTTATTGTAGTAGTTTCACTATGTGCTTTCATTATCATAGTCTTCAAAGCTGCAAAGAAAGAGATGTTTTTGTGTGCTGCTCTGATCAAACAAATGGAATCAACTAATCAAGCGGAGAGGAAGAGTATAACAAAGAGTCTCGCATTTGCTGCCGCAAGTCATGACATTCGTAATGGTTTTGGAATTATAACTTGTCTGATAAATCACTGTCTTAATGAGGCATCCCCAGATTCTGAAACTGCATCTAACCTGCAGCTCATCAATAATGAAACCACAAGCCTTTTAGGTATGTCCTATAAATGCTATATTTCTATTTTTTTTATTTTTCCCTCACACGAACAAGTTTTGATGGGTAAAATGAAAGCCTTTTATACCTCACTTAACTTAACGATAATTATTTTCAAGATATTGAAGCACTTTGAGAATATTAATAAAACGCCAACAAAATTGTAGAATGGGCAATGAAATTGACAACTTTTTGACGAATCAAACTTTTGTAAGGGTTGTTAATCTACGTGTACAAACTTTGGCTAGTAATAAGGGGGAGTTGATGGATTATATACAGTTTGACCTTTAAAATAATGAACATAGTCTTTCTCTCAAGAATGAAAGCTTCTTGTCATGAAAGATCAAATAATACAACTAGTAAATACTACCATTTTCCACCCTCATTGCCAGTGACAAATTCGCGCAATGAAGATATGAGGTCATCAAGGTTAAAAGTAGTAATTATCAATGGTACTTGTTTGGCTTTCCTCCAAGATAATTGGTAACTAGATACAACTATCTTAGATTTTAATATACTGTTAAACTTTTGACTTGGCCTAAGTTTTAAATATAGAGCTTCCAATATATGGTCACCACTGGTATAATTTGTAGAACTCTATTTTGCTGAAATTGTTTCAGGCATATTAAATTCTGTTCTGGACGCGAGCAAGATTGAAGCTGGTAAAATGCCACTCAAGGGAGAAGAGTTCGATCTAGCAGAACTCCTCGAGAACATAGTTGATTTGCATTATCATAGAGCCATAGAGAAGGGAGTGGATTTGGTTCTTGACCCTAGTGATGGGTCTCTTTCAACCTTTCGCTCAGTGAAAGGTGACAAAGTGAAAATTATGCAGATAGTAAGTAATTTGGTTACCAATGCTATCAAATTTACCTCAGAAGGCCATATTTCTGTCAAAGTTTCTGTGAGCAAACCAAGTAAAGACAGCGCCCTTATTGTTTGTAATCGGCATAGTCCATTGAACTGCTTGACAAGATTGTGCACCAAGCAAAAGTGTTGCTGCAATACTTTGAATGAATTTCCAGCAATTCAAAAAAATCCCAATTGCATGGAATTCACCTTTGAGGTGGATGACACAGGTGTAGGGATTCCAAAAGATAAACAAAAACATGTCTTTGAGAACTTTGTTCAGGTGAAAGAAACAACTTGTGGAGAAGAAGGTTATGGCTTGGGACTAGGCATTGTTCAATCTATGGTGAGTATCTTAACTGGCTTTTTCTTTTGGTTTCCTTCAACAATTTAATATGGAATGAAATAACAATACTTGGAAAAGTACATTCTTTGAGTAAACAAATCCAAGCGGTTCTGCTGTAATCCCTTTGGTTCTGATTGTAGAGTATATGATTGAACAACACATCATCTAAAGGAGGCCATGTATATGTCAAAATAAATTTAAAGCTCTAGATATGATTATGTTTACCGTAAATTTGGTGTAGATAAACCGTTGTTTGTTATGTGACAGGTGCATCTAATGGGGGGAGAGATCAAGATTGTTGACAAAGAGGATGGAGAAAGAGGCACTCGATTCCAATTCAACATATTTCTGACTACTTGTGTTCCAGTATCTGTTGTTGAAGCTGAGGAACAAGAAACCAATACGCAAAATCATGGCCTTCGAAGTTATCTTTACCATCACTTGGGACTCCAATTTCGGTCATCTCCATCTAGATCAGAGGGATATCATGTTGTCCTATTCCTAATTGAAGAAAAAAGGAGAAAAGTTTTAAGCAGAGTGATTAGCAAAATGAACATAAAAGTTTCAGAAGTGGGTAAAATTAACGAACTTGTTCAGGCGCTTGATAGAATAAAGAGAAAGTTAGACCTTTCCTCTAGTTCCCTTGAGAAATTTGAGGTAAATCTGAATTTAACCACTGGTGATACAAATGAAGTGGCTTCGGGCACAAAGGACGCACATGATCAAACCATCCCTCATTGCAAAAGGTCTAATTCCAATGGCTCGTCAAACTTCATAATGATAATTATTGATTCTCAGGCAGGAATTTTCTCAGAATTGAGTTCACCCGTCGTTAACTTCAAGAAAGATTTGCAGAATCTTACTTGCAAGGTTGTGTTGTTGCAAGATCATGTTAGCAGCAGCAGCCAGCCACCGCTTCCTCCTTTTGATTATGTTTTTCAAAAGCCATTGCATGGCAAACGTTTATATGAAGTGCTTAGACTTTTATCTGAATATCGAAATAGTTCAATCCAACATGATAGGACTAAGACTGGTCAAGAAATCGAATTCCAAGAATTGGACTCAGATGCCTTACCTAAGTGCCAACTCGAGGAGATTGTTATAAATGATGGTAACAAAAGGAGTAGTACTACTAGCAAGGACTTTAAAGGAAAGAAGGTTTTGGTGGTTGATGATCAACCCACATTGCGCATGTACGCTTCTAGGTCTCTTCAAAAATTAGGAGCAGATGTTGATGTTTCTGAGAATGGAAAAGAGGCCTGTGATAAGGTTTGGGAATCTTTGAAAGACATGTCTGAAGGTGATGATGATGCCAGCAAAACCTATGATTTTATATTGATGGACTGCGAGGTAACATTTCTACACTTACCTCTTTTCTGCTTTACTATTTTTTACAAATAAATATTGTAAATGTTATATGTTTATGGATTTTTTTTTCAACTTAAAATAGTTTGAGATGTTTATGAATGCAGATGCCGGTTATGAGTGGGTATGAGGCAACAAGGCTTATACGAGTAGAGGAGAAGCAGCATGGTATTCATATTCCCATAATTGCATTGACTGCCCATACTATGGATGATGAGATAAAGTTGCTTATTAAAGATGCTGGAATGGATTTTCGCTTGACTAAACCTTTAAATATTCAACAGTTGTATGATCTCATTAACAAATTCCAGTTTTGAACGACTTTTTATTGCCATTAGAATGAAATATATCATCGAATATGATCTCTAGTATCTACCTACCTTATAGCCTTTAGTTCATACAAAAAAATTGTAACAGTAGCATCGCTCTTGCTTGAGGTGATCGATATTAATATATAAGATTTGGAGGAAAGGAAAAAGAAAGAGGAAGAAGGAAGATGAAGGAAAATTCCGCTGCTGATGGCAAGCAAGCAATCAATACATGTCGACCAACCTATAAATAAGCTATTGATCACATGATCTTTAAATACAAAAGCAAGCTCTCTTATTATTTTTGTGACAACTTGTTTTAAGATGATACAGCAAAACTCAAATGATAACCTCAATATTATAAGGGCTAAGAGTTAATTGCTTAAGGTTGAAATTCATCGTATCTAGTTTATCGGAGAGCAAAGGGTACCACACAAATTAACTCGTCTACACACAAACTACCTCTTAGTGACATTTTCCTCGCTGGTAGATCACCGTCATTATTTCAGGATAGACTACACTCGGGGGCCAAAAATCTCACAGAAAGTTTTCAAGCAAATTTATGTTTACACATGATTAATGATCTAAGCTTCTCAGATGGTGCTTCAAGCAATAAAAAAACAGCAAAAAGCAGCAGCAGAAAGGTCAACAATAGTGCCAAGGAGCCAGTCGAATACAAAACAAGGGGAAAATTCACGCTGGTGTAATTTCAAAACTATTTAGTAGATTCTAGTCAAAACCAAACATGTTTGCTCTTGGCCTGAGTCCGAACATCAAAGCAATCAGCCACCCCCAAATCTGTCTTTTGGCTAAAAATGGAAAGGGGCTACAATTCACTAATAGAAAGGGGGGAAAAAGGTGGGGGGGGGGTTGGGGGGGGGGGTAAGGAAGACACGTAACTCATCTTGCTAGCATCTTTGTCAGCTTAAATCAAAATGCTTGGCCCTTACAGTTCATCCTGCAAAACAGGTTCAGGAGAATATATGCAGTCAGATTAAGAACAAGAAGAAAAGTGCGGCTGCTAGCTCTGCTTGAAACTTAAACAAGATACAATTCTTACATGCGCTTCATCATCCTTGGACTCCAACTTGTCATCAGCATCATCAGCATCATCATCGGCATCATCATCTTCCTCGGCCTGGAAAAACATGTTCACACCATAAGGGCAAGATAGAGGAAGAATTCAGCTTCCTGATGGAAGGGTAGGGGAGGGTATTGAATGCTGCGACATAGGTGAAGGAGAATTGGAAAGGATGCAAATTCAAAGAAAATTTAAAGGCTTACATCAGAATCAGCTGGAGCAGCCTTTGATTCCTGAACAGAGATTTAAATTGGGTCAGAAGTAATCAAGAAACACACAGGAAAAAGAACACAGGCAAAGTTACCACAGATGCAAAACTAGCATAAACAGAGGATCTGAATTACAGGGGGGGAGAAGGACAAGTGGTGCATACTTCCCACCTATCTGTAGCTAAGAACTGCTTAATTTGTATATCAGTTAGACATTGATGCCTAAGAGAACTTATTGTGGAATAAGTTGTTAGGAAAAAAAAGAGAGAGAACTTGTTGTGGAATAAGAAATAAATCAGCACAAAGAATAAATCAATTATTACCTCTTCCTCTCTCTTCTTTTCTGCTTCCTCAAAAGCAGCCTTTTCCGCCTGCATAATCAAGATAATGTAAGATACTAAGACTCAATAATTCTACTACGATTCACGTAAGGGAACTACATACATCCTTCTGTTTTCCCCATGTTTCTTCAGCAATTGCCTTGGCATACTCTGGATCGTCGCATATGACAATATTGTCAAACAAGGTTCCAGATTTCACCTGCAAAATATATTACACTTCAGTCAAAAAGATGCCATGGAGTAATAAGTGCATATGCAATAAATCAAACTTGGGAGTACAGCCAGATAACACAAGAAAAGGAAACTTTCTTACTTGCCACAGTTCAACTCCCACATACTTCAGATTTGGGAAAACATAGAGATCTGGGTCATCCTTGAAGTCTATAGATTAAAAAAATATAGATATCAATAATTATGATATTAAATTCCTCATAAAAAAATACACAAATGTTGTATAGACAACTGAAAAAACCTGGGTTGTCAATCAAAGGAGCCTTCCACTTCCCCTTGTAGTTGGGGTTCTTTATTTTCTGAAAAAATGAATGACTAAGCATTAGGTATCATAGTATAGGATAAGTCATTCAGCTTAAATGTGCTGACTCCACAAACCTTTGGCTTCCATGGGCCCTTGTACTCCGGGTTGGGAATGGTTGGGGCTGTCCATTCACCATCTTCTTCATCATCCCAGTCCTCTGGCTGCAAATATAAAAATCCATCAGAAATTAAAAAAAAATACTCTAAATTCCAAACTTGTATAAGCAAATCTCAACTGGTTAGCGGTTACCTTCTTGGCATCGGGATCAGTTATCTCCTCTGGAATGTCATCATAGTCCTGCATTTGTAGAAATTGAATTTGTTGATTGTCGTCTTCCTCTAATTTCAAATTATGGCAAAGACAAACCACAAACAAATTAAGAAGGATACCTCTGGCTTCTTATCCTCAGGATCATCAATGAATTCCTTCTCATCCCAATCTTCAGGCTGCCATAAACATGAAACTTGATCATTAACACCACAAAAAAGATAAACATCAATTGACCATGAAAATGTGATGAACTGTCAATTACCTTCTTGGCACTTGGATCCTTGATTTTCTCTGGTGGGAGAAGGTCCCAGTCAGAATACAAGCTACCAGACTGTTTCTCCACATTATCAATGAGAATGCTGTATGTAGCATCAGGGCGGAGGATGAAAGTGTAGACGTGGGTCAGTTGATCAGTCTCACATGGTACTTCCTTCTTGATCAAGTGGTTTGTGTCATTATAAGTGAGAATAGCATGGACCTTCTTGGTGCTGTAGCCACAGATGTCTGGGCCAAACATAATGCTGTATGGAAACATATATCAAAAAGCAAATTTATCTGAATGACAACACAATTTTCAAAGAAAAAAAATACTACAAGTAGCAAGAAAATACGATGTGTTACCTGTAGGGAGTGTCACCACCGAATTTCTTTTGGTCAACGTCCCCACTAAGCAACTTCATGTACCCACCACCACAGTCAAGCTTCTGCTCATGCTTCACAGAGAACTGGAACACTAAGTTTTTTCCCTTGTTGCTAAATTCAGGGAACTCAGCTGAGATGGCATAGAACCTGTAGTCTTCACTGGTTTGGATACCTGCCGCAGTGCAGAAACAAATAAGAGTTAGTTAAACATATCATTATTCAGCTCCTCTAGACTAGATTTAGATATCAAAAGGCTTATAGCTTGAATAAATCACAGACCTTTGTCATTAGCGTCTCCATTCCACTTGCCAGATGTGTGATTCCACTCTCCAGCCATGTTTTCATCTTTCTTCCATTCAGACTTCACCCACCTGCTTTCCCAGCCATCTAAAAGTTCAAGAAGCAAACCTTATTAGCCCCAGTGCTAAAAATCGAATAATAATTTGAACCATTTATACTTGGCAATTTGCATTGTAGCAGAGCAAACCACAGAATATCAGCATACAAGCATTGCCTTCACACTAATTAAGTAACTTAATGCAACACTAAAATGTATTTAGGATCGAACAACTAAGTATTGATTGCTATTCAACCGAATGTATAGTTAATTGATGCTAACTGTTTTAATTGCAGACTCAACAAACATATACACATCAACCATTTGCAGTAGACTGGCCAACTAAAGTCAAGACCGTATACGGTGCACTAATTATAATACAGAAAAGTCAAGAATTAATTTGATCCGTTTATTACTAATAATTATGTTTGTGTTCCAAATTTTATTCTGTATAACATTATATATCCAATATTAGTTATGCGGAGCTTTAAGCCATGATTTTTAATAATACAGAAAACGGGATGAGATCTAACAATTACGAATTTAGTTCGTTTACATGAATAAACTTCCAATTCCATCACATGCCACCAGACGAACAAAAGCACAAAATGCAACGTACACTTTCCGTGAGAAAAGCTACAGATAATCGATTGCATTCAGATTAAACATCATTCAATAAATCAAGTAACAATCACAAATATAAAATGCAAAAAACCTAACACGTCAAAAAAACATTCCGATCTACTCCTATCATCTTAAAATTCACAGATCTACCTCGAAATTTCAAGTTCCTCTCAGATCACACTAAAAACACCAAGTACATTCGGATTTTCACACTCCAAATCAAATGTAATACCAAAATTCATTCAAATGATAGCGATCAATTAAACTGACAAAAAGAGAGAGAATGAAGAAAATTACCGTTGAAACTCTCCTCGAAGAAGACCTCAGCGGAGACTACAGCAACTAGCAGAGAGAATACAGTAATTAGATGGAGAGAGCTAGGGTTTGCCCTTCGTTGAGTAGCCATGGCCACTGTTGTGAGATCGAAATACTGACTCTGAGAGATCTCTGATGAAAGCTCTTTTATACTGGCGAGAGGATTTTGGTAGATACGTAGGGCAGCGTTTGGTCTAGTCCGACGTGGATACGTTCAATGACGTGGTCGAATTAAAAATAGGCATTTGTAATTAGAGTGTCATTGACTTGACGTGGCTGAAGCTTGTTGGGTATTTCCACGAGTTGAAAGTGACCACAATTAAGTTGGCACTTGTGCGATGGTTTTTTCAAAATAACGGATTTAGCCATTGGTTTTTTGCTCTCTTTTTTCTTTCACATGAATTTCGCATACAATGGCGTGCAGATAACGATTAATCTTAGAATTTATTGTTTATTAAAAGTATAATTAGGACTTGTACAATAAAAATGATTTTATTTTTTCTGTTTTTCTATTTCTATTTACCTTTTGAGATTGAAGCAAAAAAAAAAGTGAATTTCTGAAAAGTCGATTAAATAGTCATCAACTCAACCTCTTAAATTAAAAATAATATCCAGATATATAATATAAGTATAATTCATATATAATATTTATATAATTATGTATAATTAATACATAATTTATGTATACCAACTAAAAAAATAAACAATAAATCTATTCGATTATTTGTGTAAAGATCCCTCGAAGAACCCCAAAGTTAATTACTTTTTCACATTGTTTCTTGTGGAAATTGCAAAAAATGTGGGTGGGTGAGCTCATAGTTCATACTAAGGTGGCTAATCAAAGAAAAGGGACCTTTATATTTCTAACAGTGAACTTGTACAATAAATTCTCTTTGCCAACATCAATTTACTGTCAACAACTAAAAATAAAAACTTTACGTCTGAAAATATGTTTCATATATAAGAAGATGTTTCAACCATAAAAGTCAATCTATTTGCTTCCATGGATATTTCAAACGTTACGTCTGAAAATATTCTAGTTGATTCATAGATTTCGAAAACTTAGAAAGTACATAAAGCTTAAAGCATGTAAAATTTGTTCACGAATACAAACTTGTCATTCTACAATATTTGTTTCCATGGATATTACTTCTTCTCATTTCATTTCCTTTTTGGTTGCTTTTTCTTTTGTCATCCATCAAGAAATGGAAGATGATTCCATTTAGTGAAAAAATTATAATAAAAAAAGTCGAGTGCCAATCGGATCCAACTGTACAACAAAACGTGACATGCAAGATATTAACAAACACATTTATGTCAATTGAATTCTTTATTGTTCTTTTTTTTTAAAATATTGTTAGTGTTCAAGTTAAATTGTATATATATTAATTATTTTACTGAAGGTTTTTTACTCTGATTGAGATTTCTGATTTACTAAGGTACCTTCTAAATCAATTAACACATTGTGCAGTCGATCTCATTACAAGAAAATATGGTGGTGGGTACAAAATGGTTAGTGAAAATAAAAACACAAAATGAAACTCTAGAAAGTTCTAAGACTAAAACCATACCCCAACCATGTGGTTGGTTTCTGACGTTATATAATTATTATATTAAAATAAAGCATGCCTGCAGAATTCTCATAGTATATACAGTATATGTAACCTTTGGATGAAAGCAACAACTTTCGGGTGGAATTATTAAGTAGGCATTTGGACATAAATTTTATAATTTTTGAAACAATTAGTATTTAGAGTTAAGTTGAAAATTGGTATTTAATATTGAAATTATGTTTGGACATGTATTTCACTTTTGAAAAAATATTGCAGTTTTCGGAGTAGAGAAAAAAATTCTGAAAATTTTGAAAAAGTGGTCAAAACTAAAAGTCAAAACCACACTTTGAGTTTTGAAAAACTCATAAAATTCATGGACAAATACATTTTTGAAAAAAAAATCAACGGGCAAACGAGGCCTAAATAAGTCATCCTTAATCAAGATCCAATTACTTGTCCATTTTAATTTTTTAAGAAAGAGTGGTCGAGTGATTCGGTCCATATCCGATCATGTGGCTGAATTAACGGGAAGGTACAACTTCATTTTAGTTCTTTACCATTTTTGCATAAGTACCAGTGAGATCCCAACATAATTGATTATCCAAAATGAATAAATCGAAAAAGGATATGTGGGCCGGCACTTGTCTTTCTTTGCAGATTTCTGAATGAATTGGATGCTTGATTTGGAAGACATCAATTTCAGCCACTCACATAAGCTAGGTTTTGTTATGATTATAATATTACCGATTCAAGTCAGGAAATTATATCGCACGCCAAGTATGGGAAAAACTTACCGACATTACTGTAATACTGTTTATAACACTAGAATTAAGATTTTTGAGATAAAATTCTATATTAATTAATTGTAGTTAAGTAATAAAAATGCCAAAAAAGGAAGAAAATCATTGCCCCTCCCCCCTCCCTTTCAAATTTAAACTAAAGACATTTTTCCCTTCCTATCCTTAACAATACATATTTTCCCTTTAAATTATCATTCCCTTCCTTAATCTTTACGTAATAGATTATCTAATATTTTAATTCCATTTTGTTTCAATTTAAGTACATTATTAATAATTCCAAAATGATGACATCTCTTTATTCCAAAATTTAACTGGTTATTTTATAAATGCAATGTGTTTGCCAGCTCATGCACTATAGTACACCTAATGTAAGTAATGGTTCTATCAGTTAATTACTGCTAAAATCTTGTTTTTTTCCTTTTGTTTTATTTTTCTTTTCTGACATTTTCAACAATCAGTTAGTTTTTCCTTTTCTTTTTCAGTAATTGATTCTTTTTCCTTCTAATTTGATTTGTGGGAAATTATTGGTTATTACTTATTAGTACCCACAAGTATCTGCAAAAAGAAAGATGGCATATGCAAAGGAATATACTTTAATCCACCCTATTCACCTTCTCTTTATCTCTGTGTTCAGCAATCACTTTTCTTTTATTTTTTGTTACTAAATGGCAACCAGAAGATTAGAAAAAGTAAACTTGTGATTAACTTTTTAAAAGAAGAAAAACTGAAGACTTGAGGGAGGAAAATTATTGAAGATGTAATGAAATTTTTTAATGTGGAATGATGGAAAAGTAAATTTATGATAAGGCAATGTGAACATGTGAATGCTCAATGCACATTCTTATTGAAATTAAATTTTCTTGATTAAATTTCAGTGAAAATAGTACTCACTTTTCAAAAATGACAAGTAACAAAATTTGTTTAGGCAGAGCTCTATTTTATTTGGAGAAAAAATATGGTTCATTACTTGTACAAGAGTTTCATTCTAGAGTAACTTGAAGAGGAGACCCCCATGAGTGGCAAAGAAAGGAGCAAAGACCAAAGATTCAACAGCCATGAGTTTGATCAGTATATTCAATGATGGACCTGAAGTGTCTTTTAGAGGATCACCAACTGTATCTCCAATAACTGCAGCCTTGTGAGCATCTGATCCCTTTGGTCCTAATGCTCTAGCATGTTCTGTTGCACCAGCCTGCAAAAAAAAAAAAAAATATTTCAAGCGGAAAATATTTTCCTAGAAAATGACTTACGTCATACCAAACAATAGCAGAGTTCGTCGAAAATTACACTGTGTAGTTAGGTTAAAAAAATTATGTATATATACTATATGTTGAATCCCCTTGGCTTTTCCTTGTATTTAATTTTTCATATTTTAACACCCCTTAGTGAAAATCATGGCTCCGCTAGTGATACCAAATACAATGGCTTAACATATTGTAATATGCCAGTATTCTTGAAGTTGAGACCTTATAAGTTAATTACCTCTATGTACTTCTTGGCATTATCCCATGCCCCACCTGTGTTTGAAGCTGAAATGGCAACCTAAAGTCATCCAAAAATGTGAATAAGTTACTATAAGATTGCAAATTATAAGAGAGGTTATGAAATGCAGGGAGAAAGGTTAATCGAAATGTAAGGCCAATATTATGGACAAGAAAAAAGAAATGAATGTTGCAAAGTGAAAATGAAGTAGAAGGCTGAATGGATAGGGAGAGGTACTAAGAGTTGCATACTTGAACACCAGAAACGAGAGAACCAGCAAGCACACCAGCTAGTGTTTCGACTCCAAAAAAGGTACCAGCAATAAGAGGTGTTAACATGACCAAAGCTCCGGGCGGGATCATCTCTCTGAGGGAAGCATCAGTTGAGATTTTGACACAAGTTGCATAGTCTGGTTTTGCTGTTCCTTCCATTAATCCTGGGATACTATTGAATTGCCTGCGAACTTCTTCAACCATTTTCAGAGCTGCACTTCCTACACTCTTCATTGTCATGGCTGAGAACCAATACGGAAGCATAGCCCCTACTATTAATCCGATGAAGACCTTTGGTGTCAAGACATCGACAGTCTTGATACCAGCTCTGCTCACGTAGGCACCAAATAAAGCAAGAGAGACAAGTGCAGCTGATCCAATCGCGAAACCCTGATAATGTGCAAATGTAGCTTATCAGGTATATGTGCTACAGAACTATGATGTCTGTTACATATTCATGTAGTGATGTAGAGTAACACTTAACATGGTATAAAGAGTACCAGTAGCAAGAACACAACTTTGAATAGTCACTTAAAGCAGCTCTCTTTCACACAACTTACCAATGACCTAAATGCTGATCATTAAAAATTTGCTGGAAAAACTTTCTAGTTTAGAAGTGTAAATGACTCATACTTTGGAAAGAATTGCTAAGGACATCAAGAAACACTCAATTTAGCATTTGTGACTCTATAATCACATTGTAGCTTAATTGGACGAATATAAAGAGGTTTATGCTATAGATTAGAAAGAGACTTATCTAACCTTGCCAATTGCAGCTGTTGTGTTTCCAGCAGCATCGAGAGCATCAGTCCTTTCACGGATGCTATGGCTCATTCCAGCCATCTCTGCAATTCCACCAGCATTATCACTGATAGGGCCATAAGCATCTATTGCGAGCCCTGTGGCTATAGTGCTAAGCATTCCCAGAGCAGCGACTGCAATGCCATACATAGCAGCCAAGCTGAAGCTCACATATATAGAAGCGGCAATGGCAAATATGGGAATGATAACAGATTTATATCCAAGAGCTAATCCAAATATGACATTTGTCGCAGCACCAGTCCTGCAAGAATCTGCCACATCCTGAACTGGACTGCAAGTTTGCAACAGAAGACCTTAAGAACATAGATCAGATATTGAATACCCACCCCCACCAGAAAAAAAAAAAGAAATTAAAAAGAGAAGGAGAAAAAACATGCATATACACAATGCTTCATTGCTGGTGGAGAAACACCCTTCTCTATTTCATTATGAAACACTAATTACTATTGCCAAGAAGTAGAGAGGAAAATTTGATAGCTTTTTCGATCATCACAGGTCACAATCTCAAGTAGCTTCTTTAAAGCAATTCCAGGTTGAGCATTTATTTCCTTAACCAATTAATGACTGTTTTCTTGTTTCCATTTCGAAGCTAATTTTCATAACATGTTTAGCTTGACATTTGTTTCCCCTTCTTTCCTTTTCGATTGAGAAAGACTGCTTAAATAATACTTGATATGGCTTGAAAAATGGCAAGCTATGCAACTTATATTATAGTTAGTGATACTGATGTTAAACCTTGCATAATAATCAAGTTATCCATTCATAATTTAACAACTGAAATTACCAACCTGTAAGCATTGCTCGTGTAATATTCAGTAGTATAACCAATGACCAAGCCAGCCCATAAACCAATTGAAACACAGAAGAATATGTGCCTGCAGCAATAAATAAATTATCATACTAAATTAGAAACATAGACAAGAGGTAGAACAGTGCAGAAAATGTGAAGCAAGAAGAAGAGTACCAGTTCTTCACTACTTTCTCCATTCCAAAGTCGAAAATAGTGAATTCTGATGGCAAAGTGAAGAAGCTGACAAAAGCAATTCCAACGGTCATCAGAACAGTTGAGATGACAAGTTGCCTCTTCAAAGATGGTTCAATCTCAGTCACATTCTTTATCTCAAACATATCGGTTGCAAAAAGAGTAGTTATCAGGCAAACAATAATTCCCATTGAGCTGATAATCAGAGGATAAGACATAGCTGAGTAGTCATGGCTGCTACCAAAGGATGAAATGGATGCAACAAATAGTGCTGCACATGATGACTCAGCATAGGAACCGAATAAATCCGAGCCCATTCCAGCAATATCCCCTACATTATCACCTACATTGTCTGCTATTACCTGTGATCAGCAAAGGACAATGTAACACAAAATTTATAAGGCTTAAACTTATATACACAGATAGCATAAAGAATATAGGAAAGAGCAGAAGTGACATCAAGGAATAGGGGAACCTAAAAGGTTTAGAGGAGGAATTACAGCTGGATTGCGCGGATCATCTTCAGGAATATTATGTTCAACTTTTCCAACTAGATCAGCACCAACATCTGCTGCTTTTGTATATATACCTCCTCCAACTCTTCCAAAGAGAGCCATTGAAGATCCTCCAAGACCGTAACCAGTAATAGATTCATATAGGCCCTCCCAATCATCTCCATAGTACAGCTTAAATAAGTTGATTGAGACATATAGAACTAAGAGGCCATCGGCAGCTAGTAGGAATCCCATAACTGCACCAGAGCGAAAAGCTGTTATGAACGCCTTCCCAATGCTTTTCCTTGCTTCAAGAGTTGTTCTTGCATTGGCATATGTTGCAATTTTCATTCCAAGGAAACCAGAGAGGGCTGAAGTTAGGGCCCCCAGAAAGAAGGCAATGGTGGTGAAGATAGCATTGGCTAAGGCTGGTTTGCAAAGATTTTCTTTGTTGAAAGTGCAAGGCTCACTTTCTGTGCTGAACTTTTTTACTGATCCAAGGAAGAGAAAAATGATTGCTCCAAATACCACCATGAATATGCCGAGATATTTGTACTCCGTGAACAGGAAGGATGTTGCCCCTGCCAACATTTGACATAGTTAATACAAAAGTAACAGGACAATCATGTCCCTTCTTTTTCTTTTCATCATTGATCCATGCAGTAAGAAGGAATCAACAAGATATATAGGTAGTGAATGGATATGGAGAACTAGCTCGAGAGTCTAATGGAGCTAGCAGCTGTACATAGTTGTACTTGGTTGAATAAAAAATTTCATTTTCAACCAAAAACGTTATGCCATGCTACATATTTAGTAGGAATCTACTAGGATTCTGATTAAATTGGCATAATCAAGCTCCATTTGTATCATATTCTTCCTCAATTCATGATCTCTCTTTTCCCTTCACACTCCCCTCCCCCCCCCCCCCAAAGGCGACTACAAGCTAAAAAGAGAAAACAAGTGAGTAAATCTTTGTTCCAGTATATACGACTCTCAAGCTTCAAAAGGTACATATTTTCTCACTTGGTATATATTGATGACTTAAAAGAGTTATTCTGGACATGAAAGTGATAACTGGAAACCTGTTATGTCGGAAAATGCAAGTATCTCTTTGCATCCTTAAATGACAATGAGGATACCTCAGCATTGGGATTTTAGTTTTGTTTGTCAGCTATCGATCGATATGATAAACAATAAATTTGAAAAAAGACACTTGAAATAAAGGAGAAGTCCGTGGATATTAAAGTACAAACTTACATGGAACCAACAACGGTTACAGCAAAAGGGGAAAGGAGAAAAGGTTCATGCTCTGCACCCAAGGGCAAAGCCAACAGCGGTCAATGAAGTGTGTGAAAACATAGGAAAATAGAGTCCAAATCAGAGCAGGAAAAAAAAAAGCTTGTTGATTTGTTTGCATCTGCCTAAGCTTTGCCAGGTAGAATTAATAGTCAGGTAAAGTTCATGCTTTTTCTTGTTAACCATGTTTAAGGCGCAGAAACGCATGACAAAAACAATCATCATAACCTTAGTATGTAAACAAAAAAGCCCACCTTCAGAAATGGCTTTCTGAATCTCAGCACACTTGGCAACAGCCGCATCAGAATCAATGCCTTCTTCTTGTACATCTTCTTCAATCAACATGTCATTGTATCCATCTTCCAATTCTGACCCACTAGAGATTCTGACCTTTGAGACTAGAAACCACTGAAGCAGAGCAAAACCAATGCCAACAAGAGAAGCTAAAGGTATCAGAATCTGTGTTAAGGCCTCACTCATCAACCCCATCTCAAACTTTTCCACAGCAAAAACTAGGCTACTTTTCTTGAAAATTTTCTCTTTTCTGCGGCTACATATAAGGCATAAGCACACACAGGCCACAACAAAAAGGGTGTGCTCAGGTATTCTGGTCTTCTAAAGGGAGTTTAACTTTTATATATTAATGGTCAAATCACCTAGAGAATACAGCTATTGGTTACCGTTCTTAACAAGCGAGATTAGTAACCCGAAAAAGATAGTTTATTTGCTACAACAGATATACATTAATACACTGAATATCTTTACACTGATTTGCGTATATAAAGTCAAAACTAAATGGAGTTTAATATATGTTATGTGCCAAGTCCAAAATCTGCAACTGCTGTTGACAACTTGACAAAGAAAATGTAACGTGGAACAAAAAATTGCTCTTTAATTTGGTAGCTTTGCATGCAAGGAAACCGGTGGAAAACTTTAAATTGGTTGGTTTGATTTATCGTTTTGTTTGATTTAGAAAACTTAATCCAAAAGACCTGCCCGATAAATATCTCGTGTAAGGAGCAATTGACAGGTAAATCAGAGAACTTGTGCATCAAATTCTGCATTTATTAAATTTACAATTTTGACTATATAACCATTGCATAATTATAAAAATGTCTAAGTCTTCAATTTTTTGAGAATTAGATGGTTTAAATAGTCAAGAGTCACGCAAATTCCCTTTTTAAAATTTTTATTTATTGAGCCCAAATTACTCCATTAGTAAGGTACTTGTAGAGTTTAACAACTATGTGATTAACGTCATTAACGAGATATATAACATCATTAGTAAGGTACATGTAGGTTCAATTATGTCGTTAACGAGATATATAGTATACTGTTATGAATAGCTTATAATTCTGACATATCGCTCTTTAGAAAAGCTTTTTTTTGTTTGTGATTTTGAAGATGAAGCTCTTGGCATCAATTCAGTCAATTGTTTATCTTTTCTTAATAAAAAAAATAAGTCATATTAATATCTCTAATCCTAGCATTTAATAATTTTCTATAGCGATTCAAACTCCAATTTCTTGCGGGTTCATTGAAGTAAGAGACATTCTTGTGAAATAAGTAAGGCTAAGTCAGCCGTCAACTTGAAACTATCCAAGCTAGCAGGTTTAGAATAGTCTTTGGGAAAGATTACTTAGCAATTAAGGGAGGAGAAGTATGAACAATCAAGTTCACGTTAAAATCTCTTTGAACTATTCTTCTGATCAAAGATCTCCTACTTCTCCCTAGGATTTTCACTAATTAATACAAGATTATTCAGCCTAATCGAACGCCATGTCATCAGCTATTTAACATTTTGAAATATCGTATGAGCCATGAGGAATAACGTGCGATGCGCACAAGTGGTATTTCTTTGTTCTACCAAACCCAAGACGGGAAAAGAGAAAAGTATAATAGCAGCAAATTACATCATAAGATAGAAATTAGAAGTCAAATCTCGGTTAAATGATATATATTCTCACTTTAACTTATTCTTTAAAGTATGCTTAGTTTGATACAAACATCATATGCGAATAACTAATTTTTATATTTACTCTCCAGCAGTTTCTGCATTCGTCTACTAATCCTTGTCAACCCTTTTTCGCATGGACAGACCAGGGCAAAGCTTAGGCTGTTAAGGAAGATCAGAAACCTAAAACATGAACAAAAAATAGTGAGAATTGACCAACTGGCAACCGCCTCACCACTTAAACACCCTTTCTTTTCTGCAACTCCATCCCTTGCAAAGTGATGCCAGCGTACTGCCATTTGCCTTTGAGGTCACTACCAAAGTCAAAAAGAACATCTCCCCAAAAGCTCTGCATAAATTAAGTTCATATAATCACTATGAACTTAACTCTCTTGCTCCAACTCTGTTTAGGTGTATAAAACAACAAATTACTGATCAAATCTTATGCATTGTCAATAACAATTTCAAGAAGCAAAAATTCAGAGGCAAAAGAACTATCAAATTTAACAAAGTTACAAAAGGCAAAGATCTTACCATTTGTTTAAGAGAGCACAAAATGCTTTCAAACTGCAAGCTCAATCATTACTCGAACTGAGACCTTAAAGGTTGAATAGCCCACGAAGGTGGAGGTGCCTGAAGCAGGATTGGTTTCCCAGTAATAGGATGCTCAAAAGATAAACTTTCTGCATGAAGATCATGGCCATCATATCTGCTGCCTTTCCAATCATAGACACCTTCATATCTTACATCTCCTCGTATAGGAATTCCAAGATACTGGCAATGCAAGCGAATTTGATGTGTTCTTCCGCTTTGAGGGCTTGCCCTGACCAAAATCTCATCGTTCTTCAAGTCACAACCAATGGCTGATTTCTCTTGAACTATGACTACAGCTTCATCCTTTTGTAAGTCCGAAACCTCTTTCAAACACCCACTGTTCACTGATAATACTTCGAAAGAGGTCTCCATGTGTTTAACAAGTGATCCACCTGGCAGTTTCCTGCCCACATCTGATGCAGCATAAACACGCCAAGCTCCATATTTTGATCGGCCATGACCTGATTTAACAGTTATTTTTTCCCATTTTGGAGCAAGCCCAACACAGAAAGCCAGGTATGTTTTCCGCACCTTATGGTCTGTAAATGCTTTTACAAACTTGGCTGCTACTTTGTGCAACTTAGTAATCAACATCACACCACTTGTATCACGATCAAGTCTATTAGCTAAATGAAGCTCGGAAACATTAGCCCCTGAAGATATTAAACGTGGTGATTAAAACGCAAGGAAACCTCACAAGTACCCAAGTGGTATTTGTCAATTTATTTCTTCACTTAAAAAATAAGATGATTAAAATGTCTTTTCACAAAACAACTTACGGACATCCATAAGTCCCCAAAGGACCATGAACTTCATTCCTCTCCTCTCCCAAAACCATCTCTAGGCATTTAAAAGCCTCTATTTGATTATACATGGTGAATAAACAGAAGTACAAGAGTTATACATGTCAAGCAAGGATTTAGCCCATTCACAGATGTATATCATTCATCAGAAAAAGAACTAGATCATCTGTTTTTCTTCCTTCTTGTATAAGAAAGGACATTGTAATTTATTTCACTACCTTTTTTTTTTTAATTGGTAGTGTATTTCACTACTTGTTGACACACTCAATGCCTAATTCCTTCATATAATGAGCTACAGCACATTGTTTCCACTATATAAATAGTTTTGATAACAAGATCCCCTGTACCGTGTGTGATAACACTAGATAGGATAGGACTAGAGGCAGAGTAAATAATTCTATCAGAAAGGTGGTTCTTATATTATCCTTCCAGAGTGGGAGTAGGTGGAGACTATTAGGGGCTAGTTGCACCGAGATTATAATACTTAATACAAGGATTATTATACGACAAATAATAATATAAGGATCATATATAGACATACATGGATTGTCATGCGGTGAATAATAATACATGGATTGTTATAACAATGCATGTATTGTTATGTGGAGATCGCGATATACCTGCATTCTTATTCCACGTTCTACCTTATGTAAAATAGCAAATTTCCTTATAAGTTATGCATGTATTAGTTATACGAAGCTTTACATTAGAGACCAAAACACGTTTTAGTAATGAAGAGCAGTATTAGTAAATGAGTTCTATACCGAAAACCAATGTTTCATTAACCATGTAAAGCTTTATGGTCAGATTAGTTTATCTTATATGACAAACCAAACAAGTCCTGAGGTTTATCCTAGCCTATTGTTTACACGAAAAATCAGATAACGTTAAATTTGTATATGGTTCTAAGGATATGCGATACAATTTGATACAAATCGTATAGAGAAATAGAAATATGAGTGTTCTTGGCTATGAGAATGGGAATATTGAGCAAAACAATGAATAAGGTAAAAATAAACAAGCATCAGGTGATATCTTTCAATATGAGAAGTGATCTTTTGTTACAGTGTATTCTCTGTGTGCCCTGCTTACAAGGATACCCCTTTTATAATAGAGGGATCCTACTTCATTTATAATAAAATAAAGCATATAGTGGAGGACCCATGATGATTTGTCTCTTCCTCGATTCCCGCCAAGATTCTCTCTCTTAGTGCGGTTGTAACGGCTCTTGTCTGTGAGCTCGGCACTGGCTCGGGCTCGTTATTGGGTCGAACCCTCGGTTTTGGCTTGAGTTCGACCTCCGGGGTGGGCGTAGCGCATTTCTGACCTCGAAGCAATGTCTTGCGGACTGATTTGGTCACGGGCTCGATAAAAGTATCGAGCCGACTCCTCGATCAGCCTTCGGACTCGAGGCTCGTTTGTACTGCCTTTGGAACTCATCCCAAAATCCCACTCCTGTTGCTTACCATTCGAACTCGATCGAACGTAGGAAGGCCGAAATCTATTTCGACCGTATACAGATAGTCCCCTCGTTTCTCAGTAAGGATGTGGTGAGAATCGATATGATCTTCGACGGTTCGATCGGGTTATAAGCTGGCGTTTTCACAGGGTTCGATCATGACGTATGTGATAGTTGTCCCATCGATTTAGTCTTTTCAAGGTATTTAATGCATGTCGAACGGTGGTCGGCCACCTCTGATATTGAACCGTCACGATGCAAGCCTATAAATAACCCCTCCATCTAACATTTACCACTTTTACATCTTTCACTCTTCCAAATTTTCTTACCCTTTCTCTCTATTCCGCCGCTTGCAGAGCCATCTGCATCAATTTTTCATCTTCCTTTGCCTTTCTTTCTCTTGTATCAATGGCCAAAACTTCGAAAACTATACCTCAGAAGGAGAAAGCTTCTTCTTCATGACCGTCCGACGACAAGGCGCCGGTGGAGCCGCCTACCTATGAGTATGTTCCCGGCCCGTGTATTCTGAAGATCGATTTTAAGGTTGAGAATCCTTCATCTGTTCCGGGTCGATGTGAGCATGTGTCGATGTACATGTGCTCGATAACGGAGGGTAATCTCGAGGCTGTGAGGAAAGACTGCAACTGGGGTCCCGAGGTTGTGTTACAAATTCCCTCCCCCGAAGAGAGCGTCATCATCCATGTGGAGGGGTTTTTAAGTGTTTACACTTACCCCTTCACCTTGGGTCCCGTCGACCCGGTGATCATCGATTTTTGCAAGAGATATCAGGTCACCCTTGGTCAAATTCATCCCTCTCTATGGCGTATAGTAACCTTACTTCGCTTCTTCTCCAACAAGGCCGGGGGGCTGGAATTTTCCCTGAATCACCTCATATGACTGTATCGGCCTCAAATCTTTCGAGGACTAATCAGGCTTCATCGTCGGGCATCAAAGGCTTTGATGTCGAGCATCGACGAAGACAAGGACCGGGGTTGGATGGGCCGTTATATCCGAGTGAGGACCCGTGACCTCATTTCGGAAGAGAAAATGTCGCTCCCCGAGGAATGGAATTTCGACCGTAAGTGGTTTTCATAAGACGTTGCTTTTCGAATCTTTTTTCGATTTTATCTGATGTCTTTCTCCGATATACAACTGCCCCTTGGATGCCACAAGCGGTACCCGACCTCGAGGATTGGGTTCGGAAGTTAGCCTCGACTTCCTCTTATACCGAACGTGCTTGGCGTGATTTGGCAAAAGGTAGATGGGAGGCCAAGAATCATGGTAAGGGTTGCTTCTCGTGTTCTTCGAAATATTTTTTATGCTCCATTCGTCACCGATTTCCTTTCATGCAGGTGTGACCAAGGATGCCGTTTTGAGGCCTTCGAGTGGTGAAGAAGGAACCAAGTCCCCGGTCCCGGAACCGGGGAAAGATAAGAAGCGAAAAGCTGTCCCTAGGCCAGAGGACCCCAAGCCCAAAACTCGAAGGGTGAGGAGGAAGGCAATTGCTCTTTCGATGGACTCGGTCCAACGACTGAGGGAAGAAGAAGAAGAAAAAGAGATGATGCCTCGGCTTTAGTGATCCGATCTGCGAAAGCTATCGAGGTCGCCAGAGCTTCTGAGCCGATGGCAGCTGTACCGGTCGGGGTTGATTCCGGTACCCCGAGTCTCGATCAGAGCATCCCGAGCAATTTGCTTGGGACCATGACAGTGGGTCATTTGCCTTCTCTTCCAACCTTTTCTGAGGAGGCGTTAAAGGAGGCTCGAGAATTGAAGACCCCCGATATGGGCGGAGGTTCTAGTGTATGGGATCCTTTTCGGGATTGCTTTACTGGAGTCGATGATGCCTCCGACATTGGTGATGCTTCTCTTCTCCTAGAGGAGGCCCAACGTTTCATTTCTCGGGTAATGATTTTACTGTACTTGGTTTCTTCGTTCTTTTCCAAACTTGACTTGTGTTCTTTCCCTACTGTGCAGGCCATTAGTAGGTTTCGAGTCGACTTCAGCCAGTGCGAGGTCGAGCTTCAGAAGGTCTCGGGGGAGAGAGATGCCCCGCGGCTTCTTTGCAGCCAAAAGGACGAGGCTATAAAGGACCTCCAAGCAGATTTGGCTAACGCTCGGGAAGAAGAGGCCGAACTAGATAAGCAGGTGAGCCTCGTTCTGATAGAGTATGGGTTTGACTCAACTGTGGAAGTTAACCCTTCGTTATCTCAGCTGCAGCAAAAGGTTGAAAAGATCGGGTTACTTCGGGAAGAAGTCGATCAAATCAAGGCTGAATGTAATCGGTGGAAGGAGACTATCGACCGCCTGGCTGCGGAAAAAGAAGCCATCTTGGCCAAATTATTATCGGCCGATGTTCAGCTTCGAAGCATCAAGCAAAAGGGTTCGGCTCAGGCTAAGAGGATCGAGGAGCTTGAAACACGGCTTGCTGAGGCCAAGGCGGAGGTTGAGTCGTCGAAAGTCATGGCGGACAAGTCCATTGCCGTGTATCGGGCTGATGTCGAGGCTGCTCAGATGGAGGCACGAGAGGCGGCGGATACTGCCGACACTCGACCACATTGGATTGCCGAACTTGCTAAGTGTCGGTCTCGGAGGGAGACCCTCGAGGAGATACACGATCGAGGTTTCGACCTTGCTGAAGAGATAAAAAAGGCTAAAGAGCTCGAAGCCGAAGCTAAAGCCTTGGCTTCAAATGGCGATGATGATGATGATGACGGTAGCAAGAGCGGATCCGAGAACGGGGGGAGCCCGGTAAAGAAGAGACCGTTCCTGAGGATGACCAAGAAGTTTAGTCCTTAGTTTTTAAGTTGTAATCAACCATGTAGATAATTTTGTATATTGATAATTCTGCCGACTTGCTTCTGTTTCGTGAAGATTTTATTCACGCCTTTATGAATGTTTTTACAAGTATCTAAACAACTTAATCGAATTTGGACTTCGTAGTCTCTATGATTGATCGAGTGTTTTTTCAGACTTGAAGTAATGTAGCCCTTAGGCTTATTAGTTGAGTCAATGATTCGAACTCGAAGAAATATAGCCCGTAGGCGTAATGGTCGAGTAAGTGCTTGCTCGAACTCGAAATAAAAGTAGCCCATAGGCTTATTAGTCGAGCGAACGATTCAAACTCGAATTAATGTAGCTCGTAAGCGTAATGGTCGAGTGAGTGCTTGCTCGAACTTGAAATAAAAGTAGCCCGCAGGCTTAGTCGTCGAGTGAATGATTTGAACTCGAAGTAATGTAGCCCGTAGGCGTAATGGTCGAGTGAGTGCTTGTTCGAACTCGAAATAAAAGTAGCCCGTAGGCGTAATGGTCGAGCAAGTGCTTGCTCGAACTCGAAATGAAAGTAGCCCATAGGCTTATTAGTCGAGTGAATGATTCGAACTCGAATTAATGTAGCCCGTAAGCGTAATAGTCGAGTGAGTGCTTGCTCGAACTCGAAATAAAAATAGCCCGTAGGCGTAATCGTCAAGTGAATGATTCGAACTCGAAGTAATGTAGCCCGTAGGCGTAATGGTCGAGTGAGTGCTTGCTCGAACTCGAAATAAAAGTAGCCCGTAGGCGTAATCGTCGAGTGAATGATTCGAACTCGAAGTAATGTAGCCCGTAGGCGTAATGGTCGAGTGAGTGCTTGCTCGAACTCGAAATAAAAGTAGCCCGTAGGCGTAATCGTCGAGTGAATGATTCGAACTCGAAGTAATGTATCCCGTAGGCGTAATGGTCGAGTGAGTGCTTGCTCGAACTCGAAATAAAAGTAGCCCGTAGGCGTAATCGTCGAGTGAATGATTCGAACTCGAAGTAATGTATCCCGTAGGCGTAATGGTCGAGTGAGTGCTTGCTCGAACTCGAAATCAAAGTAGCCCATAGGCGTAATCGTCGAGTGAATGATTCGAACTCGAAGTAATGTAGCCCATAGGCATAATGGTCGAATTTATCTTTAATTCTGTTTGCGTAATAAATCTCCAAATAGAGGAATTTTTCTTGGGTATAAGATGTCGGTAAAGAGGAGAACTTTCTTTGCAAGTCACTACACATGTGTTCATGTTTTGCGCCTGGGTTCGGGCCAACTACATGAGCATGGTTCGTTTTGACCATTTGGCTCTTACAACTTTTCCTAATGGAACCCTGTTGTTGCGAAATAACTTTCTTGCATCTGAACTTGATACATTTGAGGGCCTAATGCCCCCCAGTATTCGAGGTCGATTGTAAAGAGGCCTCGGATACTGTTGTAAGTGCAGCACGATCATTGGTTGCCTCGTTAAAAACCTTGCCGAAAAATCCATTTGGGATAAAACCGATCTAAGGGAAAAAGAGCGCAACGCGTGCTTTCAGATCTATGGCTTCGTATCGAAGGATCCACCTTAGCTCCTGATCGGACTTCTGCAGGGGTCAGTTTTGTAATGTAGATGAATATGGAGGGGTCGTACCTTAGCAGTAGTATCGTTTTAGATGTGACACATTCCAATTGCTTGATAGTTGTTTGCCGTTTATAATACCGAGCCTGTATGATCCCTTTCCGACGTTCTCGAGAACCTGATATGGTCCTTCCCAGTTCGGTCCTAGTTTTCCTTCGTTTGGATTTCTGGTATTGAGGGTGACTTTTCTTAGCACTAAGTCCTCGGGCTTGAAATGGCGGAGCTTGGTTCTTCGATTATAATATCTTTCGATTCGTTGCTTTTGGGCGGCCAATTGGACGAGAGCAGCTTCTCGTTTTTCGTCCGATAATTCGAGGCTAATGTTCATAGCCTCGTTATTTGATTCTTCAGTTGTGTATCGAAATCTGCTACTGGGTTCGCCGATTTCGACTGGTATCAATGCTTCGGACCCATATACTAAGGAGAACGGGGTTGCCCCCGTACTGGATTTTGACGTCGTTCGATATGCCCAAAGGACTTCGGGTAGGATTTCTCTCCACATTTCTTTAGCGTCGTTCAGCCTTTTCTTTAGGTTCTGAATGATGGTTTTATTCGTTGACTCGGCATGTCCGTTCACACTGGGGTGATACGGTGTAGATAATATCCTTCTTATTTTGTGATCCTCGAAGAATTTCGTCACTTTGCTGCCCACAAATTGTTTCCCATTGTCACATACTATTTCGGCGGGTATCTCGAATCGACATACGATATGATCCCAGATGAAGTCTATAACTTCTCTCTCTCTCTTACTTTCTCGAACGCCTGTGCTTCGACCCATTTAGAGAAATAGTCAGTCATAAATAAAATGAATTTAGCTTTACCTGGTGTCGATGGCAGAGGGTCGATGATATCCATTCCCCATTTCATGAATGGCCATGGGGATAGGACTGAGTGAAGTTGCTCTCCGGGTTGATGGATCATTGGTGCAAACCTTAGACATTTGTCACATTTTTGAACAAATTCCTTCGCATCTTTGCCCATATCGATCCAATAATACCCTGCTCTGATTATTTTTCGGACTAATGGATCGGCACCGGAGTGATTCCCATAAGTGCCCTCGTGCACCTCACGTAGGATGTAATCGGTATCTCCTGGACCCAAGCATACTGCTAATGGTCCATCGAATGTCCTTCGGTATAGCGTTCCATCTGAAGCCAGCGTGAATCGAGCAGCTTTGGTCCGTAGGGCCCTTGACTCTTTAGGGTCCGATGGGAGCTTTCTGCTTTTTAAGTATTCAATATACTTATTTCTCCAATCCCAGGTTAAGCTTGTAGAATTTATCTCGGCGTGACCTTCTTCGATTCACGGATCTCGAGAGTTGAACGACAGTCTCCGAGCTCAAGTCACCTTCCTCGACCGATGATCCCAAATTCGCAAGTGCATCAGCCTCGCTGTTTTGCTCTCGTGGAACGTGCTGTAAAGTCCATTGTTTGAAATGGTGCAAAGTGACATGTAGTTTGTCCAAATACCTTTGCATTCCATCTTCTCTAACTTCGAAGGTTTTGTTTACTTGACTTACCACCAACAGAGAGTCACATTTGGCTTCGATGACTTCTGCTCCCAAGTTTTTGGCTAACTCGAGACCAGCAATCATGGCCTCATACTCGACCTCGTTGTTAGTCAACCTGGTAGTTTTAATAGATTGCCTAATAGTGTTACCTGTGGGTGGCTTTAAAACTATGCCCAAACCGGACCCTTTTACGTTCGAGGCCCCGTCCGTAAAAAGGGTCCATACCCTCGAGGGCGTACCCGACTTCAGCAGGAATTCTTTTTCGATTTCGGGTACGAGGGTTGGCGTGAAATCGGTCACGAAGTCTGCTAAAATTTGAGACTTGATGGCCGTACGGGGTTGATATTCGATATCATACCCACTGAATTCGACGGCCCATTTGGCCAATCGGCCTGATAGTTCGAGCTTGTGCAAAATATTACGAAGTGGGTAAGTTGTTAGTACGCATATGGGGTGACATTGAAAGTATGGTCGTAACTTTCTAGAGGCGCTTATCAGTGCAAGTGCCAATTTTTCTAAGCGTGGATATCTAGCTTCTGCTTCTCCTAAGGTTCGACTTATATAATAAATGGGAAATTGCGTACCTTGCTCTTCCCGAACTAGGACACCGCTTACTGCGATTTCTGATACTGCCAGGTATAAGAAAAGTTTTTCGTCTGCTTTCGGAGTGTGAAGTAGTGGTGGGCTCGACATATATTGTTTCAGTTCCTTCAGTGCCTATTGGCATTCCGGGGTCCAAGCGAAATCGTTCTTCTTTTTTAGTAGGGAGAAAATTTGTGACTTCGATCTGATGATCTCGAAATGAATCGGCCTAGGGCCGCAATTCGTCCCGTTAGCCTTTGTACAGTTTTTACACTGTCCACGATGGTGATATCTTCGATAGCCTTGATTTTATCGGGGTTAATCTCGATTCCCCGATTTGACACCATGAAGCCGAGGAAGTTGCCCGAACCGACCCCGAAAACACATTTTTCGGGATTGAGCTTCATGTTGTATTTCCTCAAAATCTCGAACGTTTCCTGCAAATGGGTCAGATGGTCCTCTGCGCGCAGGGACTTAACTAGCATGTCATCAATATAAACTTCCATTGATTTACCTATTTGTTCTTCGAACATTTTATTTACTAGGCGTTGGTAGGTAGCCCCGCATTTTTTAGCCCGAAGGGCATCACATTATAACAATATGTTCCATATTTGGTGACAAATGAAGTTTTTTCCTGGTCCTCCGGGTTCATCCGGATTTGATTATACCCGGAATAGGCATCGAGAAAAGTGAGGATCTCGTAACCGGCCGTGGCATCGATCATGCGATCGATGTTGGGTAGTGGAAAAGAATCTTTGGGGCATGCTTTGTTTAAATCCTTATAGTCCACGCATATTCTAAGTTTGTTTCCTTTTTTAGGCACTACAACTATATTGGCTAGCCATTCGGGATATTTCACCTCCCGAATGGACCCTATCTTGAGAAATTTGGTTACCTCGTCTTTTACGAATGCGTGTTTTACCTCGGACTGGGGTTTCTCTTTTGCTTTACCGGTCTGAACTTAGGGTCCAAGCTTAGCTGATGCGTCGTTATGTCCGGTGGAATCCCTGTTATATCTAAATGGGACTAGGCAAAACAATCGATGTTATCGATAAGAAATTGAACAAGTTTCTTCCTGAGTTCGGGGCTCAGCCTCGATCCCAGGTATACCTTTCGTTCGGGCCAGTGCTCGATTAGTGTGACTTGCTCCAATTCCTCAATTGTTGATTTGGTGGCGTCGGAGTCATCGGGAATCACGAAGGATCGAGGGACCCTTTGATCATCATGTTCTTCGATCATCTGGTTATCTGGTTGGGTCGAAGCCGATGTTTGTGATTGCTATTTGGTGTCTCGTTCTCCTTCCAATGTCGATCCGATGTCGATCCGAAGGCGAGGATATTGGTTTGGCTTCCTCGACGGCGAACATTTCTTTTGTGGCTGGTTGTTCTCCGTACACTGTTTTGACTCCTCTCGATGTTGGGAATTTGAGGACCCGGTGTAGGGTCGAAGGTACAGTTCTCATGTTGTGGATCCATGGCCTTACGAAAAGGGCGTTATACCTCATGTCGCCTTCGATCACGTGAAACTTCGTTTCCTGGATGGTTCCGGCCACGTTTATTGGTAGAATTACCTCGCCTTTGGTGGTTTCACATGCCATATTGAATCCGTTTAGAACCAGGGTTGCGGGTACGATCTGGTCCCGCAGGCCGAGCTGCTCTACGACCTTCAATCTGATGATGTTGGCCGAGCTACCTGGATCAATCAACACACGCTTAACTTTAGTTTTATTCATGAGTACGGATATTACTAGTGCATCGTTATGAGGTTGTGCGACCCATTCTGCATCTTCATCATTGAAGGACAAGGTTCCTATGGGTGTGTAATCCTGAGTTCGAGATCGATTTTCTTTCACAATCGATGTTTTGGTACGTTTAAACACTGGTCTCTGAGGGGTATCGGCACCGCCGATGATCATGTGAATGACGTGCTACGGCTCTCCCTGCTCGTTTTGCTTGTCGAAATCCCTGTTTTTAAAATGGTTCCTCGCCCTATCGCTCAAAAATTCCCGAACGTGGCTTTTGTTAAATAACCGGGCTACTTCCTCTCTTAGTTGCCTGCAATCTTCCGTTCTGTGGCCATGGGTGCCATGATATTTGCACATTTGATTGGGATTCCTTTGGGCAGGATCGGTCTGCATTGGCCGAGGCCATCTAGTGTCTTAGATGCACCCGATAGCAGACACGATGGCGGATGCATCAATGCTGAAGTTATATTCCGATAACCGAGGTGCTTCTATAGGATCGACATATTTATCAAAGCCGCTCTTGCTCATAAGTCCCCGAGAATTTTGCCCTCGATCAATCTTTCGATTGTTCCGGGCGGTTGTTGCGTGTCGAACCGTTGTTCATCCGATCTGCGACGTACGGTTGATATCGGTCTCTGTTCGACCTTTGTTCTCTGTCGATCTCCCTTTGGTTTTTAGCAGTTGTCCTGTTCTGGTGCATGGATCCAGACGGAGCTCCCAACTGGTCATCTTCGACCCTAATTTTCGATTGATATCGGTTGTGTATATCTGCCGAAGTTATTGCTGGATACTCGATCAAATTTTGCATCAGTCGACGCGATGCTATCGAACTTTGCTCGTTCAACCCTTGGGTGAAAGCTTGGACGGCCCAATCGTCTGTGACCGGTGGCAATTCCATGCGTTCCATTTGAAATCGGGATACGAATTCCCTCAGCATTTCATTACCCCTTTGCTTTACTTTGAAGAGGTCTGATTTCCTTGTTGCAACCTTTATGGCTCCAGCATGTGCCCTTATGAACGAATCTGCTAACATGGCAAAAGAATCGATGGAATTTGGCGGCAGATTGTGATACCAAATCATCGCTCCCTTCGAGAGGGTCTCCCCGAACTTTTTCAACAACACGGATTCGATCTCATCGTCTTCCAAATCGTTACCCTTGATGGCACATGTGTAAGAGGTGACTTGTTCGTTAGGATCGGTCGTACCATTATATTTGGGAATTTCGGGCATACGGAATTTTTTGGGGATTGGTTTTGGGGCCGCACTCGAGGGAAAAGGCTTTTGTATGAATTTTTTCGAATCCAGCCCTTTTATCATTAGCGGAGCTCCCGGGATCTGATCGACCCTGGCATTGTATTTTTCCACTCTCTTGTCGTTGGCTTCGACTCGTTTTGTGAGTTCCTCGAGCAATTTAGTAATTTCGGGAGTGGTCCCCAATTCTTGCTCGTTTGATTTCACTATGGCGAGCTCCGTTCTGTGGGTGATTTCTCGAAGCGGATTGGGATCCGGCCTGCTTTGTATATGAGTTTGGCTCTGCAACTGAGATATCGCTACTTGTTGGGCTTGTAACATCTCGAAGATCATGCGCAAGCTGACTCCGATTTCTCCCACGTTATGGGTGTCTCGAGCTACGGATCGAGTACCACCCTGAATGCTTTTTTCCGGTTCGGAACGTTGGTTCGCCTCAAGAGCCACTTGCGAATTGACATCTAACGGTACTTCGGCTCAAATTTATGGTACTTCGATTCGAGCCTCAGTGCCATCGTCAAGTGGCCTTCCGGCCCCGGGTACCAAGTTGTTGGTTTCATCTTGAAGGTCGGCTTCGTGGTCGATAGGTAAGGCCATTGCTGATTCGAAGTTGTAAACTGGTGTGTACTGCAGATTTATATCAGACAACCACTGTTATCCTTAGCCCCACGGTGGGCGCCAAACTGTTTACCCGAAAAATCAGATAACGTTAAATTTGTGTATGGTTCTAAGGATATGCGGTACAATTTGATACAAATCGTATAGAGAAATAGAAATATGAGTGTTCTTGGCTATGAGAATGGGAATATTGAGCAAAACAATGAATAAGGTAAAAATAAACAAGCATCAGGTGATATCTTTCAATATGAGAAGTGATCTTTTGTTACGGTGTATTCTCTGTGTGCCCTGCTTACAAGGATCCCCTTTATAATAGAGGGATCCTACTTCATTTATAATAAAATAAAGCATATAGTGGAGGACCCATGATGATTTGTCTTTTCCTCGATTTCCGCCAAGATTCTCTCTCTTGGTGCGGTTGTAACGGCTCGTCTGTGAGCTCGGCACTGGCTCGGGCTCGTTATTGGGTCGAACCCTCGGTTTTGGCTTGAGTTCGACCTCCGGGGTGGGCGTAGCGCATTTCTGACCTCGAAGCAATGCCTTGCGAACCGATTTGGTCACGGGCTCGATAAAAGTATCAAGCCGACTCCTCGATCAGCCTTCGGACTCGAGGCTCATTTGTACTACCTTCGGAACTCATCCCAAAATCCCACTCCGGTTGCTTACCACTCGAACTCGATCGAACGTAGGAAGGCCGAAATCTATTTCGACCGTATACACCTATGTTATTAAACGTAGTATAGTGGATAAAACAATCTCACAATCAATATATACTCTAAATTATCTTCATCCAGCCACACATGTCTCAAGGTTATCAAAGGCTCGCTTGAGGCGCGCTTAGACCTTAAAACTAGGTGACGCCCAAGTTTAACACTTTGTCTTGCTTACATAGTGCTCCATTGCTAACACAAATGCAGTAAGGCATACGCCACATCGCCCATAGAATCGGTCTTCAAAGAATACAGATAATGAATATTTTGGTAAAGTAGGAATTTAATTAATCCAAATGTTATCTGTGAGTTAATTTTCTCCACTTCAAACTCCAGATATTACAGAAAACAATCAAATATTAGTCGCAGCGTAAAAGAAGGAGGAAAGAAAACTCACCAGTGTAATTGAGTAAAGCAGGGAGTGAAGACAAAACGCTCTCGCAGTAAATTCCTTGGGGCTTATTAACCGCAATGAGCCATTCATCTTCGAAGATAATATGGCTTCTCGAAAGAGTAAAAAGAGCGGATTTTGAAGAAGCAGTTAAGGCTCTATGCGGCTCTATTTCCTTAGATAATACAGACAATGGCGGAGATAATGGTATTGGATAAACTTCTGTGGGAGAATCAAAGTAGCTTTGGCTCGCCATAGAGATGAATCGAGGGTGTCGGAAGATTTTGCCAGAGGAAGTGAGGAAATTAATCAAAGGGATTTGACAAAGAGGAAGCTTTACTGTCATTTGAGGAACTTTTGCCCCTAACATTTACCCATACTGCCCTAAAGTTTTCATTTTTAGTCCGCTACGAGCGTAAATTCAATTGGGGCGGCGGGGATTGAAGGAAAGAAAAAATTAAGAAGAAATCCTCACAAAGTTTAAGAAAAAAAATTATCCTTAAAATCTATGATCTTGAACATGAGATTTATGCTATAAAATTATATTGTATTAATAATATAATATAAAATTTAAAGTTACATTAATTTTAATATAAAAATATATCTTTTTTTTAAACAAACTAAAAGTAATTAGTTCACATGAAATATAGGATAACACAATTATTTACTATTGAGCAAAATACATATACGAGAAAGAAAGTACAATAAATCAACACTCTTTGGGTGGATGACATAATTGATATCTCTACATCTTTAAATAAAGCTTTGGGTTCGAGTTTTAAAATATAATTTAAATTAATAATCTCAAGACTTTATTTTATACGAATTTAACTAGTTGAGCGAGTGAATAAATCGTTGTTGGAAACTAAACCAAGATGAATTGATATTCCTAAATTGTCTAGGATTTGATATTTGGTAGTTTATTTAATTCATGTCTAGTTAGATTTTGTTTACCAATTTTATAGTGGAGTAGGTTTTTAGTTTTGTAGTATTATAAATAGAGGTGCTACTACTTGTTTTCTTGTAGAGAGGTAACTATGATGTAGAGATATTCAAGAATTTATGAGTTGTGAAAAAACCTCATACCACGTTCTCTCCCTAGTTTAATAAATTTCTTCTATATAGTCTTTGTTGAATTTTTTGCTTGTGCCTAAATAATTCTCTGGGTATTTCAATCCTTCAAATTGGTATCAGATCATGTGTGAGATTCTGTTAGAGTCGGTGGAAATCCAAAAAAATATATTATGGATACTCCATATTTACATGATTGCCACGTTTTCAAGTTTGATGGCAAAAATAATTTTGAAGACTGGCATCAATATATGAAATATTTTTTCAATGTTGTTGGATTATGGCTCATTATTGAAACAAGATTTGAGGAACCCCCAAAAGGTATAACATTGACAGGTGATGCGGTTATGCAATTAGAAAAAAATAAACAATTGGATTATAAGGCACGTTACTATATCACCAGCAAGGTTGAATTGCGTGTATCTAACAAATTTTTGCATGCAAAATCAACAAAGGAGGCTTGAACAATCTTGGTGAATTCACATCGAGGTTCTGCCGAAGTAAAGAAAGCCAAATTGCAAGAGCTAAGGAGACAGTATGAGTTGGCCCAAATGAAACCAACAGAGCCCGTTAAAGAATTCATTACAATAATTACTAATATTGTCAACGGCATGAGGACCAACGGAGAAGTACTAGATGAAGTTAAAATGGTTAAAAAAAATATTGTGGTCCTTGAGTATAAAATTTCACACGAAGAAGGTGGTCCTTAAGGCTACCAAAGATCTTAGCACTTTTACACTTAATGATTTAGAAGGTGAATTTGTGACATATGAGATGTCCCTGACTCAAGACACACCCGAAATAGTGGAGGAGGTGTTGCAAGCAAAGGTGAATCAACCTAAAGTAAAAGAAGAGACAAGTTATCCTAAAGAAATAAATCAAAGAGGCCATAATTTCAGAGGTAGAGGTCGTGGTAGAAGTAACTTTCGAGGCCATGGTAGAGGTAATTTTTCTTATCAACAAAGAAATAGTAACAATTTTTTGAAGGAACAACAAGGTCATCAAAAATTTTAAAGACGTGATAAATCTAAGATTCAGTGCTATAATTGTGATAAATTTGGACATTATGAAAGCGAATGTTGGTTTAATAAATATGGTAATAAAGAAGTACATGCTAAGATGACTGAAAATAATGGGGATAAACAAGAGACTTTATTGTTTTCTAGTTCTGGGGTTGAAGAAACTAAAGGGAATGAATGGTTTATTGATTCGGGCTGCAACAATCATATGAGTAGAAATAAGAAATTATTCACTGATCTGGATGAAACATTTAGAGGTACAATAAGACTTGGAAATAACGCAAAGGTACCTGCTGTTGGAAAGGGAAAAATTCGCATTATTGTGAAAGATTGTTCTTCTAATTTTATATCAGATGTATTTTATGTGCCGAGTCTTCATCATAATTTATTGAGCTTGGGGCAATTATCAGAAAAGAGGTATGATTTACATTTTAAGTATAGGATTGGCACAATCAGTGATGATAAATTTGGACTAATTGTAAAGTTTAACATGAACAATAGTCATTTGTGGCCTCTTTATCTCAATAGTGATGATTTACCTTGCTTTAGTTCTATAAACTGTGATGATACTTGGTTGTGGCATTTACGTCTTGGGCATTTGAATTTTGGGAGTTTGAAATTTCTTGTAAGAAATAATTTGGTTGATGGTTTGCCTTCTATTGATTTTTCTGACAAGAAGTGTGAGTCGTGTATTTTGGGAAAGAAATATAGAGAATCTTTTCAGAAAGGCAAGGCTTGGAGAGCTAATGCACCATTGCAATTAATTCATTAAGATTTATGCTCATTTGAAGTTTCTTCTAATGGTGGTTGTAAGTATTTTATTACTTTCATTGATGATTTCAGCCGAAAGACTTGGTTATATTTTTTGAAAAATAAATCTGATGCATGTGATATTTTAAAAAGCTTCAAAGTTTATGTGGAGAAGCAAAGTGAGTATTTTATTAAAATATTGAGGATTGATAGGGGCACTGAATTTCTTGTTTGTGATGATTATTTGAATAAGTATGGTATTAAGCATCAATTGACAGCTAGATATACACCTCAGCAAAATGACGTGGCTAAAAGAAAAAATAGAACAGTGATGAACATGGTGAGATCTATGATGCATTCCAAAAATATTTCAGAAGTTTTTTGGGCAGAAGCTATTTTCTGTGCAATTTATGTATTAAATAGGTGTCCTACACGGTCTAATTTTGGAAAAACTCCACAAGAGATCTGGACAGGTAAGAAACCAAATATTTATCATCTAAAAATATTTGATTGTCTTGCTTATGCTCATGTTCATGATGCTTTGAGAAAGAAATTAGATGATAAAGTTGAAAAGTGTATTTTTATTGGTTAAAGTCATGAGACAAAGGGTTACAAGTTGTTTAATCCAGATACAGAAAAAGTGATTATTAGCAGAGATGTGACTTTTGATGAGCAGAGTTCTTGGGATTGGTCAAAGAATGATTCTGAACCATCTAGGTCTCAACTAATAATTCCAGTCATAGAGGAAGGAAGTTCTAGCATACATCAAGAGGAACGTGCAGTAGATCATGTTCAAGCAGAGATGTCTAGTCGCCCGCAAAGACAACATCAATTACCAGCTCGTTTGCAAGATTATATTGTTGGCGATAACAATGATTTATTTGATGAAGATATTGTAAATTTGACCTTATTTGCAGATTGTGATCCAATTACTTTTGAGGAAGCTGTTAAAAATGATCGATAGGTTCATACAATGAATGAAGAAATTCATGCTATTAAGAAAAATAATACATGGGAATTGACTACTTTACCACTTTCAAAAAGATCAATCGGAGTCAAGTGGGTATACAAGACCAAGTTCAAACCAACCGGAGAAGTGGATCGCTTTAAGGCAAGATTAGTTGTTAAAGGATATAAGCAGAAGACAGGTATTGATTACTTTGAGGTATTTGTACCTGTTGCTACGCTTGATACTATTCGTATGATAATTTCTCTTGCTGCCAATAATTGCTGGAAAATTTTTCAAATGGATGTGAAATCTGCTTTCTTAAATGGTGTACTTGAAGAAGAAATGTATGTTGAGCAACCTGCTGGTTATGTCAAAAGGGGTCAAGAAAATAAAGTTTATAGGCTGAAAAAGGCATTATATGGATTGAAACAAGCACCTAGAGCTTGGTACACTCGTATTGATTCTTATTTTATTGGACATGGATTCCAGAGATGTCCATATGAGCATACTTTATATATCAAATTCAAGTGTAACGAAGATAGTCTCATTGTGTGCCTATATGTGGATGATTTAATTTTTACTGGCAATAATCCTAAATTAATTTCTGAGTCTAGGGAGGCAATGATTAGCGAGTTTGAGATGACTGATTTGAGTTTAATGTCTTATTTTCTTGGCATTGAGGTATCTCAATTAGATAATGGAATATTTATCTCTCAGAAAAAATATGTCGGTGATATTCTAAAGAGATTTAATATGGATAAAGCCAAACCAATTTTGACCTCTGTTGAAGAAAAATTGAAGTTGGTTAGATATGGGACCGGTGACCTTGTTGATGCTACATATTTTAGAAAATTGGTAGGGAGTCTAAGGTACTTGACTTCTACAAGGCCTGATATTACTTATGGAGTTAGATTAATTAGTAGATTTATGGAGACTCCACGACAATCTCACTTGCAAGCAACAAAGAGAATTTCGAGATATATTTAATGTACGCAGACTGATGGTATATTTTATTCAAAGACTAATGATAGTAGTCTTGTGGGATTTACAGACAGTGATTGGGCTAGTGATACGATACAAAGAAAGAGTACTTCTGGCTATGCATTTTATTTGGGTTCTGGTGTATTTTCTTGGTCTTCCAAAAAGCAACAAGTTGTTGCTTTATCAACAGCTGAAGCAGAGTACATGGCTGCAACAAGTAGTGCTACACAAGCATTGTGGTTAAGAAGAATGCTTGAATTTCTTCAACACAAGCAAGACAATCCTACAATAATTTTTTGTGGTAGCAAGTATGCAATTGAGTTAACAAAGAATCCATTTTTTCATGGGCGTAGCAAACACATTGATATCAAATTTTACTTTATTCGTGACTTGGTTCAAGACAAGGAGATATTTATTGAGTATCGCAAAACTGGAGAGCAAGTTGCTAATATTTTCACAAAGCCACTAAAATTGGAGTTATTCATCAAGTTGAAGAATATATTGGGCATGATCAAATTTGAAGATCTTGATTTAAGGGAGGTTGTTGGAAACTAAATCAAGATTAATTAGTATTCCTAAATTGTCTAGGATTTGATATTTGATAGTTTATTTAATTCATGTCTACCTAGGTTTTGTTTACCAATTTTATATTGGAATAGGTTTTTGGTTTTGTAGTATTATAAATAGAGGTGCTACTACTTGTTTTCTTATAGAGGATCTTCTTTGACACGCGGACCTAGTTTCCACCAACCCATGCACTTTAGGCCCTTCTGAAAGCCATGAGGCGGGGTCGGTTAGAAAAACTTCTCCTGAGCAATTCACGTATCACTTGAGTAGTAGTACGAAACCTTAAGAAAAGTCTCCCGACAGGCAATTAATCCATAATATCATCCATCGTTGGCATTATTGGATTCAAACCGGCCTATCGCTCAACATTACTGCAACTAGAATTGTCACGATTCCTCCAACTATGAATGTTTTTCACTTTTCGATTTGGATCTTCATTGGTATTTTCAATAGGACCGAGACTGCCCATTGATTTATTTAGCCCACACCTACGTTCGAACTCCTTCTTAAACAACATCGAATTAAACCACCATCTTTCCATAGAGTTTTCTTGCCCCCTATTTGCATGAAAATACAATAGATGAATAGTCTTTTCGGGAGCGATTCATCCTTCCCGAACGCAGCATACAACTCTCCGTTGTACTGCGCTCTCCAAGTGGACAAAGGAGATATGAATTCCATTTAGGCGGGTCAGGGCTTGGCTTGACCCTGTGTTCTCCCGGGTCGGAGGGTCCACAGTGGAAGGCTCCGCACCTGAGCCTCGTTAGACTCAGCTGAAGTGTAAGGTGTAAGTGAAGAAAATAGAAAGATCACGATTCAACGCCAAAAAATTTCTTGTCCCTACCATAAAGTATTCATATTTCCTGAAGTTCGGTTTGAGTGTTCATCGATCAGGTGGCTTCTTTAGCACTGGCTTACTCACAGGAAGCTGGCCTAGCAGATGACTCTTAGTTAGACTGGTACTAGTTAGGATATCACATAAGGAGAATCCCATTCGACCGCTCTACCACTGAGCTACTGAGGAACAACTGACTTAATGTTGGAAGAGGTAACTATGATGTAGAGAGATTCAAGAATTTATGAGTTGTGAAAAAGCCTCCTACCACGTTATCTCCCTAGTTTAATAAATTTCTTCTATATAGTCTTTGTTGAATTTTTTGCCTGTGGCTAAATAATTCTTGGGATATTTCAATCCTTCGATGGTTAAAGAGAACTATTTATAAACTTTCTCTAATTGATTTCTTGTATTGTTTCACTAATTGTTATATTTTAAATTGATTTTCTATTAAAAGATAATTAAAACATAATTGTGACTAGAACTTATTAAATAATACTATTATGTGATTAAAGTAGTTGAAACAACAAAAAGTTAGAAACATTCAATAATCACGCCGCATCAAGCAATATTTGGTATCCAAGCGTTAATAAGTGCAACTTATTGAAGGTACGTGTCGGGCACAAGTCGTAAGCGGAGCTCCAGATCCATTTCATTCAATTGAGTCGGGTACAAGAAAGAAAGCTTCCAACACAACTTGTCATCTTCAATTCGTCCACGAATCCATATCGTTTGCTTCCAGAACCATCGACGAGTTTGGCAATCTCATTTTCTTCTGTAGATGACAAAGTTGTAGGCTATGGCATCGTCGTCGAGTTCTCTGATTCGTCGAATTGTTCCGCTTTTCACCACTCGGATTCGCCAAAATTACCGCCTTTTGAATTCATCTGCTTCTTCTGCTCTATCCCAACCCCAATCCCAACCCCAAGTCGAAGCTCCCGATTCCGTCTTAATGACCGAGAGCTGCGTTCGTGTAAGTTTAATATCTCTCTCTCTCTAGTCCGTTATGATTGATTTTATTTGGGATAGTCTTTTTGTCGCTATATCTTTCCGTATGTGCATTTTGTAATAGAATTTTTCCAAGGATTTTATGCTGTCTATTTTTGAAGCATCACGAGACTTGCCCTTTTTGTTTAATCAGCTGAAATTTTGTTTAGTTGTTATGTGAAAGATTGTTAATTTCGAAGTGAGTAGCTCCAAACTCCATTTCTGAAAGGGATTTTCTTGAAATGGGGATTTTTTTTGGTTCTGGAAATCGTGATACATACGACTATGTGAGAGCATAATCAGTTAGACGACAAGATTCAAGCTTTTGTACTGTTTTATGAGGTTTGATGTCTGTAGAGATTTAGGTGTCTGAATTGCTTGTAAAATTTAGTTGAGACAATTCAATGACTTGGTCCTTTTACATGTCTGAGTAGAGGATGAAAGAGTTGCAAGCTGGCGAACACCAAGAGAAGATGCTTCGTTTGAGTGTTGAAGCTGGTGGTTGTTCGGGGTTTCAATATGATTTCTCTCTAGATGATAAGACCAATTCTGATGACAGGTTTGCTGACGTTTTCTACTATTTGTCAGCCTATTCAATTTTCGAGTATTATGTTATCCTTGCATTAGTTTTAGAGCGCCCTATTTGTCTTTCCTAATTGTCTTAAAACTAATTATCGAGTATAATTGATTGATTGCTGAATCATGTTCTAGGTGGTCATAGTAAATCTAACAGATTTTGAAGTATGAATTCGGCATCCTACTCCCTGCCTTCCCACCCTGCAAAGCCACTTAAAATGCACTTTTGTATCATATGTTACTAGTATTAAGATCTGTCAGTATGTTGCTTATGTTGCCATCTTATTCATTTCTTATTCTTCATAGAATTTTTGAGCGCGACGGAGTTAAATTGGTCGTGGATAATGTATCATACGATTTCGTCAAAGGTGCAACTGTTGATTATGTTGAGGAGCTGATTCGCTCTGCTTTTCAGGTCTGTAAATGTAGCTTTCCATGACCTTCATCATTGGTATTTTCTTGCATGTCAGATACGCAAGCATATTGATGTTTTGGATCAATTGCATGACGGATATTGCTATTCTCTTTTTCAATTATTGTTCGATGAGGCAATAATTAGGACAGGTCATTAGCTCAAGCCCAAAAACACTTGTCATTCTCAAGTATGATTGTACCACTGACCACTTTATTAGCCTGGGTTAGAAAATAGAAGTTTTACCTTCAAGTAGTTTATCTAGAAATTAAAGGTGTCTAACTCATATAGACAGAATTCGTATTTTGAAAATGCATGAAGTTATGTTTCAAATTTAACTGCTTGTGGAGTAGGGAAAGATCAATTTAGACTTCAGCAAATTTTTTGTGTCTTCTGTCTTGTCATGTATGGAACAAAGAATTAGTTGATATTGCAAATGTTATCTTGCACCACATACTGTATTGAAACTGTGGTTGCTTCCTCTAGACACCCCCCATGTTCTCCCTAGTGCCCTCAACTGAAAATGTGAAAAGAATAACAAAACAAATGAAAAGAATAACACATTATGTTGTAAAAAAACACTGTATTTGAAAGGCGCAACTTTGATAAGTAGATGGATGCTAGAAATAATGGACTTGTGCTAAAATTATTTATCAACAAACAAAAATCTATATGTTGGCAAAACACAGGTAAAATGACTCAGACCATATGTTTTACTAGTGTCAAACCGCCTTGATTGAACTTTTGGTACTACCTTCTAAAGGGGAATATGGTGTTAGTGCTTGGATGTTATTTTGTAGGAAAACAGTTGAAAAGCTTCTTAGATTTGGCAAAATTGCACGCCTGCAAGTTTTCTGGTGTTATCTGAGCTATAGGGAAATAAAAATCACACGGTGTTAGAAGATTTCATACGAGGGTGTGGTAGTGCATTACACGAATTTATACCATTATCCTAATGTTCACACTGCTCTAAGGATTTTCACCTGTTAAGTTCGATATATCTTTTAGCTGGCACTAGGACCATTTCATTTTGTGTTTGTTACTATGGGGTTATCATTTAACCGCTTTTGTGCATGTCTTATTTTTTCTGCAGGTATCTACCAATCCTAGTGCAGTGGGTGGGTGCAGTTGTAAAAGTTCATTTATGGTGAAGCAGTAATATGGCACTTGAGTAACATTCAGCCAAATAATTGCCATTCCAATGAGCAGGACATGTTTTGCTGCAGCCATATGACATTTTTTATATTAATCCTTCTGGTGTCTAATATCTATTCATCATATACTTCTACCTTTTGAGGGGTAGCAAGACCTGCATTATGAGGCATTTTTGCTAATTTGTACTCAAGAGATCATAGGTTCTTTATTGTATATGCCAATTTTTTTTGCCTTATTGGAGCTAGTTGGAAGTGCAGAATGTAACTGTTAAATTAGGGGAGACAGATAGGCTGTTGTATTATAGGCAATAATTCCAGTTGAAGAGATGCTATTCAGTTTTGGGTGTAGACATTTGTACAAGGAATCTTCAAGTGAAGATGCTTCAATCAGAACACATTTTACTCCTGGCACTCCCTATAGCTACTGTAATGAAGGCCCTGAGGGCATGTGGGAGAAGCATATTAGATAGTGTCCGTATCCTCTATGGTTGAAAAGTTTTGATCAATAAAAGCTTTCTTTAGGTTTTGCTGTATGAACTTTGAAATCTATGTTCATGTTGAAACTAAAAATCAGAAAAAGTACAATATAGTCTGAGCTGAAATTACTGAATTTGGACGTATACTTCGTTTGTGGATCATAAAGGTTGATTGGCTTTGCAGCTGGCTACTTTCATTTCTTAACTAGGAGACGTAAAAGGAGCATTTGCCTAAAACAGATGTGAAGGGTTCAGTTTGTGCTTATAAGTCTTTTGTATCTCACTTGCTTTGAAAACGATGAAAATCAATTACTGTTTGGGACAGGGTTTCTTCAAATTTTGATGGAACTCACCCTCTATGATGCAACAACTCTCAGGTGAGGGTAAAAAACTGGTACCAAAGATTGGGGATTCCCAATATGGAGGATTTTTATTTTTGGCAAGTGAAACATTTTTTATTTACCAAATAGAGTTATGTACAGACAACAAAAAAGCTGATAGTTGGACAGCAAGCCCCAACTCCAGCTACCACTCTACGCTACAATCACCTCAACTATTCTCATATTGACAATCCTAGCTATAATGGATAGAAATTTAGCTGCTCCAGCCATTTTGCAATCCTCTGCTTCATTGCTCCTCTATGATGCACATCTTGAACGATCTTTTTGATGATGACTTCCTTTCCTTGTTGTTTGTTGGTGAATACTCTTTGGTTTCTTTCATTCCAAATATAGTAAATTATTGCAGATAACAACATCCTATATACTGCAGCTCCAGGGCTCTTTCCACTTGCATTCTGAACAACCCACGTTAGTTCCTCATCCCAGCACTTAGAATCTCTTTTTATACCCTGCCATTGTAATATGTGTTTCCATATCTGTGTAGAAATCTCACATTTAAAGAACACATGCTCTATACTTTCATCTTCCAGATTGCACAGAGGGCAGGTTTTGTCTGCTACCACTCCCCATTTTATTAATCTATCTCTTGTGAGTAATCTTCTGTGTGCTGCCATCCTTAAGATGAAGATCCATTTGGGTAGGACTTGGTTATTGCACATAAGGTTCCTTTGTAGAGGTCCTCTCTATGTTGTATATATCCTGCACCCCATAACCTGTCTCAATATAGTATTTCTTGGCTTTTAATATCTTCTGTACCACCCATGAAGCTTGTTGGGGAACATCTTCAATTAAATTCCTGCTTGTCCCATAGTACACATTAATCCACTTTACCCGTAGCTTGTCTTTCTTCTGACAAAGATTCTGTCACGACCCAAACCGATGGGCCGCGACGGGCACCTGGTACCTTACTCAACCGAGTACCAACGTAACGTATCTTTCTTATTACATCATCATATACACGTGACATACATGATCATTTATAAACTCAAAACATAGGCCGACAAGGCCGTACAATCTTTCACGTACACGACATATGTCTACAAGCCTCTAAGAGTACATAATTGTCATAAAGGTCGGGACAGGGCCCCATCATACTAATCAGTACATGTCCTAATCATACTGACCACATAAGCAACTCCGGAGCAAATGGAGCGCACCAACACTTTCCGTTGAGCTGATAGCCTACTTGGAGGACTCTCGACCTGTCTATCGGGACCTGCGGGCATGAAACGCAGCGTCCCCACGCAAAAGGGACGTCAGTATAAATAATGTACCGAGTATGTAAGGCATGAAGATCAATACATAAGAGACATAGATGAAACATGGAATAAAGAATTCCGCCTGTAAGTCTAAATAACTTTGTAAATTCTAAAACATTTATAATGTTATGCACGTGCGTATAAATATCGTGTCATGCATAGGTGTAGGTGTACATAATATCATCAAGCCTCTGAGGGCATCCCATCATATCATCTCAGCCAATGTGGGCAAAATCATCAACGTATACCAGCTGATCAGGTGGTGGTGCGTATATAATGCCGTAACCTTTTTCCATATCCCATATACATATAATATACATGTATATAACACCATCTGGTCATGGGTCAATGTACATGTATAAATTCATGAAATGCATAAGAAATACGTTAATAAGATTTCTCGGAATGTCATAAAATCAATATGCCTTTCGGATAAACTTTATCAAATACGTATTTTTCTGAGACTCATGAACAGAAGATATAATAATATTTCACATGGGGAATCAAGAATATAGACACCCCTAGTACTCTATGAATAGAGTTAGTTGTGGAAATTGTGCATTTGCTCATTTCGTTTGTATCGTATTGATCATGCCAAAAAGAGAGAAAGGATATCTTTAACATACCTGAACCGATTCTCTTTTGCGAAAACACGTAACGGCGGATCGAAGTAGGAAAAAATCCGTATGATATTCGTGAGAAAGATCGTACCGTACTTCTTTAGAATTGCAAGTCACGTTGCTATTACATAACGTAATCTCGTATGGATGTTTTTATTGTAGCTTCATCCGCACTTTGTCATAATCTTCATCCGTATTGTTGTACTACAAAACTTTTGGCTCCACAAGTAAAGCTCCAAATAACCATGAAAGAATATTTGAAAGTGCAAAGCTCCATTCAAGGTAAAGTATTTTGTTTGGTTAGCTTCTAGGGAGGCTTGCTTTACTAGGAAGACAATAATTCCCTTTTTTTTTGTTGCAAGGTTTTTTCGGCAGTTTCATCCATAAGCTTAGCTAGCTTATGTATTTCCCTCTTGAATTATGTATAATAACCAAGATCTTATCTTGGAGGTTTGTGGGCCCCCACTTTGTGGCTTAGTTGGCCAAAGACTACTCCACATTTTCCATCTTTTATGTGATTTTAAGAGTCACATAGTTGGTCTTAGGTGGCTGCCACGTTTTTGGCTTATAAAGATTATCCAATAACTTAATTAAGCTTATCCACAAATCCTTAATTAACTTATTAATCTCCCACTAACCAATAATTCACATAATTAAGACTTATCTCAATTTACTTAAAATACTACTCACTTTTAACACACTTCATATACCTCACTATCATAGCCATGTGGTACCTTGTATGGTACTAATGCATTAATACCGGGTATTTTAGCTCGGGCCGTATTTTATCCCAAAATATCAAATTTCGACGAAATTCATTTTCTTCGATTTGCTTACCCTCTCTCCTTCACGAATTTACTCATCATTTGTTTGAAATAGCATAATGCTTATAATCTCAAAATAATCTCATTCCCGAACTTACGTCGATTAACTTACGACGAAACTTTAACGTACGAAAATGTGGGATGTTACATCTCATTTCCAAGCTTTTATCAATTTATTTATGGCGTACTTTCACGTACGAAAATATGGGGTGTAATATCATTCCCCTTTTTGGAACATTCGTCCTCGAATGTTGACTGATGCACTTATCATTCTCATAACCCATAACTCTTGCAAATACTTTAATACTCTTCTTGCCATTTAGGCAACTGTTCTTTGAATAAATCCAAAGGCTAGGGCATTCCCCCCTTTAGGCCTCTTTCTCACACTATGGTCTGTGGTCAGAATTCTTCCAATCTCGTAACTCTTGCTACCTTCTATCATGCAGCCTGTACGACTTTTTCCTTGTATGTGCGCCTATACGACTCTTCTCTCCTCTTTCCTCCAGCTTTTAGCCAATATCTAGGCCTTACTTTGTTGAACTTACAAATATTGCTATATCTCATTTTGTATTTTGTAACTTTTATCCATGCATTGTTAATTTATCTCAATGTTGATCTACAATCTACCACTGGTAACTTGAAATCTCTTACGTAATCACTAGGCTCACGTTGCATCGTGGAACATTTGAAGTGATTTTCCTGATCCACCTAGGGGCGATACGATACTATACTTCCATAATCGTATTTCATACCATCCCAATGTGATTCTCCTTACGTGGGTATTTTAATCCTGTACAATTCATCAAATCTTTACTCAATCGAAGGCCCAATCGTCATCCTTTATCTATCACAATTACACCCTCATTGTACTATCAGGGCGACATTCCATCTCTTCTAAATGCCATTAGTCTTAGACTTCTTTGAGTTCATTCAGGCTTTACTGAGCTTTCTATAACTTAGAGAAATCATCAGCTCTCTTGTTTTCATTGGCTTAATCCTAAGGACTTATCCATTCTCGTCACCTTCTCACTCGCCCTTTCTTATCCTTATTCCTGTCATAAAACCTTGTCGCTTTACTATACTTTAGCTTGCGACCTATATGTATCCATTTATACTACTCGCAACCTTCCTTCAACTTGCTTGCACCACAGATTCCCTTATGTTATTTTGGAACATCAAGCGATACATCACATCATCTCAAACTCTTCTTTACTCTTTCATGACCTGCCTTCCACATAGGTATAATTCACGTTCACAATTTGAAGCTCTATTATAATACTTGCACCTCTGGGCATACACAATTCCGTGGGAGCTTCATACTGACTTCTTATGAGGCTGGTACTTCTTCTAACTTGCTTTATCATAGAGCCGTTATAGAATATGGTTGTTGTACTATCTCTCTTGTACCTCTGATATTAAGAGTAATTATTCAATATTCTCAATCACGATTTCTATAATTTTCTGGGTCTACTAATCAGACTCCTGATTTACTTCGTTAATGTAACTCTTTAGTTTCCTCTTCCTTCCGATCAACCTTTATGTAAGCTTAAGCTATCTCCCGATCTGTGGCTTCTGGTATCAGTTATTACTTTAGCCTTTCATGGGCGCTATGGAATATCCATGATACAATCTTCTAACAATTCAATCCTTTATTTATGCCCTGGGCTCAATTCTTTATTTTAACTTATACCGGAGTCTTCTACGGTTATATGATTGTCAACATATATGCTGCATGGATAATACTCTGAAATCTTAAGTGAGTTCATAATGTAATTATCTTCCGGATCATTGATCGAATAATTCCTTTCGTTCCTTTTCAACTTTCTTTAATTGCAAGCAATTGCTTTTCCTGGTCGTTCTGCCACCTTGTTGCGTGCATACTTAGCTTATCTTTGTTCCCACGCATGCCGGAATTTTCGTGCAACTCATATGATCTCGAATATTACTTTTGATTTTACTTCCCGTTCATTAGCCACGGTAGGTGCCACTTTCTTATGGAGTGCATACAATGTTGTAGTGAGATTGTTGTTACAAGACCATTTCTTCTTTAGGTCACTCTGCTTAGGTTGAAGCCTTTTTCCTTATTTCCTCAGCTAGTCTTTCATTGTCGTACTTTAGGGAGGACCCTCTGACACTTGTAAAGCTGCGATCTTATTACATCGTATACTCGACGAAATTTTTGATGTCCCTCCTCGCCTATAATTATCCATGGTTACTTATCTCCACGCCCTTGTGCTTGTAGGGTTGCTTCTGAACTTGATATTTTGACTATCTTCCCAGTGGCACTCTCTTTTATTTCCTTTAACTACCCCAACTCCTATCTAAATATTTCTCAAGGTCACGATGTCATATCTGCTAGACTGAATTCCCCATGTTGGGGTTCACTCTGTTTATCTTGCATGATCTATTGATTTGTCTGTATCCTCTTATCTAGCCATAATTAGGCTCTTCCTGAATCAACTATTAACTACTCGTTGGCCCATTCTCATATCAATATTCTGCGTAATCTTTCTTGGGTTATTTCCTTTGTCTTAACTTACGTCTCGCACTGGCTCCTTATATATCAATAACATCTCGGGAAGGAACTCTTACTTCCTCTCATTGACGTCGTGTTTGCATAATGTTGTGGAATCGTAGCATATCTATAGGATTTGAATAAGTGCAATCTTATCCCTTTCTTATTTTTATCGCATTCTTCCTTTATCATTCCATAGTTACTAGAACCACTTAATTTTGACTTAATGCCACATCAATCCATATTCCCTCCCTTTAGGGGAGCACTAACATTTAGTGCTACGATGATCTATGTTAAATGTTTTACCTCTTCATCTTTGGCATCTTTTCACATCTTCGATGAACCTTACTCACCTTGCGGTAATCCTTCTGCACCAAGGATAACGAAATTCCTTACTCACGAGGGTGACACTTGGTGTAACTGGCACATACAGTCCCTTAAACTTAATTTTTGCTCACATTGCTTGCTTTAGGGAAGCGTCTTCCTGAATGACCATTCTCTGAATTTCTCATGAATCTTCTTCTGTTGTCCATTCTATTATCGCCGGAGCGTAATCTGAAATTCTCATGATGTCGACCATTATCAAATCACTCAATCCCTAATTCATGTTTAGTTTATCTTGTTAACCAATCCATACTGATTTCTATTATTTTGGGGTCTAACTTTTCCTTCTGGTAGTCGCGTTAGAGTCACGAACTTATTTCTCGAATGAGGATATGGCTTTATGGCCTATACACTTTTGTTGTCTCAAGGCCTGTCACCTCTCGTCTTTTCCTTTATTTGACTATAGACTCGGTAATACTGTCATTTGTTTTTTGATCTACCGTTGTCATCCATGTATCACATCTTACTCATAATACTTCATTATCTCTCCTCTTATTCCCCTGCTAATATTTCTGTCTATCACTTTATTCTGAAAACTCGAACAAGACATTCTTTTGCTTTTAGCTCCCCTTGCTCCATCCATTGGCTCTTCGGGTTGCCTAATATTCTCTCTTTACTAGGGACGGGAGCCATACTAAGGTAATAGTTATCCCTTCCGGATTCCAGTGCCTATCTTTGAACATTCTAGTATTCATATCTAGCTGTACTATTCTAGAGTGCACCATCTGAGTGTCTCACAAGGAGATCTATTAGAACACTTGCAATATCCTTAAGAAATGTCAACTAACGCAAACAATCCATTCACCATTTTAGGTTACCCTAACCCCAGCTAGATCCTGATAACTCGTCCTTCTCTTAAACTATGTATGTTAGCTCCCATAGGGCATAGCTGAGATCGGTGTGGCCAATTGTACATACCTCTGTTACTGTTGAAGGTAACTCAAAAGGCTTATATACCTCTGCCTGAATTGTGAATACTGATAATCTTCATTAACTGGGCGCCTCGTACCCTTCTTCATTTTGCTTCTTTTACTTGTTGAAACTTGTATCTATCTTTTGAATCTCTCATTGCCTTTCACCATAGAGGCGAATAGATATTCTTGCCTTAAGGATCCTTATCATGAGGCTTTCATATCTTAGTACACACATGATCTACTGAATACCTCATATTTATCCATCATAAGCATGGTGCAAAAATTGAGTTCCTCTAACTCAACTCTTCCACAGCTATATTTCTTACCAACCGTCTTTCTAGATGTAGGCATCGTCGTATTATGAATAAGATAGAGTTTAGGAAATTGAGTTCTTACAACCGAGCTCTACCACACGATCTATAGTAAGAAGAAAAAGTGACAATCCTAAATTCCCTGTAGCCTCCTGCTTATAAGTGCGGTGCACAACACACCCATAGACAAGACTCTACTAGACACGGCTTGTAGACTCCCTAGGACAGAACTGCTCTGATACCACTTTTGTCACCACCCAAACCGATGGGCCGCGACGGGCACCCGGTACCTTACTCAACCGAGTACCAACGTAACGTATCTTTCTTATTACATCATCATATACACGTGACATACGGGCCTAATATGCCAACATGATCATTTATAAACTCAAAACATAGGCCGACAAGGCCGTACAATCTTTCACGTACACGACATATGTCTACAAGCCTCTAAGAGTACATAATTGTCATAAAGGTCAGGACAGGGACCCGCCGTAATAATCAGTACATGTCCTAATTATACTGACAACATAAGTAACTCCGGAGCAAATAGAGCGCACTAATACCTTCCGCTGAGCTGATAGCCTACTTAGAGGACTCTCGACCTGTCTATCGGGACTTGCGGGCATGAAACGCAGCGTCCCCATGCAAAAAGGATGTCAGTACAAATAATGTACCAAGTATGTAAGGCATGAAGATCAATACATGAGAGACATAGATGAAACATGGAATAAAGAATTCCACCTGTAAGTCTAAATAACTTTGTAAATTCTAAAACATTTATAATATTATGCACGTGCGTATAAATGTCGTGTCATGCATAGGTGTAGGTGTACATAACATCATCAAGCCTCTGAGGGCATTCCATTATATCATCTCAGCCACTGTGGGTAAAATCATCAACGTATACCAGCTGATCAGGTGGTGGTGAGTATATAACGCCGTAACCTTTTCCCATATCCTATATACATATAATATACGTGTATATAACGCCATCTGGTCATGGGTCAATGTACATGTATAAATGCATGAAATGCATAATAAATACATTAATAAGATTTCTCGGAATGTCATAAAATCAATATGCCTTTCGGATACACTTTATCAAATACGTATTTTTTTGAGACCCATGAACAGAAGATATAATAATAATTCACATCGGGAATCAAGAATATAGACACCCCTAGTACTTCTATGAATAGAGTTAGTTATGGAAATTGTGCATTTACTCGTTTCGTTTGTATCGTATTGATCATGCCAAAAGAGAGAAAGGATATCCTTAACATACCTGAACCGATTCTCTTTTGTGAAAACACGTAACGGAGGATCGAAGTAGAAAAAAATTCGTATGATATTCGTGAGAAAGATCGTACCGTACTTTCTTAGAATTGCAAGTCACGTTGCTATTACATAATGTAATCTCGTATGGATGTTTTTGTTGTAGCTTCATCCGCACTTTGTCATAATCTTCATCCGCATTGTTGTACTACAAAACTTTTGGCTCCACAAGTAAAGCTCCAAATAACCATGAAAGAATATTTGAAAGTGCAAAGCTCTATTCAAGGTAAAGTATTTTGTTTGATTAGCTTCTAGGGAGGCTTGCTTTACTAGGAAGACAACAATTCCCTTTTTATTTGTTGCAAGGTTTTCTCGGCAGCTTCATCCATAAGCTTAGCTAGCTTATGTATTTCCCTCTTGAATTATGTATAATAACCTCTTATCTTGGAGGTTTGTGGGCCCCCACTTTGTGGCTTAGTTGGACAAAGACTACTCTACATTTTGCCATCTTTTATGTGATTTTAAGAGTCACATAGTTGGTCTTAGGTGGCTGCCACGTTTTTGGCTTATAAAGATTATCCAATAACGTAATTAAGCTTATCCACAAATTCTTAATTAACTTGTTAATCTCCCACTAAATAATAATCCACATAATTAAGACTTATCTCAATTTACTTAAAATACTACTCACTTTTAACATACTTTATACACCTCACTATCATAGCCATGTGATACCTTGTATGGTATTAGTCCATAAATATCAAGTATTTTAGCTCGGGCCGTATTTTATCCCAAAATATCAAACTTCGACGAAATTCATTTTCTTCGATTTGCTTACCCTCTCTCATTCACGAATTTACTCATCACTTGTTTGAAATATCATAATGCTTATAATCTCAAAATAATCTCATTCCCGAACTTACGCCGATTAACTTACGATGAAACTTTAACGTACGAAAATGTGAGATGTAACATCTCATTTCCGAGCTTTCATCAATTTATTTATGGCGTACTTTTACGTACAAAAATATGGGGTGTAACAGATTCCACAACAGTTTGCACATTGCAGCTTTATTCGACATAGAGATGTCAAGTATATTTAGGCCACCGGCAATCCTAGGCATACGGAATTTATCTCATGCCAATAAAGATTTTTTGGATAGTTCAACACCTCCAATCCACAAGAATCTTCTACAGTTAGCTTAAATAAGTTTTATCACCTTCTTAGGCAGCACAAAAATCTGGGACCAGTATACTTGAATGGAAAATAGGATAGACTTAATCAATTGGGCTCTGCTGCATAGGAGAGGAATCTATTAGTCTATGACTTGATCCTTCCTAATATTTTATCCAGCAGGGGTTGACATTGCATCACTGAGACCCTTTTTGTACTCAAGGGGATACCCAAATATCTTACGGGAAGTTCCCCTTTAGAGAATCCCAGAATAGCCAAAATTTCAAGTTGTTCTACCTTTGTGAATCCTCCAAAAAATACTGAGCTTTTGCTTAAATTTGCTATTAGTCCAGAAGTTATAGAAAACTTTGAAAACAATCAAAGAGCATTTTCACGGAAGTAATATCTCCCTTACAAAACAAAAGCAAGTCATCTGCAAATTCCAGCTGAATCAGATTTAACTTAACACATTTCGGATGAAAGTTAAAATTAGGCTATTGTGCTAATGTTTTAAGCTATCTGCTGAGATATTCCATTACCAATACAAATAAATATGGGGATAAAGGGTCCCCCTACCTTAATCCTTTCCTGGCTTCAAAGGGTTTGGTTGGCTTCCCATTAATAGTGATCGGGTATGAAACTGTCTTCACACAAATCATGATCCAATCAACAAACATAGCTGGAAAATTCAGAGATATTAGCACTTGTTCTAAGAATACCCACTCCACCGAGTCATATGCTTTTTGCATGTCTACCTTTAGCATACACCTTGGTGATATCCCTTTCCTTCCATAACCCTTTACCAACTTATGGCTCAGTATTATATTGTCAGTAATTATCCTCCCAGGTACAAAAGCTACTTGACTATTGTCTACCAGAAAGTCCATTACACTTTGCATTCTTTTTGTAAGCACTTTATATATTAGCTTGTAGATCATTGTACAACATGATATTGGTCTAAATTCTTTAATAAAGGATGGATTTTGTACCTTGGGGATGAGTGTGACAGTGGTACAGTTAATAGCTTTGTAGAACTCCTTTTTATTAAAGAACTAGAAGATTGCCTCTGAAACCTCCTTCCCCTATTATTGACCAAGATTTTTTTAAAAATACAACATTGAACCCATCACAACCAGAGGCCTTCAAATTGTCAATATATTTTAGAGTTTGTTGAATTTCCTCCTCGATAACTGCTATATTAAGATGAAGTTGTTGAGGTCGGTTAAGGATAGGGCCTCATGCCATAACTTATGGGTTTATTGCAGGTAGCTTCTCAGCATTTGTCCCTAGCAACTTCATATAGCACCCACTAATTTCTTTTTCAATTGCCTCTATTGTTTGGAGTACTTCACCATTTTAAGAAATGAGCCTGCTAATGTGATTCTGCGCAATTCTACTCTTAATATTAGCAAAAAAAATAAGCATAGTTAGTATCTCCTAGCTTTAACCATTGTATTTTGGATTTCTGTCTGAGTATACTCTCTTCAATTAACACTCATTTTTCAAGTGACTGCTTCAAATCTTTTTCTTTAGCATATAACTCAGTGTCATGGGTATAATCTCTCATTTGTTCATGTACCTCACCCAGTAGCTGCCTTACGTTTTGTATTTGCATATTCACCTTTGGAAATTCTGTTTCATTTAACAACTTCATTGCTTGTTTCATCTTTTTTAGCTTATGCCAAATCTTCTTCATAGGTGGTCCTCTTTCTGGTTCAGTCCATACAGACTTCACTACGTTCATGAATTCCCCATGATTTGCAAGATGATTCAAGAATCTAAAAGGCCTGGCATCTTTTCCCTGATGTTTCTCAAAAGTAATACATAGAAGAGAATGATCCGAAAAGAATGGATCTATCACTATTACCTCTAGATGAGGCCAAGTATTTGTCCAAGCAGGGTTCACAAGGGCTCTCTCAATCCTGCTATGGATGTGGCTGTTAGTCCATGTGTAATATCTTCCCACACTACTCATTTCAGAAACTCCAGTATCTAATAAAAACTCCTCAAAATCTCTGAATTCCTAGTCCTTCACTTGGATGCCATACATCCTATCCTCTACTTTAAGGACTGCATTAAAATCTCCCATTAATATCCATGAATCATGAATTCCAGAGTCTATCATTCTTAGCTCATTCCACAAATCTTTCCTTGCTTCAATCGTGTAACATTTATAGACTGCTGTAAATTAGAATTTGATGTCCTTTCTAATTGGTTGGACAGTACAATGGATCCATTGGGCCTGAGTACTCATAATTGTAGCAACTACCATTCTTGAGTTCCAAAGTAGCTATATTCTACCTCTTCCATCTGAATTATAATTAGTACTCCATCTCCAGTCCGATGCACATTATTTAGTATTTTGTCAGCTTTTGACTCATTTACTCTATGTTCTATTATAGTTATAATTGTTATATGCTCTCTTTTTATATACCTTGTAGCTCATTTTGCTTATACAACTTATTCAATCCCCTCACATTCTAGGTAGTTATTTTCATGTATAAGTCAATGGAGGGAAATGCTCTACTCCCATACCACTAGTACTACATTCACTTCTCTGACTTGTTCCTATTGGATTCTGCATTAATTGTTGTAATCTCTATTCTCCCAAGAGACTGAACCCATTTGTTGTTCCAATGTTTTGAGTTCTAACTTATACAATTGTGCCCCCTTTGCTTGCAGATTTCCCCTTTGATTGTTTCCATCTCTCATTGCCATGCCCTATGGTGTTTGCCCCATCATTCTTTTGCACTTAAGTTATGCTCAAATTAGGAGCATCCTGGATAGTTTTATCTTGCACTTCTGTTATTTGTACTCCTTTTACATCTGCATTCTTGGTTTGCCAAATCTGCTTAGTTTTTTTGGTTTCTGGCCTAGGTACTTGATGTCGCCCAAACTCACACCACTGATTGGGATTGTGAGGTGGTCGATGCAATTATAAATACCCAACACGGGTCGGGGTCGATTCCACAGAGAGCTTTATGTTGGATTAGATATATACCTAGTCTAAGTATATGACGTGCCCAAGATTGCGCTTCCACATATTCGGTTGTTTCTTTTCTACTTCTAATTTTTATTATAATGCTTGTAATTGTAAATCTAAGGGACAATGTTTTTGGTATTATTGTTTTTCAGGTTATAAAAGATCTAGGGTTGTAACTTCCGCCTAGTTGGTTACCTACCGGATTGAGAGCTTTAGGGCATATTTTGTTGGTCGGGATACAATATAGCAATCACACGCGATTACTCACTCTATACCTCTCGGTAGTTTGAGTGATTTTGCCTAATTTAGCTTTCTCAAGTCCAAATGGGTATCTCACAAAACAAGTGATAGATGCTCAAGTCGGGTCTTACTATCTCTAGATTCGACCTTTTAATTGGGGCTATCAATTTCTCGAGTTCACCCCAATTTATTGTTAGCCAAGTTTTTCTAGACTTAATCTCTCTTTCTCAAGCAGAGACTTAGTCAATTAGGCATGAATCAATGTTCGCAACCATCAATTCTTAAATTCAAACAAGAACTAGGCAAAATATCATATACCCAATCATAAATAAGCCTTAAATCAATCACCCATTACATACCCATACTAGGATTGGGTCACAACCCTAGCTAAGGGTTTAGCTACTCATAGAAAATGAAGAAATTAAAGAAAAAACTAAGATAAAACTCATAATAAATGATTAACGGAAGAAAATCTAATGTTAAAATAATAAACTGTTACAAAGTTACCCAAAACAGTAAAGAAAAACGGCTATCTATTCTCAGGTGTTCAAACTTAACTTAAAAATGACAAAAAGATCTATTTATACCCAGCTAAAATTATCGGACAAAATTTCTCCTGCGGAGGTTGTGCGGCCGCACAATTATGTGTGCGGTTCGCACTTTGAAGTTGACTTGATAGGGTGGTCTTCTGCGGCCGCATAAATCTGGGGTGCGGTCGCACTTCCTATGATTGTGCGGACCGTACATTTCTGAGTACGGCCGCACTCTTGATCTTGGGTTGGACATGGGAAATTTCTGCGGACCGCACATTTACAAGTGCGGCCGCACTTTTGCATTCTGCGGCCGCACAATAATAGTGTGGTGTGCACATCTTCAAGTCCCCAAAACACATCTCTCTGAACCTTGTCTTCTGCGGCCGCACAATAATTATGCGGTCCGCACTTTGTGAAGGAATTCTGACTGTGGCTCTTTAGAGTCTGCGGCCGCACACAGTATTGTGCGGTCCACACTTTGGTCCATTTTGCCTTGTTTTGGTTCTTGTCCAATTTTTACTCCTTCTTAGTTGATTTTTATTTCTTTGGCTCGTTTCCCAATATTCCTGCAAGAAAGCACATTTCATTAGTTCTCGGAAATACCTTTAAGCATTTTTAAGCTAAAAGTAAAAGAGAGCAAATAAGTAGTCAAAATCCCTACTTATCAACTCCCCCAAACTTAAGCTTTTGCTTGTCCTCAAGCAATTAAGGTAATTCCTACCTCCACTACAAAAGGGCTATTTTAGCTGGCCTAAGTTGAATCAAACACACATCAATTGAGACCAACAATTACCCACACACTCATGAATCATTAACAAGCCTATGATTTGAATGTTAAAGCACAAATAGCTCTAATGTGACGTTTAAGCATCAAGAGTTGACTTAATTCCTCAAGGAAGTTTGCACTTTTATATAGGTCATTGCGGATCCCAAACTCCTCCTCCTATACTCTCCGGAAGCTCATCTCACTTAAGAATATAGCACTCAAAATGAATCGAGAAAAGGTTCATTCATCACTCTCAAAAGAATGTCACAAGCCCGACTCTAAGTACCATATGCTTGCCCCTCATGTAGATCACCACTAATGTAAGTTTACCCGACTTGGAATCACGTAGGGCTTTTTCAGCATGTAATGAAGGCTTTTGGACTAAAGAGGGAAATATTGGAATGGAATTGGTTCATCTTTCCTTTAGTACTCCATTTTCTCTTTGTGGCTCATATTTTGCCGACTCTTTGAGTCATTTTCTTTTTCCTTAGGGGAACTAGAGAGACTTGACATCACTCTTTCTTGGTCATGCTATTCATATTCTCCTTCTTTATTTTCTCCATGCTTTGCACTTTTGCTTTCTTTTGAATCTTTTCAACCCTTTCACATTATTCACTTTCTTTTTGTGTTTTTCTTTTGTTCTTCCTTTCTTTTTCTTTGCCTTTCCTCTTCTTCATTTCTTTTCTCTTTTTGTGCCTTGATACCATCTTTAAACTCCTCGTCTCTCCCCCAAACTTATGTTTTTGCTATTTGTTTCTCATGAGTGTTAAAGAAATCTTGGGTGCCAAGAGAGGGTCACTATAAAACGGGTAAAGGCTTGTAACGTGGTTATCGAATAAAAGAGGCTTTAGGCTCAAAAGGGTTGACTAAGGATGATATCATTGGTGGGCCATGAAAGGTTTCAAAACGGGTTAAGGAGTGCTTACAATCACTTCTCAAGCCAAGCTAACTTAGAATTTTGCCTAGAAATACATTCGGGGCAAGTTCTAGACCATTCACACGGGTACTTGGACTTGTAACAAAATATCTCACTTCTCACACCACCGGATTGTTAAAGAGAATAGAGTCGAGGGGCCAAAACAACCGCATTCTAGATTGAAAATCGCTAATGGTTCAACTAAACCACCCGATGATTGCCTAAGTCAACACAAGAGTCACAAGGTCACTAATTAGAGCCATTTCTTTCCAAAAACTTGTTTTTAACCATAAGCGTGTAGTTAAGTGTGTTGGTACCAAGTGAAGCATGCTCGACCCTTATTTATTCATTTATACTACTGTTTCTACCTAAACATCAAGAACAAACTCGATCCCTTAAGAAGGTTGTCACGCCATCCATCGTTGGGAAGAGCCACCCGGTTCACACAAAATTCACATTTGGAAAGAACCGTGGCATAAAGAAAACCAAAGGCTTATTGTTCACTTAAACGTAAAAAGAAGCTAACAAATCAAAAAGGATCTAACAAATCAAAAAGAAGCTATTAAAGTAACTAAGAAGCTATACTATTAAGAAAACAAAATGAAGAAGTTATAAAATAAACTACTGAAAGTAAGGCAAATGAATATACAAAATCGAGGTGAATAGAATATATACATCAAAAGAGAGGGAGGAATATATACATAATGAAAGAGAAGATAAAGATATAAAAGAAAAAGAGTATTAAAGTTATTACAGGCCAATGTCATCAAATGTCATCAAATCAAACCAAAATAGACCACCCCCTGAATAAAAATAAGCATTGTCCTCAATGCTTAGCAAAATCAGAATAAGAGATGGTAGAGAGTAAAGAAAACTCCTTATGTGGTCTCAGGGTGACTGTCAGTATCACCACCCTCGGGCTCCTCCAACTGTAACGCATCATCATCTGGCTGGGGAACAACAGGGTTGGCGAGCATCTGAAGCATCTCCTCAGCAGTGTGGGCAACAAGATCTGGCTTGTCAGACTGGCCAGCTGGTGCTTCTGCTGATGGCGTGGCCGTGTCTGCTGGTACCGATGGATTTGTCTCCATCAGTTGGTCAAATGGAAAATCACCCACGGTTGCGATCTTCGTCACCTCCTTCCTCAATCTCTCCACTGATTTCTTTGAAGCCTGGGATTTCCTCATCTTCTTTGCGTGCTTTCCCAACTCATCAATAGCTCCCCCATGAGCCACCAGTGTATCCATAATGGTCTTGTGGTTCTCCAGAATCTTCTTCAATGTTTCCTCCACTGACGGAGGGACCTGTGGTGCTGCTGGGGTAGAAGATTGTGTTGCAACAATGCTGGATGTCAGACAACTTAGAAGTAGTTATCTGCATCTAGTTGTTGAGACTTGCCAATGTCTGGGAGACACGCAGCCTAGTGAGTGGATAAGTGGATGAAGCTGGCACTAGTACTGAGGCTGATGGTCTAGAAGATGAAGGTGGTGGCATGTCAGCTGTCCCGGTGGAAGGCCCGGTTGCTGTAGGAGGTGTGAGAGCTGTAGATGGCTCAGTAGTAGACTCTGTACCCACCACCGATGGCTCATCAGATTGACCAACGGTGGTAGTGGCCTTACGCTTGAACTTTGGGTTGTCCGCACCCTGCAGGTGGTACCATGAGAAGGGTTTCTTGGCCCTCACTTTCATATCAAATGTCCTTGGCTCCACCTTTGCATCGTTGAAATATTTTGTGAGGGTGTTGGGATATGGGTAGGAGCTTTCACCTTTTTGGACAGCTATTGTCATGTTGGCTGACATGATGGCACCCACATTGATTGGGTACCCGGCCATAATCGAAGCTACCAAAACTGCTTCGGGCAAGAGGAAGATTGTTCTCATTTCTACTCGGGTCGATACGGCTGCACACAAAGGTCTACCACCATGTTGCTTCAAAATTTAGGGTGGCCCGGAGGATAGGAATCCCTACTGTGATCCACGGTGGTGGTGGTCCTCGAGCAGCCAAAATCTCAGCTAGCCAAGGGCGAGCTGCATCACCCATAGCAAGCTTCTCTAGGTACATGACTGCCTCTACCTCCTCAAAGCCCAGGTAAGTGTTCAAAGTGCTGGGGTCAAATTTGACTTTCAAATTTCTCACCTTTGTTATCTTGGTACCCTTCTTTATGTGAGCCACATTGGCATAGAACTCCCGAACCAAGTGCTCATTTGCATCGATGACACTTTGGGTGAACCTCATCCACCCTTTTGCTCCCGGAACTGTCGAAGGATATTTGGATTGTATTTATCCAAATCCTTTATTAAGAACTGTCGCTCAAGTGTGAGCGATATTTGGGGCCACCACTTTCTGAACCTTGTGAAGGCTGTCAAACTCACAAACCGATCCTCACATGCTTCCTTCTTCTTCAACCTCTCTAGGCCACCCACTCGAGTGTCACCTCCTCTACCATCATCATCATCATCTATTGTCACTGGTGCCGGAGGAGTAGATATAGAGGAGGGCTCTGAACCCTGGCTACCGGCATCAGAACCCTCAGAAGAACTTGTTGTAGTGGAGGGTTCGTTGCGTAATTGATATCTCCCAGTGGGTTGTGGTAGTTGGGACTGGGCCTCAGGTTGTACCTCAATTGACTGACCCTCGGAGGCTTCCCTAGACGGGGCATAAGAACTAGATTCAGAGGGCTCTGTGGCCCTACCTCTCCCAGTGGTTAGCTTTTTGGCGATTACTTTAGATTGCACTCCCAGTGGGTTAGTGACCTTTCCTCTGCCTCGGGAGGGCTAACTTCTCCCTTTGGATGTATCACCTCTACCTCATGAACGAACCATTGTCTACTATACAAGGCACATAAGTCAGTTAGAGTTCAAAATAGGTTAAACATTTGCAGTACAGTTGCAGGACAACAGTTTACAGAAGAGACAATGCGGACCGCACAGTTTTGAGTGCGGCCGCAGACTGTCATGTGCGGACCGCATAATTTTAAAGTGCGATCGCATAACCTGAAGTGCGGACCGTACAATTTTGAGTGTAGCCGCACATGCTGAAGTGCGGACCGTATAATTTTGAGTGAGGCCGCACAATTCCAAGCTGAGACACTGGTTCTCTGAAGTTCCAATGTGCGATCGCACACGTTTTTCTGCGACTGCACAATTTTTTCTGCGGACCGCACAATTTTGAGTGCGGTCCGGACTTTTCAAGCACATGTTTTCCCTAATCGACAGATCTGCGGACCGCACAATTTGAAAACATACGGCAGTGACTTTAGGTTTCTTGCAATTTTTTTTCACAAATTACACATGGAATTTACAAATAAACATGATCAATGATCTACCCAGTCCCCAATGAACATACATGAATTTACCCATATGGTTTTAAGCACATATGAAGAACATTTGACATTTTTAGGCCTTAAAATAACTAAATTAATCAAGAACAAAAATTAAGAAAAATGGAAAAACTCTAACATCGATTGAACATACCAGTGATGAAGGAATGCAAGTGAGAATCTAGACTTGATGAATTGATTATGAAGTGTGAACTATTTTGTGATGCACAGTGTTTGCTTAGGGCTCAAGAGTTCAGAGAGTGTAAAGTATGAATAATGTTCAAAAGCCCTATTTATAGTTTGACCAAGTCGGTCACAAAGTGAGCTGAGTGCGGCCACACAATTTTAAGTGTGGTCCGCACTCTTTACCCGCACTTGAGCTGAGATTCTGCGGTCCGCACAAAAGTGAGTGCGGCCGCAGAAATTTGTGCGGTCCGTACATTTTTGTGTGCGGCCACAGATTGGCCTATTTTCTGCAACTCAAAACTTCAGAGAGTTCACATTTTTCGGTCTCCAGTTGTGCGGTCGCAATCATAATTGTGCGGTCCGCACAATAAATGTGCGGTCCGCACTTTTTCAACACTTGGCCAATTTTTCAATCACAGTACCTGCAATGCACATTCATTCCTGGAAATCACTTCAAAACCAGTTAGCTCAATACAAAACCTATCTAAAAAGGAAGAAAATGAAAAATGAAAAGAAACATGGGTTTCCTCCCAAGAAGCGCTTGATTTAACATCGCGACACAACACAGGTTAACTTCAATCACTTGAAATGGACTAACACCACAACGTGGCCATCATCAACTTTGCCAAGATAATGTTTCACCCGGTGACCATTGACTCTAAACACGTCATCAGTCTTGTTCTTCAAGTCTAGTGTACCAAAGGGTATTACATGCACAACCTCAAATGGACCACTCCACTTGGACTTCAACTTTCCCGGAAATATCTGCAACCGAGAATTGAACAATAGCACAAGATCACCTTCTTTGAACTCCTTGTTCCGGATGTACTTGTCATAGAGGTACTTCATCTTTTTCTTGTATAAGGACGAACTTGAATATGCGTGGTACCAGAATTTATTAAGCTCATTCAATTGTGCCACCCTTAAGTTGGCGGCGACATCCCATTCAAGATTAAGCTTCTTCAATGCCCACATAGCCTTGTGGTCAAGTTCCACCGGTAGGTGACAAGCTTTCCTGAACACTAACCGATACGGAGACATACCAATCGGTGTTTTGTAAGCCGTCCTATAAGCCCAAAGAGCATCATCAAGTTTCTTCGACCAATCCGTCCGGTTGGCATTCACAGTCTTTGACAAAATACTCTTGATCTCCCGGTTGGAGACTTCGACTTGCCTACTTGCTTGAGGATGATAGGGAGTTGACACTTTGGGAGTGACACCATACTTTGTGAGTAAGGTATCAAAAGATTTGTTACAAAAGTGTAATCTCCCATCACTAATAATGGCCCTTGGAGTACCAAATCTCGTGAAGATGTTCTTTTTCAAAAATGCCATCACACTTCAAGATTCATTGGTGGGTAAAGCCACGGCTTCAACCCACTTTGACACATAATCCACAGCTACCAATATGTAAGTGTTCCCACAAGAGCTCACGAACGGACCCATGAAATCAATGCCCCACACATCAAAAATGTCAATCTCCAAGATGGTGGTGGGAGGCATCTCATTTTTCTTAGAAATCCCACCGGCCCTTTAACATTCATCACAACGCTTGACGAGATCGCTAGCGTCCTTGTAAAGAGTAGGCCAATAGAATCCACAACTCAACACTTATGTTGCCGTTCTAGCTCCACCATGGTGACCATCATATGGTGAAGAGTGGCAAGCCTCAAGAATTTCCATTTGTTCCTCCTCCTGCACACATCGTCAAATCACACCATCGTTACAAATTCGGAAGAGAAACGGCTCATCCCAATAATAGTCCAGGCAATCCCGTTTGAGCTTCTTCCTTTGGTTTGAAGAGAACTCATTCGGTACAATATCACTCACAAGATAATTGGCTAAATCGACGAACCATGGCATCCCGGTCATTAAAATGGCTAGAAGCTGCTCGTCGGGGAAGAAATCATTTATCTCAAGGCCGTCATGTGGCCTCCCCTCCTCCGTCAAACGAGATAAGTGGTCCGCCACTTGGTTTTCACTACCCTTGTAGTCTTGAATCTCTAGATCAAACTCTTTCAATAGAAGCACCCACCGTATTAACCTTGCCTTTGAATCCTTTTTGCTCATTAAGTATCGAAGCGCCGCATGAATGGTGTGGACAATCACCTTTGTACCCATCAAGTACAGGAGAAACTTCTCCATAACAAAGATAATAGCAAGGAGCTCTTTTTCGGTCACTGTGTAATTGACTTGGGCATCATTCATGGTCTTACTAGCATAGTAGATCGGATGGAAGATTTTGTTGATACATTGCCCCAAAACTGCTCCGACTACCTTTCAGGCCAAAACTGATATAATACATGACCTCGCAATCCACCCATTGGTAGTGGACTCCCCCTACTCGGTGCGAAGTCATAGGTCACAACGTCCGATGATCCACAATAATAATCTTCACAGGTTGTATAAATCAACCAGACGCCAACGTCCGTTGCACCCCCAATGATTCACTAGGTGATCTCTCAATACGCCCGCATCTTCAGTCAGAACCACACGTTGAGGCAATGTTTGAGCATCTCTAGCTCCCTCATAGTCCATCTACGGCATCACGAACCATCGACGCACAACTGATACCGAGTGCGCAATGTCATACACGAGTAGATACAAAGGAATATAAGATATATGTTTCAAGCTAAATCAATGTTGCACGATAAGCAGTCAAAGAAGTGAATATTTCCTAACAGTTCCATAGCCTCTCGATGATAAGTACAGACGTCTCCGTACCGATCTGCAAGACTCTACTAAACCTACTTGTGACTCATGACACCTATGAACCTAGTGCTCTGATACCAACATGTCACGACCCCAAATTCCCTCCGTAGGATGTCGTGATGGCACCTAGTCTCTAAGACTAGGTAAGCCTATCAATGCGGAATAATAATAAATATATGAAATAAATAAACTACAATTCAAACAATTTCAACTCCCAAAACCCGGTAGAAATAAGTCACAAGCTTCTAAGAATTTATTCTCAATGTCTCTATATGTCAAGGTCTAAATAAAATATAAGGAAGCAACATAAAATGATAGAAGGGGACTCCGGAGTCTGCGGACGCTGGCAGATATACCTCGAAGTCTCCGCGCGCAGGTAACTCAATGACGTCTAGGCTGGTAAAAATATACCTGGATCTGCACAAAAAGATATGCAGAAGTGTAGTATGAGTACACCACAGCGGTACCCAGTAAGTACCAAGTCTAACCTCGGTAGAGTAGTGACGAGGTCAGGTGAGGCCCTATTGGAATATAATAATGGTATGGCAAAATGTTTATCAATGTAGTAAAATAAAATGACATTGGAAATGAATCAAATAGTATGTCACATTTAATGACACCAAATAATTGCAAATAATATCTCGTGGAATCAAAACAGAATTTCCTTCAACTTTATGAAAATCACAACAATTAATCGAAAGCAACTATGGCCATAAATCAATATCAACAAGGGCACTACCGAGGTACCGCCTCGTAGTCCCAAGTTATAAATAATTTCACAATATCTCATTTCCTTATATCATCGTGGGAGCCTTCATAATTTATTTAAAGAAAATATTTTTTCCCGAAATAGCATCCCGCGTTTTAGCCACCCTTATCACACCGCATGGCTTCTAGTAGTCACCCCTACTAGCCATGCGTATCAAGCCACCCTTATCTCACCGCATGCGTTTCAACACCCAGACCTTATACCACCGTATGCGTATCAATATCACAATATATCACAATTTGCACCTCAAGTGCTCAAATAATTTAACTTGCCAAAATAATTCAACAGTATTTTTTCACAATAAAGAGCTCACGGCTCATGCCAAAATAAATCATCAATAATATTTTTCTACAATAAAGAGCTCATGGCTCATGTCAAAATAATTCAACAATAATATTTTTCCACAATAAAGAGCTCACGGCTCATGTCAAAATAATTCAACAATAATATTTTTCCACAATAAAGAGCTCACTGCTCCATCACAATGAGTACGAAAATCTTACAAAAATATTCAGGAGTAAATAATTCAGGAAAATAATATTTCAAAATCTTTATTATGTTGCTTCAATATCAAGTTTAAAAATGTTAAATACTTCATATTAATAATATTTAGTTTAAAGAAAATCAACCTTCAAATAATGCACAGAATTAAAGAAACCAAGTTCCAACTAAATAAAAAAAATAATTAGCCGAAAAAGGTCAAACAAATTAAAAATATAAACATTAAATCAATAATGAAGAATATAACAAAATAAAATAATTTAATTAATGCATAACAGTGATCTACATAATTTAAAATATAATCATTCACATTTAGCACGTGTACACACTCGTCACCTCGTGTACACGACTTTCTACACATTACAATTATCAATCCTAGGGGAAATTTCCCCCCACACAAGGTTAGACAAGTCACTTACCTCGACTTGCTCCAATTTAATCAAGTATTATGCTTTTTCCTCGATTTTCCGAATCCGATCGACTCATATCTAGTCATAATTAATTCGATACAGTCAACAAAAATTATAGTAATCAATTTCATAAGAAAATATTACATTTTCATTAAAATCCGAAATTAGCTCAAAATTTGCCCGTGGGGCCCACATCTCGGAATCCGGCGAAACTTATAGAATCCGATAACCCATTCAATTACGAGTCCACCCATACCAATTTTACCAAAATCCGATAACAACTCGACCTCCAAATTTTAAATTTTCATTTTTGAAAGATTTTGCAAAAATCTTGATTTTTCTTCCATAAATTCACGGATTCATGATGTAAATTAGTATGGAATCATGAAATATAATCAATATAGGATAAGGAACACTTACCCCAATGTTTTCCCGTGAAAATCGCCCAAAAATCGCCCAAGAACCGTGCTCCAAAAATCCAAAACGAAATGAATGAAATGACCATTTTTGGTCCTTAAGTTTCTGCCAATCCGTCACTAAAAGTCCATTTTCCGTCACTAAAAGTCCATTTTTCGTCACTAAAAGTCCACCAGAAACTGCTCTACTAGCCTTACTTCAATTGATCATAACTTCATGTACAAATGTCCAAATGATAAATGGTTTAACTTTCTGGAAACTATAATCCAACGACTACAACTTTCATGTTTTGAAAATGTTTTGATTCCTTATGAATTGCGAGATATAAGCTTCCAAAGTCGGCTCCACGCATCAGAAATTTCTAGCGAAATTTCTGGCGAAACTGCTCTACCAGCCTTCATTCAATTCGTCATCACTTTCTGTACAAATGTCCAAATAATGAATGGTTTAACTTTCTGAAAACTATAATCAAACGACTACAACTTTCATGTTTTGAAAATGTTCTGATTCTTTATGAATTGCGAGATATAAGCTTCCAAAGTTGGCTCCACGCACGAAATTTCTGCAACAGAAATTTCCAGCACTCTTTGTCCGAAATCCATTCCGTTTACCTTCCGAAATCCACCGGAGACCCTCGGGACCTTAACCAATTATTCCAACATGTCCCAAAATACCATACGAACTTAGTCGAGGCTTCAAACTACATCAAACAACATCAAAACGACGAATCGCACCTCAAATCAAAATCAATGAACTTTGAACTTTCAAATTTTATATCTTGTGTCGAAACACATCAAATCAATTCGGAATGACTTCAAATTTTGCACACAAGTCATAAATGACATAACTGAGCTATGAAAATTTTTAGAATCGGATTTCGACCTCGATATCAAAAAGTCAACCCCCCGGTCAAACTTTCCAAAAATTTAACTTTTGGCATTTCAAGCCTAATTCCATTACGGACTTCCAAATAAAATTCCGATCATGCTCCTAAGTCCAAAATCACCATACGGAGCTGTTGGAATCATCAAAATTCTATTCCGGGGTCGTTTGCACATAATTTGACATCCGGTCACTATTTGAACTTAAACTTTTAATTTTTCATCAAAATTCCATATCTCGGGCTAGGGACCTCGGAATTTGATTCCGGGATACACCTAAGTCCCAAATCACGATAGGGACCTACCAAAACTATCAAAACACTGATCCGAGTCCGTTTGCTTAAAATGTTGACCAAAGTCAACTCAGTTGAGTTTTAAAGCTCTAATTCACATTTTAATTCATTTTTCACCTGAAAACTTTTTGAAAAATTTTACGGACTGCGCACGCAAGTCGAGGAATGATAAATAGTGCTTTTCGAGGTCTTAGAATACAAAATTAATTATTAAATTTAAAGATGACATTTTGGGTCATCACATTCTCCACCTCTAAAACAAACATTCGTCCTCGAACGGAGTTAGGAAAAGTACCTAAGCTGGTGAATAAGTGTGGATAACAGCTACGCATATCATGCTCGGTCTCCCAAGTCGCCTCCTCGACCGGATGACCCCTCCACTGAACCTTTACGGAAGCAATGTTCTTTGACCTCAGCTTTCGAACATGCCTATCCAAAATAGCCATTGGTTCCTCAACATAAGATAGATTCTTGTCCAACTGAACCGAACTGAAGTCTAACACATAAGACGGATCGCCGTGATATTTCCGAAGCATGGAAACATGGAATACCGGATGACCGGCAAAGAGACTAGGTGGTGGTGCAAGTTTGTAAGCCACTTCTCCAACTCTCTCAAGAATCTCAAAAGGCCCAATATACCTAGGGCTCAAATTGCCCTTCTTCCCGAACCTCATCACACCCTTCATAGACGAAACCCGGAGCAATACCCGCTCACCAACCATGAATGCAACATCACGAACCTTCCGATTCGCATAACTCTTCTGTCTAGATTGGGATGTACGAAATCAATCATGAATCAACTTAACCTTTTCCAAGGCATCCTGAACCAAGTCTGTACCCAATAGCCTAGCCTCACCCGGTTCGAACCAACCCACTAGGGACTGGCACCGCCTGCCATACAAGGCCTCATACAGAGCCATCTGAATGCTTGACTAACAACTGTTGTTGTAAGCAAACTACGCAAGTGGTAAGAACTGATCCCTAGCACCCCCAAAATCTAACACACACGCACGAAGCATATCCTCCAGTATCTGAATAGTGCGTTCGGACTGCCTGTCCGTCTGAGGGTGAAATGCTGTACTCAACTCTACCCGAGTACCCAACTCACGTTGAACTGCCCTCCAAAACCGTGTACCCCGGTCAGAGATGATAGATACTGGTACACCGTGAAGTCTGACAATCTCGCGAATATATACCTGAGCCAGCTGCTCTGAGGAGTAAGTAGTAATCACCGGAATGAAATGAGCTGATTTGGTCAGCCTATCCACAATCACCCAAACTGCGTCTAACTTCCGCTGAGTCCGTGGGAGCCCAACAACGAAATCCATAGTGATCCGCTCCCATTTCCATTTTGGAATCTCTAACTTCTGAAGTAATCCACCCGATTGTTGATGCTCATATTTTACCTGTTGACAATTTAAACACTGAGATACATACCCCACTATGTCCTTCTTCATCTGCCTCCACCAATAGTGCTGTCTCAAGTCCTGATACATCTTCGCAGCACTTGGATGAATCGAGTACCGCGAACTGTGAGCCTCCTGGAGAATCAACTCACGCAAGCCGTCCACATTAGGCACACAAAGCCTGCCCTGCATCCGTAGTACATCGTCTTCTCCAATAGTGACTTCCTCGGCATCACCGTGCTGAACTGTATCCTTAAGGACAAGCAGATGGGGGTCATCATACTGACGCTCCCTGATACGATCATAAAGAGAAGATTGAGAAACCACACAAGCCAAAACTCGACTCGGTTCGGAAATATCCAATCTGACAAACTGGTTGGCCAAGGCCTTAATATTCAAGGCCAAAGGCCTCTCTGCTACAGGTAAATATGCTAAGCTGCCCAAACTCTCCGCCTTACGACTCAAGGCATCGGCCACTACATTGGCCTTTCCAAGATGATAGAGAATGGTGATATAATAATCCTTAAGCAACTCCAATCATCTTCGCTGCCGCAAATTAAGATCCTTCTGTTTAAACAGATGTTGTAGACCTCGTTGATCGATGTAGACCTCACAATGGACACCGTACAAATAATGCCGCCAAATTCTTCAAGGCATGAACAATAGCTGTTAACTCAAGGCCGTGGATCGAATATTTTTTTTTTCTTTTTTTTTTCTCATGTACCTTTAACTGTCTGAACGTGTAGGCAATCACCCTATCGTCTTGCATCAACATCGTGCCGAGACCAATACGCGACACGTCATAATACACAGTATAAGACCTTGAACATGTAAGTAATACCAACGCTCGTGTCGGAGTCAAAGTGATCTTGAGCTTCTGAAAGCTTAACTCACACTCGTCTGACCCTGTAAATGGGGCACCCTCTTGGATCAATTTGGTCTTAATAGTTGTTCATAATCAATTACAGAATCGTCATTTAACCTCATGTTAACAAAAATCTCGTTGCAAACCTTCACAATACTGATAACTAGATGCGAGGCATGAAAACTTCATAATTATTTACCCGAATTAACGAGTCACATTTAACGCCACCTAGGCGGGCACCTACCTCGTAGGTTAAAAATTAATAATTACAACACGAATTTGACAACTATGCACAGAGAATTTCATATAAGAATTTTTAAATAAGCCTAACAGGCATGACTCCTTATTAGTACTATAGTACAAATTTAATTTCACAAGGGAGAACTTAAACACAAGAATTTTTCTCACAAGGATCTCGTCCTTATATAGCTTCCACCGCAGCTCGTAGCCCGGTTTAAATATATCAATTTATATAAAAATGTGAGGATGTCGTCCTCAGTTCTGAATCACAAGTAATATGCACATCGTGCCAATTGAAATTTTCCATTTTCTCCTTTTAAATAATTTCGATTACACTAAATCACAACACATAATGAATCCCACACCGGTAGGGCATATAATTCATAATTTGCAATTAATTATTCGGAATTTACATCAAAATTTACCGAAATGAGTAACAGAAAGCCACATTTAGCCTCGCAGCTCTTATTAGTGACCAACACGAAATGATAGGCGTAGTTATCTCCATAAAATCTCCCAACAAGGATAAACACATAAGTAGATTATAGAATTATGAAGCTCACTCATAAGTGGAGCACAATAGGAAGACTCGTTTCGATATTGAGAACCGAATCAACTTAAGGAAATTATTCATTTATATTAAATCGAGGTCGTACCTGTAATGACACCATCTGATGTAGCGACCTCCGCCATACCGTAAAACAAATATATCAACGGCTTGGTCTCCACCTCTAGGATGACTTTTACCCTGTCCTCCACTCCTAACTGGTCGTGTGGGTGGTGTAGTAACTGCAATGGGGCATGTAGCCTGAGTGCTTTGATGAAATAAGTCTCTCCCAAGTTTTTGACAATTTTTCTCATGATGTGCCTAGTATCACCATATTCATAACAACCCTTTTTGCGGGTTAGGTTGCTCATATTGAGTCTGTGCCAGATAACTGGAATAACCATTGTAGGAACTCATGTCGGTGGTGCATTAAAAGAACTTACTGGAGCACCCCGAGTAATCTGATGTGCGGACTGGGCTGGCCGATTGCCCGAGTGCCCTCCATAATGATTTATACTTGCACTGTAGAATCCACTGAATCCCCCAGAACTTTGAGACTTCTTGGTCTCCTTAGTTTCCTTTTTTTCCCACTCCGAACACATTCTAATATCTTGGCAATTTGTACAACTAGCAGAAATGAAGTATCAGCTTGTAGCTCCCGAGTCGTACAAAATTTTACGATCTTAATTGAGTCCTTTAATGAGTCTATGGACTCGCCCTCTGGCTGTAGGAAGTAAAGTAGGAGTATGACGGGCTAACTTATTGAACTTGATGGCATATTCTAACATCGTCAATGGTGACATGATGCAACCGTTCAAACACTATGCGCCACGCATTACGGAGAGTCCAGAAAACAAATTCTTTCAAAAGCATTTCTGAGAACTGAGCCAAGTGGGCGGTGTTGCATTGTCTGGTCTGCTCTCTTCATAGGCTTGCCACGAGCACCGGTGGAGAATTATCTCTCCCAAGGCAAATTTCTTCTTTTGTTATACTGACTCTACACTATTGAGCTGACCAATTTCTTAACATACCCTTCGACTCTTCTTTGGGGTAACCCTTACCCCTATTTATACACAACGATCACAAAAATAGAGCTCCATACTGACAAATCTTGTCACGAACCACATAGTCCAGACTCTCGTCAACAAGTGTACTTACTCCGAAGCACCCCAAAATCCGCAACAGTGACGTCCACGCTGAGTAGACCTTCTACAAATTTAGAGTTATTTCTATAACTCCTTTGGTATTGAAGTATAGGATTATTAAGGAGGCGGACATACCGCAAGTCCCAACCTTATCCTCTACAAAATCTCAGGTCTTAAACATGTGTAAATTTTATGGAACCTTTCAGTACCACATATATACATTTCAGGCCAAAACTGATATAATACATGACCCCGCAATCCACCCATTGGTAGTGGACTCCCCCTGCTCGGCACGAAGTCATAGGTCACAAGGTCCGATGATCCACAATAATAATCTTCACAACTTGTATAAATCAACCAGACGCCAACGTCCATTGCACACCCACTCAATACGCCCGCATCTTCAGTCAGAACCACACGTTGAGGCAATGTTTGAGCATCTCTGGCTCCCTCATAGTCCCTCTACGGCATCACGAACCGTCGACGCATAACTGATACTGAGTGCGCAATGTCATACACGAGTGGATACAAAGGAATATAAGATATATGTTTCAAGCTAAATCAATGTTGCACGATAAGCAGTCAAAGAAGTGAATATTTTCTAACAGTTCCATAGCCTCTCGAAGATAAGTACAGATGTCTCCGTACCGATCTGCAAGACTCTACTAAACCTACTTGTGACTCATGACACCTATGAACCTAGTGCTCTGATACCAACATGTCACGACCCCAAATTCCCTCCGTAGGATGTCGTGATGGCACTTAGTCTCTAAGACTAGGTAAGCCTATCAATGCGGAATAATAATAAATATATGAAATAAATAAACTACAATTCAAACAATTTCAACTCCCAAAACCCGGTAGAAATAAGTCACAAGCTTCTAAGAATTTATTCTCAATGTCTCTATATGTCAAGGTCTAAATAAAATATAAGGAAGCAACATAAAATGATAGAAGGGGACTCCGGAGTCAGCGGACGCTGACAGATATACCTCGAAGTCTCCGTGCGCAGGTAACTCACTGACGTATAGGCTGGTAAAAATATACCTGGATCTGCACAAAAAGATGTGCAGAAGCGTAGTATGAGTACACCACAGCGGTACCCAGTAAGTGCCAAGCCTAACCTCGGTAGAGTAGTGACGAGGTCAGATGAGGCCCTACTGGAATATAATAATGGTATGGTAAAATGTTTATCAATGTAGTAAAATAAAATGACATTGGAAATGAATCAAATAGTATGTCACATTTAATGACACCAAATAATTGCAAATAATATCTCGTGGAATCAAAACAGAATTTCCTTCAACTTTATGAAAATCACAATAATTAATCGAAAGCAACTATGGCCATAAATCAATATCAACAAGGGCACTACCGAGGTACCGCCTCGTAGTCCCAAGTTATAAATAATTTCACAATATCTCATTTTCTTATATCACCGCGGGAGCCTTCACAATTTATTTAAAGAAAATATTTTTCCCGAAATAGCATCCCGCGTTTTAGCCACCCTTATCACACCGCATGACTTCTAGTAGTCACCCCTACTAGCCACGCGTATCAAGCCACCCTTATCTCACCGCATGCGTTTCAACACCCAGACCTTATACCACCGCATGCGTATCAATATCACAATATATCACAATTTGCACCTCAAGTGCTCAAATAATTTAACTTGCCAAAATAATTCAACAGTATTTTTTCATAATAAAGAGCTCACGGCTCATGCCAAAATAAATCATCAATAATATTTTTCTACAATAAAGAGCTCACGGCTCATGCCAAAATAATTTAACAATAATATTTTTCCACAATAAAGAGCTCACGGCTCATGTCAAAATAATTCAACAATAATATTTTTCCACAATAAAGAACTCACTGCTCCATCACAATGAGTACGAAAGTCTTACAAAAATATTCAGGAGTAAATAATTCAGGAAAATAATATTTCAAAATCTTTAATATGTTGCTTCATTATCAAGTTAAAAAATGTCAAATACTTCATATTAATAATATTTAATTTAAAGAAAATCAACCTTCAAATAATGCACAGAATAAAAGAAATCAAGTTCCAACTAAATAAAAAAAATAATTAGCCGGAAAAGGTCAAACAAATTTAAAATATAAACATTAAATCAATAATGAAGACTATAACAAAATAAAATAATTTAATTAATGCATAACAGTGATCTACACAATTTAAAATATAATCATTCACATTTAGCACGTGTACACACTCGTCACCTCGTGTACACGACTTTCCACACATTACAATTATCAATCCTAGGGGGAATTTCCCCCACACAAGGTTAGACAAGTCACTTACCCCGACTTGCTCCAATTTAATCAAGTATTATGCTTTTTTCTCGATTTTCCAACTCCGATCGACTCGTATCTAGTCATAATTAATTCGATACAGTCAACAAAAATTATAGTAATCAATTTCATAAGAAAATATTATATTTTCATTAAAATCTGAAATTAGCTCAAAATTTGCCCGTGGGGCCCACATCTCGGAATCCGGCGAAACTTATAGAATCCGATAACCCATTCAATTACGAGTCCACCCATACCAATTTTACCAAAATCCGATAACAACTCGACCTCCAAATTTTAAATTTTCATTTTTGGAAGATTTTGCAAAAATCTTGATTTTTCTTCCATAAATTCACGGATTCATGATGTAAATTAGTATGGAATCATGAAATATAATCAATATAGGATAAGGAACACTTACCCCAATGTTTTCCCGTGAAAATCGCCCAAAAATCGCCCAAGAACCGTGCTCCAAAAATCCAAAACGAAATGAATGAAATGACCATTTTTGGTCCTTAAGTTTCTGCCAATCCGTCACTAAAAGTCCATTTTCCGTCACTAAAAGTCCATTTTTCGTCACTAAAAGTCCACCAGAAACTGCTCTACTAGCCTTACTTCAATTGATCATAACTTCATGTACAAATGTCCAAATGATAAATGGTTTAACTTTCTGGAAACTATAATCCAACGACTACAACTTTCATGTTTTGAAAATGTTTTGATTCCTTATGAATTGCGAGATATAAGCTTCCAAAGTCGGCTCCACGCATCAGAAATTTCTAGCGAAATTTCTGGCGAAACTGCTCTACCAGCCTTCATTCAATTCGTCATCACTTTCTGTACAAATGTCCAAATAATGAATGGTTTAACTTTCTGAAAACTATAATCAAACGACTACAACTTTCATGTTTTGAAAATGTTCTGATTCTTTATGAATTGCGAGATATAAGCTTCCAAAGTTGGCTCCACGCACGAAATTTCTGCAACAGAAATTTCCAGCACTCTTTGTCCGAAATCCATTCCGTTTACCTTCCGAAATCCACCGGAGACCCTCGGGACCTTAACCAATTATTCCAACATGTCCCAAAATACCATACGAACTTAGTCGAGGCTTCAAACTACATCAAACAACATCAAAATGACGAATCGCACCTCAAATCAAAATCAATGAACTTTGAACTTTCAAATTCTATATCTTGTGTCGAAACACATCAAATCAATTCGGAATGACTTTAAATTTTGCATACAAGTCATAAATGACATAACTGAGCTATGAAAATTTTCAGAATCTGATTTCGACCTCGATATCAAAAAGTCAACCCCCCGGTCAAACTTCCAAAAAAATTCAACTTTTGGCATTTCAAGCCTAATTCCATTACGGACTTCCAAATAAAATTCCGATCATGCTCCTAAGTCCAAAATCACCATACGGAGCTGTTGGAATCATCAAAATTCTATTCCGGGGTCGTTTGCACATAATTTGACATCCGGTCACTATTTGAACTTAAACTTTTAATTTTTCATCAAAATTCCATATCTCGGGCTAGGGACCTCGGAATTTAATTCTGGGCATATACCTAAGTCCCAAATCACGATAGGGACCTACCAAAACTATCAAAACACTGATCCGAGTCCGTTTGCTTAAAATATTGACCAAAGTCAACTCAGTTGAGTTTTAAAGCTCTAATTCACATTTTAATTCATTTTTCACCTGAAAACTTTTCGAAAATTTTTACGGACTGCGCACGCAAGTCGAGGAATGATAAATAGTTCTTTTCGAGGTCTTAGAATACAAAATTAATTATTAAATTTAAAGATGATATTTTGGGTCATCACACTACCACATCACTTGTATCACACATGAGCTCGAAAGGCAAGCTCTAATTCAGTGCGGTGATAATAGGAGTAGTAGTCATCTTGAACTTGAGCAATTCGAATGCCTTCATACAATCCTCATTGAAATAGAACTTGGCATCCTTCTCCAAAAGTTTACACAAGGGGTTTACCACCTTAGAAAATTTCTTGATGAATCGGCGATAGAACCCCGCATGACCCAAGAAGCTCCCCACTCCCTTCACGGATGTAGGGGGAGGGAGTTTGGAGATCACCTCAATTTTGGCCTTGTCGACCTCAATACCGTGCTTTGAAATTTTGTGGCCGAGGACTATGCCTTCCTCGACCATGAAGTGACATTTCTCCCAATTCAAAACCAAGTTTGTTTCCTCACATCTTGCCAAAACTTTATCCACGTTGTCCAAGCACTCATCAAAAGAATTCCCCACCACAGAAAAGTCATCCATGAAGACCTCAAGAAAATCCTCCACCATGACGGTGAAGATGGCCATCATACACCGTTAAAAAGTCGTCGGTGCATTGTATAACCCAAATGGCATCCACGAGAATGAGAAAGTACCATAGGGACAAGTGAAAGTAGTCTTCTCTTGGTCCTCAGGACCAATAAGTATTTGATTGTAGCCGGAATATCCATCAAGGAAACAATAAAAAGCTCGTCCGGCCAACCTATCAATCATTTGATCAAGAAATGGAAGCGAAAAATTATCTTTCCGAGTGACTTTGTTGAGCTTCCTATAGTCCATGCAAACTCTCCACCCGGTGATCATTCTTGTGGGGATCAACTCATTCTTGTCATTTGTTACCACAGTTATGCCCCCTTCTTTGGGACACATTGCACCGGAGAGGTCCACTAGCTATCGGAAATGGGATAAACAACCCCGGCATCCAACCATTTTATGATCTCCTTCTTCACCACCTCTTGCATTGCTTCATTTAATCTTCTTTGATGTTCAATGAAGGGTTTGGCATCCTCCTCCAAAATAATCTTGTGCATGCAAAAGGCGGGACTTATACCCCGAATATCCACCAGTGTCCATCCTATAGCTTTCTTCCTCTTTTGAAGCACCTACAAAGTAGAATCTACCTGCACGTTAGTCAAGCAAGAGGAAAGAATAACAGGTAAAGTAGAACATGGGCCAAGAAACTCATACCTAAGATGTGAAGGCAATGGCTTTAACTCCAAAGTGGGAGGCTCCTAGATTGAGGGCTTTGTTGGAGGAGTCTTCCGGTTCTCAAGATCTAAGGACAATTTTTGGGGTTCATAAGTATACGACCCCATTCCTTGTAATGCATTTACACATTCCACAAAGCCTTCCTTCTCATCATCATCATGATTAAGCAATACGGCCTCCAAAGTATCATCAACATTCATCATGGCACTAGCATCATCAACAATCACCTCGGTTACTAAGTCCATAAATGAACAAATTTCATTGCTATTCTGTTACCTCATAGATTTGCATCCATGGAAAACTACCTTTTCATCGCCCACCCAGAAGGTGAGCTCACCGGCTTCCACATCAACAAGAGCCTTCCCCGTAGCTAGAAAAGGTCTACCCAAGATAATAGGCACCTCATAGTCCACTTCGCAATCAAGAATCACAAAGTCCACCGGGAAGATGAACTTATCAACACGAACCAACACATCATCAATAATACCCAATGGTCTCTTTATAGTACGATCCGCCATTTGTAACCTCATAGATGTGGGTCTTGGGTACCCAATTCCCAAAGTCTTGAACACCGAGTAGGGCATCAAGTTGATACTCGCCCCTAGATCACATAGAGCTTTGGCAAAGTCGGCGCTTCCAATAGTGCAAGGGATTGTGAAAGCACCAGGATCTTCCAATTTCGGAGCCATTGAGTGCATAATAGCACTCACTTGATGTGTCATCTTGATAGTCTCACAGTTCATTGATCTTTTCTTTGTCACCAAATCCTTCATGAACTTTGCATAGCCGGGCATTTTTTCCGACGCCTCAACCAATGGCACATTAATGGATAGGCTCTTCATCATGTCAATAAACTTCTTGAATTGGTTCTCGCTATTTTGCTTGGTGAGCCTTTGAGGGTATGGAGGAGGAGGCCTTGGCATTGGTGCCTTGGCCTTTGGCACTACCGGTTCCGGTATGTCAATCACGTGTTCCCTAGACGGGTTCACTTCTTCTTGAGTCTCCTCCACATTTTCATCAATATCAATTCTCACTTATTCATTAGCTTGAACCACATTGCTTGGAATTTCATCTTCTTGAATCACTACATAATCATCCACAATTCTTCTTTGGTTTGATATTGTTGCCTCCCCACCTTTTCCACTCCTTGTGGTTATGGCCATGGCATGTCCCGTGGTGTTCCCACCCTTCGGGTTCACCACCGTGTCACTAGGTAGTGCCCCCTTAGGATGAGTGTTTAAAGCTTGCGAGATTTGCCCTAATTGAACCTCCAAATTGCGGATTGAAGTGTTGTGAGAGGCTAGTTGAGCATCGGAGTTGGCATTTTTCTCCATCATTTGTTTGACCATATTTTCAATCCGTCCCATCTCATTATTGGAAGAGCTAAGACGGATAAGGAGGCGGGTTGTTTGGTTATTGATACATCAGGGGCCTTTGAAAGCCCGGCCCCCGATTCCCTTGGTTATTGTTCCAACCCCTTTGGTTGTTGCCTCCCTAATATCCTTGATTGTTGCCACCCCAATTGCCTTGATTGTTCCAATTGCCTTGATTATTGTTATTGTTCCAATTACCTTGATTGTTGGTACTACCACTCCAATTGCCTTGATTTCTTTGAGATCGCCATTGTTGTTGATTTGGGCCTTGAGAGTTGTTTCTTTGCCCTTGGTAGTTATTCACATATTGCACTTCTTCCTCTTGTTCATTGTACGATTCGTCTTGGTCAAGCCCAGTATCATTTAACACAAACTGTTTTACACAGTTTTGTACTTGTTGACCCTTTTGCCTTCGCTTGTTCATCATCATATTGACACATTCCATTGCATTTACTTGCTTAGGACCTTGAACCTGTTGAAATTGAGCTTTGGCCAATTGATTCATTGTAGTGGTCAACTCGGCAATTGCTTGCCCATGATCATGCAATTCTTTATGTAGGTGAATCACATTTGGATTACCTTTAGGAACATTTGCTCTACTTTGCCATGCCGATGAAATATCCGCCATTTCATCTAAGATTTCACAAGCTTCGGCATATGGTATTGTCATGAAATTTTCACCGGCAAGTTGGTTGACCACGCATTGATTGGTAGTATTGATCCCCCTGTAGAAGGTTTGTTGAATCATAGCCTCCGTCATGTCATTATTAGGGCACTCTTTCACCATAGTACGGTACCTCTCCCATATCTCGTGCAAAGGCTCATTGGATTCTTGTTTGAATGCTAGAATCTCGTCTCTAAGAGTTTCCATATTCCCGGGAGAAAAAAACTTGGCAATGAATATTTTCGCCAATTCATCACATGTATGGATAGAATGGTTTGGCAATCTTTCTAACCAGTCCAAGGCTTTCCTTCTAACCAGTCCGAATCAAAATGCGTACAAACACTTGAGACGTTGGTCTGTTTACTCCCCCAGCAAGTGTCCACAAATCCTTTCAAGTGTTTGTACGCATTTTGATTCGGAGCTCCGGTGAAGAATCTCTGTTGCTCAAGCAATGTGAGCATAACATTTGTGATTTAAAAGTTGCCTGCCCTAATGCGGGGCGGGACTATGGCACTTGCATACCCTTCATTCGGCAACATCCGGTGTGGAGCCGCTCTTGGTGGATTTGGGGGTGGAACGAGAATGTTTTCTTGAGGCGGTCAGCCTTGTCTATTTGCTTGAGGCTCAAGAGGAACCTCCTCAACTAGGTCATCTTACACGTCCACATCCCCCAAAGGCATGTTTTCGAGAGGATCATTGTTGAGAGCCATTTTTGTACCTACAATCGATTCATAAAAAGGTTAGTAACCCGGAAGGAAAAGAAGACAAATCACACACAAAATCAAATATATAGCTAAATCCATTTTTAGCTCCCCGGCAACGGCGCCAAAAATTGATGTCGCCCAAACTCACACCACTGATTGGGATTGTGAGGCGGTCGATGCAATTATAAATACCCAACACGAGTCAGGGTCGATTCCACAGTGAGCTTTATGTTGGATTAGGTATATACCTAGTCTAAGTATATGACGTGCCAAAGATTGCACTTCCACATATTCAGTTGTTTCTTTTCTACTTCTAATTTTTATGCTAATACTTGTAATTGTAAAGCTAAGGGACAATACTTTTGGTATTGTTGTTTTTCAGGTTATAAAAGATCTAGGGTTGTAACTTCCGCCTAGTTGGTTACCTACCAGATTTGAAAGCTTTAGGGCATGTTTGGTTAGTCGGGATACAATATAGCAATCACACGCGATTACTCACTCTATACCTCTCGGTAGTTTGAGTGATTTTTTCCAATTTGGCTTTCTCAAGTCCAAATGGGTATCTCACGAAACAAGTGATAGATGCTCAAGTCGGGTCTTACTATCTCTAGATTCGACCATTTAATTGGGGCTCTCAATTTCTTGAGTTCACTTTAATTTCTTGTTAGCCAAGTTTTTCTAGATTTAATCTCTCTTTCTCAAGTAGAGACTTAGTCAATTAGGCATGAATCAATATTTGCAACCATCAATTCTTAAATTCAAGCAAGAACTAGGCTAAATATCATATACATAATCATAATAAATAAGCCCTAAATCAATCACCCATTAGATACCCATACTAGGGTTGGGTCACAACCCTAGCTAAGGGTTTAACTACTCATAGGAAATGAAGAAATTAAAGAAGAAACTAAGATAAAACTCATAATAGATGATTAAGGAAAGAAAATCTAATGTTAAAATGATAAACTATTACAAAGTTACCCAAAACAGTAAAGAAAAACGGCTATCTATTCTTAGGTGTTCAAACTTAACCTAAAAATGACAAAAAGATCTATTTATACCCAGCTAAAATTATCGGACAAAATTGTCCCTGCGGAGGTTGTGCGGTCCGCACTTTGAAGTTGACTTGACAGGGTGGTCTTCTCCGGCCGCATAAATCTGGGGTGCGGCCGCACTTTCTCTGATTGTGCGGACCGCACATTTCTGAGTGCGGCCACACTCTTGATCTTGGGTTGGACATGGGAAATTTCTGCGGACCGCACATTTATGAGTGCGGCCGCACTTTTGCATTTTGCGGCCGCACAATAATAGTGCGGTTCGCACATCTTCAGGTCCCCAAAACACATCTCTTTGAACCTTGTCTTCTGCGGATGCACAATAATTGTGCGGTCCGCACTTTGTGAAGGAATTCTGACTGTAGCTCTTCAGAGTCTGGGGGCGCACACAGCATTGTGCGGTCCACACTTTGGTCCATTTTCCCTTGTTTTGGTTCTTGTCCAATTTTTACTCCTTCTTAGTTGATTTTTATTTCTTTGGCTCGTTTCCCAATATTCATGCAAGAAAGCACATTTCATTAGTTCTCGGAAATACATTTAAGCATTTTTGAGCTAAAACGTAAGTAAAAGAGAGCAAATAAGCAGTCAAAATCCCTACTTATCAGTACTCTAGGCTGCCTTTGTTGTATTTCCTAACAATTGTTCCCTATTTGAAAGCAGGTAGCACAATATACAAGTTTCCAATCATAAATCACTTCCTGCTCAAATACTTTCCCATTTGGATCTTCGACTTCAACTGTCTGTGGCAAGGTTCTTGTAACATCCATTTCAACTAGAACTCATGCATAAGATACCCTATCAATCTTAGTAGTGCATGCATTTGCAAATAAGGGACTACCCAGAGTACTACTAATACGGCTTAATAAGTCCATACTGCAACAATTCAAAGGTAGGTTTGGCAGTTTTATCCACAATGGAAATGTTTTTAACACTTATTCATTGAAATTAAAATCAACACACCATAATTTGGTTATGACAGGTTTATTGTTAATAGTATGTGGTCCAGAATATAATACCTCATCTCGATCCTCGATGCTCTGGAATTTGACAATAAAATACCCATCATTATGATAGTAGATCTTTGGCTTGGAAGCAAAATTCCATTGAGCCGCAATAAACCTTTCCAAAGATCTAATTGTTGGCAAATCTCCCATGACGTATAGAATTATCGCCATTTTCCATTTCTTTGTCTCCCTCTCAACCTTTGATTTTTACAATTGAGCTACTTTTTCCCCTTTTCTGATCACAGGAGCAATGTATTGCAAATTCATACCTCGTGCTGCCATCTTATTTTTGCTGAACAGGTTCGCCCAACTCTTGTCTCCAGTTGTTGCATGTTCCGTATCCTTTCCTCATTGATTTCCACCAGCTGTATTAGGCTGCATCGCCTCCTTGGTCTGATTCGTGCCTTGAGAATCTTGTTCAACTATTTTCTTCCCAGTTGGAGTTGCGCTCTGCTTTCCATCCTGAATAGTGGTCACAGATTATGGTGTACTCATCATAGGAGGGGGAGTACTTATCGGAGTAGTCACTAGATTCTCTGGGACAGCAGTATTCGATATGCCTTCCCCGATATTCTTCTCTGTTACAAACCCTAGGTATTCCTTGTCCAGTATCCGTCGATTAGTCTTTGTCAGCTTCACATTTGAGATCTCGATCTTGTTTGCCGTCTTTTTCTTCCGGCCCCCAGCCATTTTCGATGTGAGCGTACGACTCTATCGTGCCCCGAGAGGAAAAGCTAGAGAGAGAAGTGGACTTAAAACCCCATATTAAAGAAGTGGATAATATGGAGGAATTACCTTATATCAAAGCTAGTGATTGTTGACAGAACAACTCCAAAAATGTAACTTATTTCATGACACTATAGTGGATTCTAATATAGAAGCTCTCATCAACTCTTTTAAGCGGAGATGGCTAGAAAATTTTGTCATTTCCATCGAGTTTTGAGGTTGAAAATAATAGATTTCTCAATTATGCAAAAGATGAAAAAAAGTGTTCCCGTCTCTAAAATCCTCATGACCCCGTATTGCAAAATATATTATCTCTAGATACTGTCTTCAATTTTTCTACTTTACGCTTCAATGATCATCCATGCTCTGATGCTCACTCACCCAGGCATTCTCAGGTTCATAGCGACGCCGACCAGAAATATAATTTGAGATTGTATTAAGCATTGATTAGATAGGATCAAGTAGCAGGTAGATCACATCTGATAAGAAAGGATAATTGACTTAGAATAAACTCACAATTCTTCCTCAAATTACTTTTAGTTTAAAGTTTATAATGTAAAAGTACTTGTAGTGGATGGGTCGTGGATTGGGGTAATTCAAATTAGAGGATGGGCCGGGAGAGTCAGGGAATATTGGGCCCAAAGGGAGAGGGGTTAAGTTACATAGTTCAATAGTATTTTGTATTTCAAATTTGTTATTAAAGTATATTCTAGAAGGAGGGCACGTGTCCTTCTTTAGCTGAGTTTGTTAGGATTGATGTCACTATGATGTCACTAGTTTCTCTTTAAGTACCTGCAAATAGAATTGTAATAGCTGTGAAATGTGATGAAATTATCCGTTTAGTTTTATTTTATTCTTTTTCAATTTTTCATTACTGTTCCACTGAGCTATTAAAGCTCAACCACTACATTTCATATCAGAGCCATCGGTTCTGGCAACCATGGTGGACAAAAATAAGAATCAAGTCAGTGATGATCCTATTAAGAGACTGGAATCAGAACTCCAATTTTTTGTCGAAGAAACCAATAGGCGATTTGAGCAGATGGATGAAAGGCAACAGAGCTTTGAGTCAAAAATGGTAGACTTTGCTGCATTGTCGAAGAGAGTGGAAGAAATTCTTCTGCAAATAAGCTCTGGTAGACAACAATCACTAACGATTATGGCGCAACCACAGTTAGCGGTTTCTCAAACGGGAACCATCATGTAAATGGGTAACTCGTCAGTTGGAGGTAACTAGAAATTTAACACTCCTCCTCTCACTCCTTGTTCAGTCGCCGGTCACGGAGCAATGTCGGCGATGACGCATGTGCCTCACTCCATGAACCCTCATGCTGGCAGCACTGCAAAGCCTACCTCTATGGCACCCTTAAACCCAACGACCACCGCTTTTAGACCCACAAACCATACCCCTACATCTTTGCGAAACCCACATACAAAACCATCACTTTTTCTCATCCCATAACCTTTCCTCAAGGCACATTTCAAGTTCCACCAGTTCCGTTTAGGTCATTTAACCCAATAAAGTTGAGCTGGGCCCTACATTCAAACAATGGCCCGGATCCTAATTGGTTGAGCTCTTGGCTTTCTAACCAAATTTTCATTTCCAGAATTTGACGAAAACAACCCTAGGGGTTGGATTCGATGTTGTCAGATGTTTTTTGAACTTTATCAAGTTCCAGAGGAAGGAAAAATGCACTATGTGGCCATACACTTAAAGGACCATGTTGATAATTGGTTTGATAGTTATTTGTTAGACCATGGAGGTAAGGTTTCTTGGGCCTTATTTTGTTGGGATGTTTGCCAATGATTTGGTAATAATATGCCCATTAACATTGTAAGGGAGTTCAATCGGTTGGATCAATTATCTGATGTGGAGAGTTATCAACGTAAATTTGAGGAGTTACGTTGCCTAATGGTTACCATTAATCCGGCTTTACATGAGCCATACCTTGTCACGTGTTTTATATGTGGATTGAAGTCTGACATTATGCCCTTGGTCTAATTTGCAAACCCTAGAACATTAATGGATGCCTATACTTGCGTTAAATTGCACGAGCAATCGTTCAATTCCTTATATAGGCAAATCACAACACAATTGTGGCCTAAAATTGCTTACCCTACCTCGAGATTGGCTTTACCCTCGAGCACCACAAAAACCCCAAACACTGTTAACACTAAACTACCAACATCAAAGAACTTAACCATTGACCAAATGAGGAAACAAAACCTTTGTTTTAAGTGCCATGACAAATTTTTTCTCGGACATAAGTGTAAGCCATAACAAGCACTTAATGCAATGGAGGGTGAGGAATTTTGTGATACGGAGGAAAAGTTGGCTGAACCTGAAGGAGAAGAGGCCCAAGAAGCCCAAGAGGCAGAGGTCTCAGTCAATGCCATGTTGGTCCATGATAAAGCCCCATCTACAGTGAGAATAGTGAGATGGGATAAGTGGCACAAGTTATTGATTCTGATAGATAATGGGTCTACCCACAGTTTTGTAGACCCAAAAGTGGCTAAAGAGACCTCAGCCCCAATCAAAGAATTAAAAAGGCCCATGATGGTGAAAATGGCTAATGGGGTCTGTCGACCTTTTGCTTGGAAAATGCAAAATGAGGAATTTGAATTCGATATGGGATTACTTGAGGTAGGAGGCTGTGATGTTATTTTAGGCATGGATTGATTAACACCGTGGCTCCTATCATGTTGACTACAAGGCCCTTGGATATTTTATTCTACAAGAATGGTAAAATGCTTCAACCTTTGGGCCATACTGATCCAAATCCGTTAGCTACTATGAAGGCTGAAAAAATCAATGCATTGGTGCATAAAAGGCAATGTTGTTACATGGCCCAACTTCTTATGGTGATGGTTAGCTCGGAGGCAGAGTCAATTCCTAACTGCATTCAAAAGCTATTGAGCTGCTATAGTGGACTGTTTCACGAACCTAAGGGATTACCCCCAAAGAGGGACTGTGATCACGCGATTGAGTTATTGCCCAAAGCAAAACTGTCACGGCCTAAAATCCCGCCACAGGCGTTGTGATGGCGTTTAGTCTGTAAGACTAGGTAAGACGATTATAATAACAATTCAAGCCATTTTTTTAAACCAACAGCGGAAATAATTATGAAAAACTCCCATGACTGGTAATACTGAGTCACGAACTCTAACTAAATACATGAAATGATCTCAAGGATCGAATACTCAATATTATTTGAATAATAATTAACAGTACAATAAAATGAAAAGATTTTAAGGAACTGCGACGACCAAGCAGCTCTACCTCGAATCCTTGCGATCCAACTTTAACTCTGTCAGAGTCCGATAGCTCCAATACCTGGCTCTACATAAAAATGTGCCGAAGTATAGTATGAGTACACCACGATCGGTACCCAGTAAGTATCAAGACTAACCTCGGTAGAGTAATGACGAGGTACAGTCAAGACACTCACAAGTCAAATAACCTGTGCAATATAGCAGTATACAATAGTACTAGAAAATAACTAGCAATGATAACAACAAAATCAACTAGTGATATAACAGCAAGGCAACAAGAACACCATAATTATTACTCGAACGAATAAGGAACACAAGTACAACCAATTAAACATGTCCTTCAAATATAAATCTTTCACATATAATTCTTTCGAATAAATACCTTCCGAATATAATTCTTTGAAATAATATTTTGAATGTAATTATTTCAAATAAAAGTCACCTTGTGACACCTCATTTCAAAATCATAAACATACGGGTCTCAGCCCACTTCCATATTTTTACGGCACCTCGTGCCCATATTTCTATCACAACTGCACGGACAACTTACGTGCCAATAATATCAATATATATATATAAGATCCACACGATTAATTTATTTCCACTAAAGTGAGTTTATAATTTTTAAGTCAAGTAAGAAATCAACAAAGAAATGAATTTATTTTAGAAATTATTTGGGTGAAGAAAATAACATTGCACTTAAATTAAAGCATCGGATAAACTACTTATTTGGATGTAAAACTATTTAATTTAAAACATAGTAATAATTTTTTTAATTTAAATTAACTCAATCATCGAAAATCAGTAAGAAAAACCAGAAATATACTTCTTTAGAGTCTCGTGCTAAAAATCCAAATCCAACACAATACAACTAGGAGCACAAAATACCTAATAATAAAGTCAATTAGTACATCACGGAAGAAGAAAAGAATTTACATACTAAATGAAACAAAATCACCCAAGTCAAGAACATAAATAAAGAAATATCAACAAGGCACTACCGAGGTACCGCCTCGTAGTCCCAAATCATAAATAAATTCATAATATCTCATTTCCTTATATCACCGCGGGAGCCATCAAATTTAATTTTTAAAGAAATCATTTTTTCCGAAATAGCATCCCGCGTTTTAGCAGCCCTTATTACACCGCATGACTTCTAGTAGTTCCCCTACTAGCCACGCGTTTCAAGCCCCCCTTATCTCACCGCATGCGTTTCAACACCAGACCTTATACCACCGCATGCGTATCAATATCACAATATATCACAATTCGCACCTCAAGTGCTCAAATATCACAACATATTATAAATTGCACATCAAGTGCTCAAATATCAAAACATATCACAAATTGCACCTCAAGTGCTCAAATATTATAACATATCACAAGTTGCACCTCAGGTGCTCAAATATTACCACAAATTGCACATCAAGTGCTCAAATATTACAACATATTAAAAATTGCACATCAAGTGCTCAAATATTACAACTTGCCACATGAATCAACAATACATTATTTTTCACAATAAGGAGCCCATGGCTCGACCATAATGTGCACAAAATCTTAACAAAATATTCGAGAGTGAACAACTCAACAAAATAATATTTCACAATTTAACACTTTGCCTCAGTATGATTTACGGCCTTTATAACTCAATACCAATTTCAACAACATGAACTGGAAAGTAATTCATCAAGGAACAACGCTTTCTTTAATTCAATTTTTTGGAAAATAGATTAATGCCTCCTTTTAAACTTACATAATAAATTATTTGCAAATGAGTAATCCATAATGAAATTATCTCCAGAAAATATCAACTCAACAAAAACACGGGATACACATAAAAATTAAAGTGGCAATCACATCAAATTATCATATAAAATCAAATTCAACAAACAAGGATTTATGCATGACAAATAAAGGATTTACTATGTTCCAACAATTTTCTAATTTAATACATAAGGGCGTCTACGAATTTCCACCAATATAATTTGCACATATAAACCAAGTACGTACTCGTCACCTCGCGTACATGGTTTCAATTATACAATTTCCACATAAGACTCAATGCCTAAGGGGTAATTTCCCCCACTCAAGGTTAGGCAAGATACTTACATTTTTTGAAGTTATGCCGATATTCCAAAATTATCTTCTTGCTTGAATTGACCTCCGGACAGCTCAAATCTATCCAAATTAATTGTATAACTTTATTAAAATTCATCGGAAATAATTCTGGATAATAAAAATTCGACTAAAAATTTTATTCTAAAAAGTCAACCAAAGTCAACGAGGGGCTTGCCTCTCAGAACCCGACGTAATTTTCACCAAATCCGAACACCCATTTCGATACGAGTTCAACCATACTAATTTTATCAAATTCCGATAACAACTCGACCTCCAAATCTTAAATTTTCGTTTTTGGAATATTTTACAAAAATCTTGATTTCTTCCATTTAAATCCGAAATAAATGATGAATATAACCACAGAATCATGAAGTATAGTCACTTTAGGATAAAGAACACTTATCCGAGCTCCATAGCTCCAAATATATTAAACAATGGCTGAAACCTCGAAATATAGCTACTGCCCAGGTATTTACTCTTCACGATCGCGGAAAATACTTCGCGATCACGAAGCAAAATTTTTCTCAGCCCAAAATTTGCCTTTCGCGATCGCGAAGAACAAGTCCCTAGCTCTTTCAGACAACCTCTAGTTTAATGGTTATAACCTTTGGTACAAAACTCCAAATGATAAATGGTTTACCTTTCTGAAAACTAGACTCCAAGATCTATAACTTTCATTTGTTTCTCATCTCTCAATTCCTTATAGATTTTGATATATAAGCTTCTAAAGTCAGTCCTATGCAACAGAGATTTCAAAACTCTTCCCAGATAGCATGTAGTGTATCTACCATAATATTTTATACACAACTCCAAATAACAAATGGTTTACCTTTCTGAAAACAAGACACAAGGGGCTACAACTTTTATTTTTTGATCATCTCCAAATTCCTTATAGATTGCGAGATATAAGCTTTCAAAGTCGGGTCAGTGCAGCAGAGGTTTGTTCTACGCGATCGCGAAATAGCTTCCGCGATCGCGATTCACAAAGCCCCAAACTGCTGTTTATTCTTCGCGAACGCGACCTAATATTCGCGATCGCGATGCACACCTCTGTGGACAAAAACCAGCAATTTAAAATGGCCTAAAAATGGTCCGAAACCACCCCGAAATTCACCCGAGCCCCTCGTGACCTCAACCAAATATACCAACAAGTCTCAAAACATATTATGGACTTACTCGAGGCCTCAAATCATATCAAATAACATCAAAACGATGAATCACACCTCAAATCAAAATCTATGAACTTTGAACTTTCAAATTCTATATCTTGTGCCGAAACATATCAAATCAAGTCCGATTGACCTCAGATTTTGCACACAAGTCATAAATGACATAACAGACCTATGAAAATTTTCAGAACTGAATTCCGACCCCGATATCAAAAAGTCAACTCCCCGGTCAAACTTCCAACTTAAACTTCATATTTTCGCCATTTCAAGCCTAATTTAACTACGGGCTTCCAAAACATTTTTCGGACACACTCCTAAGTCCAAAATCACCATACAAAACTATGGGAATCATCGAAATTCCATTCCGGGGTCGTTTGCTCAAAAGTCAAACTCCTGTCAACTCTTTTCATTTAAGCTTCAAAAATGAGAATTGTTCTCTTAGTTTAATTCCGAATCTTTCGAAAATCAAACTCGACCACACACGCGGGTCATAATACATATTACAAAATTTCTCGGGACCTTAAGTCACTGAACGGAGCATAAAGTCTTTAAACGACAAGTCAGGTCGTTACATTCCCCCCTCCCCCCCCCCCACGTTCGTCCTCGAACGTGCCAAGAATCTTTCTGAGGACTTAATTTACTGAATGTATTTACTGCACACCTACTCGCGGGTGATTCTACGTCACCATAAATTTAACAGGGGTCCGACAATACCATCTCAGTTGAGATTACTTCTTTGATCCACATTTATAAACTTTAAAACCAATTTCTTACACTCCAAACATTTCCAAAAGGCCTGATTTTCACATCAACGCACGGTATTAGTCTCAACTGGCTATAGCAACTCATGCCTATGCACATCAACTTTTTTGATAGTGTTGAAGTACTTCAAAATTTTTCCGGGGTGTTACATTCTCCCCCACTTAGGATCATTCGCCCTTGAATGAGAAGTAGAGTCCGCCCTCAAACACATAACATAACTTATCTCTTATTTCACACGTCTCAATCCCCCAAATTTTACTAACTTCCAAATTTTTCAGAAATTTTGGCAGAGTCTCCCCTGTAAATGGGGCCTATCCACCTGCCAGAGTAACACAAAACAACTCCTAACAACACATCCAGAACCCAACAAAGCACCACAATGTATATATCAATAACACTAATCTCAACATTACAAGCACCACATTATCATAATGATATCAGGACATGCACATCATATGTATGCCCATCACCACATCTCTGGTCTTAATATACTTCTTTAGAGTCTCGTGCTAAAAAGCCAAAGCCAACACAATACAACTAGGAGCACAAAATACCTAATAATAAAGTCAACTAGTACATCACGGAAGAAGAAACGAATTTACATATTAAATGAAACAAAATCACCAAAGGCAAGAACATAAATAAAGAAATATCAACAGGGCACTCCCGAGGTACCGCCTCGTAGTCCCAACTCATAAATAAATTCACAATATCTCATTTTCTTATATCACCGCGGGAGCCTTCATATTTAATTTTTAAAGAAATTATTTTTTCCAAAATAGCATCCCGCGTTTTAGCCGCCCTTATCACATCGCATGACTTCTAGTAGTTCATCTACTAGCCACGTGTTTCAAGCCCCCCTTATCTCACCGCATGTGTTTCAACACCCAGACCTTATAACACCGCATGCGTATCAATATCACAATATATTACCGCCACGACCTAAAATCCCAAGCTGTCGTGATGGCACGTATCTCGATACTAGGCAAGCCGATAATCTCAATAAACCAAAACTTCTCTTTAAGGTTGAAAATATAATATTTAAATACAATACAAATATTCTCCAAAACCTGGTGTCACTGAGTACATGGGCATCTAATATGAATACAAGTCTAGAAAATATAGTCTATAATAGTCTGATACCAAATACAGTAAATAAAGAGATAGAGAAGGAGAGACAAGGTCTGCGGAACACGGCAACTACCTCAAAATTTCCTAAAAATCAACCGAGCGAAAGGATCAACACTCGCTATGTCCGAAAACACCTGGATTTGCACACGAAGTGCAGGGTATAGTATGAGTACAACCAACTCAGCAAGTAATAATAATAATAAGGAACTGAAGATAGAAACGAGTTGCACAGTTATGGTTCATTTCCGGTAATTCCAGCAAAGAATAGACATGCTATCAAATCTGGCAGTTTAATGTCAAATCAATTTTTATACAGTTCCTGTTCATGTAATCCGTAGATAAAATTCTTTCAGAGATTTCACAGCAATGACAAATAGCAACTAAGTGCAACAACAAATGGAAATCAAGTACAACCTCTGAGGACAACAATCACTCATTGGGCTCCCAGCCCTCATCACTCACTCTCAATGGGTATCCGCGCTCACTGAGGGTGTACAGACTCCGGGGGGGGCTCCTACAGCACAAGCGCTATAATCTGCACGGACAACTAACGTGCTGCACGGACAACTCACGTGCCATAATATAACTATCTGGATCTACACGGCCAACTCAAGTACTGCACGGCCAACTCACGTGCCATAGTATAATATAAGGATCCGCACGGCCAACTCACATGCTATAGTATAATATAAGGATCTGCACGGCAAACTCACGTGCTGCACGGACAACTCACGTGCTATAGTATCAATATCTCACAATCAAGCCCTCGGCCTCACTCAATTATAAATCTCTCCCGTTTCTCGGGCTCTTAATAATCATGAAATCAGCCCAAACAACAATGATATGATGTATCAATAATAATAATAGAGACTGAGATAAAATGTGCAAGTAAAAGTTGAGACTGAGTAAATATAGCATTTAGCAGGCAATTCAACAAGTACGCAACCTCTGTGGGTCCCAACGGTACTATCACATAGCCTAAGCATGATTTACACTTTGCAGTTTCCCGGGACGGACCAAGTCATAATCCCCTCGATGCATGCCCACACACCCGTCACCTAGCATGTGTGTCACCTCCAAAATAATCACATGATACCAAAATCCGGGGTTTCATACCCTCAGGACCAGATTTAAAACTGTTACTTACCTTAGAGCGTGAAATTATTTACTCTGCTATGCCTTTGCCTCGCAAATCGACCTCCGAATACCTCGAATCTAGTCACAAATAATTCATTTCAGTCAATAAAATTTATTGGAATTAATTCCATAAGAAAATGCTAATTTTTCATAAAAATCTAAATTTTAGCTCAAAAATCGCCCGTGGGGCCCATGCCTCGGAACTCAACAAAAGTTACAAAATCTGAAAGCCAATTCAACCACGAGTCTAACCATACCAATTTTATAAAAATCCGACCCCAACTCGACCCTCAAATCTTCAATTTAAACTAAGAGGGTTTTTAAACTTTTCCAACTTAATTCACCAAATAAATGATAAAAATAACCATGGATTCGGGTAATTTAACCAATATTGAGTTAAGAACACTTACCCCGTTATTTTCCTTGAAAAACTCCTGAAAATTGCCTCTTCCCGAGCTCAAATCCGTCAATTCAGAACTTAAACTCTCTGCCCAGACATTTGCTCTACGCGATTGCGAACATTCCCACGCGATCGCGAAGAACAATTTTCCATCCCCCAGATTTTACTCTACGCGATCGCGGACTCGTCCACGCGATCGCGATGCACAACATCACATACCTACGCGATCGCGGACTAGTCCACGCAATCGCGAAGCACAAAACGCATGACTTCTACTCCACTCCACTTACTCTACACGAATGCGACCTTCTTCATGCGTTCGCGAGTCACAAAATCCCAGAGCTACGCGATCGCGTCCCGCTTCACGCGATCGCGAAGCACAAAATGCCACTGCCTCACATTAACCCTACGCGATATCTGCGATCGCGTAGAACAAAACCCCCCAATGACCAAATAAGCCTACGCGATCGCAGATGTATTCACGCGATCGCATAGAAGGAAAACATCATCAGATATCAGAAAATTCCAGTAGCTGTTCAAGTTCAAATTTTTGATCCGTTAACCATCCAAAACTCACCCGAGCCCCTCGAGACCTCGACCAAATATACCAACAAGTCCTAAAACATCATACGGACTTAGTCGAACCCTCAAATCATCTCCAACAACGCTAAAACCATGAATTACAACCCAATTCAAGCCTAATGAACTTTGAAATTTCTAATTTCTACAAACGACGCCGGAACCTATCAAATCACGTTCGATTTACCTCAAATTTTGCGCACAAGTCATAAATGACATAACGGAGGTACTCAAATTTTCAGAATCGGATTTCGACCCCGATATCAAAAAGTCAATCCCCCGGTCAAACTTTCCAAAAATTCAACTTTCGGCATTTCAAGCCTAATTCCACTACGGACCTCCAAATAATATTCCGGACACGCTCCTAAGCCCAAAATCACCATACGGAGCTATTGGAATCATAAAAATTCAAATCCGAGGTCGTTTACACATAGGTCCATATCCGGTTCACTTTTCTAACTTAAAATTTTTAATTATGAGACTAAGTGTCTCATTTCACTCTAAGTTCCTTCCGGACCCGAACCAACTAACCTGATAAGTCATAAATCAATTGCAAGACATAAATTGAGCAGTAAATGGGGGAACGAGGTTATAATATTCAAAACGATTGGCTGGGTCGTTACATTCTCCCCCTCTTAAACAAACTTTCGTCCTCGAACGGGTTTAGAATAATACCTGGAGTCTCAAATAAGTGTGGATATTTGTTCCTCATCTCCTGCTCAGTCTCCCAAGTAGCTTCTCCTACTGGCTGGCCTCTCCACTGCACCTTCACTGATGCTATGTTCTTTGACCTCATCTTTCAAACCTGCCGGTCTAAAATAGCCACCGGCTCCACATCATAAGTCAAATTACCGTCTAGCTGTACTGTACTGAAACCCAGAATATGAGACGGATCCCCGACATACTTTCGGAGCATGGATACATGGAACACTAGATGAATACCTAATAGACTAGGTGGCAAAGCAAGTTCATAAGCCACCTCCCCAATTTTCTTAAGTATCTCAAAAGGCCCAATATACCGAGGGCTCAACTTGCCCTTTTTCCCGAACCTCAACACACCCTTCATGGGTGAAATCTTGAGCAGAACCTTCTCCCCAACCATGTGAACAACATCACGAACCTTCCTGTCGGCATAACTCTTCTGTCTAGACTGTGCCGTGCGAAGCCGTTCCTGAATCACTTTGACCTTCTCTAAAGCATCCTGAACCAAGTCAGTACCCAATAGCCTAAACTTACCCGGCTCAAACCAACCCACCATAGACCGACACCGTCTCCCATATAAAGCTTCATACGGAGCCATCTGAATGCTTTACTGGTAGCTATTATTGTAAGCAAACTCTGTGAGTGGCAGAAATTGATCCCATGAACCCCCCAAAATCAATAACACAAGTGCGTAGCATATCCTCCAATATCTGAATAGTGCGCTCGTGTCCGTACGTCTGAGGGTGAAATGTTATACTCAACCGAACGTGTGTGCCCAATTCTCGTTGCACTGCCCTCCAAAACTACGAGGTAAACTGCGTACCCCGATCTGAAATAATGGACACCGGCACACCGTGTAGGTGAACAATCTTGCGAATATAAATCCCAGCCAACCGCTCCGAAGAATAATTAGTACCGACTGGAATAAAATGCGCAGATTTGGTCAACCGATCTACTATCACCCAAACAATATCAAACTTTCTCAAAGTCCGTGGGAGTCCAACTATGAAGTCCATGGTAATAAGCTCCCACTTCCACTCCGGAATTTCAAGTCTCTGTAGCAATCCTCCCGGCCTCTGATGCTCGTACTTTACCTGTTGACAATTTAAACATCGATATACAAACCCAACTATATCTTTCTTCATCCGCCTCCACCAATAGTGCTGCCTCAAATCCTGATACATCTTTGCAGCGCCTGGATGAATGGAGTACCACAAACTGTGAGATTCCTGGAGAAACAGCTCACGCAAACCACCTACATTAGGCACACATAGCCTGCCCTGCATCCGTAATACACCGTCATCTCCAATAGTGACTTCCTTGGCATCACCGTGCTGAACCGTGTCCTTAAGAACAAGTAGATGTGGATCATCATACTAGCACTCTCTGATGCGATCATATAAAGAAGACCGAGAAACCACACAGGCCAAAACTCGATTCGGCTCGAAAATATCCAATCTAACAAACTGATTAGCCAATGTCTAAACCTCCAAGGCTAAAGGCCTCTATGCTACCGGTAAGTATGCTAAGCTGCCCAAACTCTCTGCCTTACGACTCAAGGCATCGGCCACCACATTAGCCTTTCCGGGATGATAGAGAATGGTGATATCATAATCCTTAAGCAACTCCAACCACTTTCGTTGCCGCAAGTTAAGATCCTTCTGTTTAAACAAATATTGTAGACTCCGATGATCGGTATATACCTTACACTGGACACCGTACAAGTAATGCCGCCAAATTTTCAAGGCATGAACAATAGCTGCTAACTCAAGATCGTGGACTGGATAATTCTTCTCATGTACCTTTAACTGTCTGGATGCATAGGCAATCACCCTACCGTCTTGCATAAGTACTGCGCCGAGACCAATCCGCGATGCGTCATAATACACAGTATAAGACTCTGAACCTGTAGGCAACACCAATACTGGAGCTGTAGTCAAAGCTGTCTTGAGCTTCTGAAAGCTCTCTTCACATTCATCCGACCACCTGAACAGAGCACTTTTCTAGGTCAATTTAGTCATAGGCGACGCAATAGACGAGAAAACCTCCACGAAATGACGATAATAACCGGCCAAGTCGAGAAACCTCCAAATCTCAGTAACTAAGGATGGTATGGGACAATTCTGAATTGCCTTTATTTTCTTCGGATCCACCTTAATACCTTCACTGGACACTATATGTCCCAAGAATGCCACTGAACTAAGCTAGAGCTCACACTTAGAGAATTTGGCATAAAGTTTCTCCTCTATCAGCCTCTGTAATACAATACCCAAGTGTTGTGCATGCTCCTCCTGGCTACGTGAGTACACCAGAATATCATCAATGAATACCATGAGAAATAAATCAAGATATGGCTGAAATACACTATTCATCAATTGCATAAATGCTGCTGGGGCATTGGTTAGCCCAAAAGACATCACAAGAATTTCATAGTGGCCATAACGAGTCCTGAATGCCGTCTTTAGAATATCCGAATCCCGAATTTTTAATTGGTGATACCCAGACCTCAAATCGATTTTGGAGAACACCCTCGCTCCCTGAAGTTGGTCAAATAAATCATCAATATGCGGCAATGGATATTTATTCTTGATTGTAACTTTGTTCAACTGCCTATAATCAATGCACATCCGCATAGTACCATCTTTCTTTTTCACAAACAGAAACGGTGCACCCCAATGCGACAACTAGGTCTAATAAACCTTTTTTCAAGGAGTTCCTAAAGTTGCTCTTTTAATTCTTTTAACTCAACTGGTGCCATACGATGCGGAGGAATAGAAATAGGCTGAGTGACCTGTACCAAGTCAATACTGAAATCAATATCCCTGTCGGGTGGCATACCCGGCAGGTCTGCAGGAAATACATCCGGAAAGTCTCGCACGACCGGTATTGAATCAATAATAGGAGTATCTGCATCAACATCTCTCACAAAGGCCAAATATGACAAGCATCCCTTTCCAACCATATGTTGGGCCTTCAAATAAGAAATTACCCTGCTAGGAACAAGATCTAGAGAACCCCTCCATTCAACCTTTGGCAACCCCGACATCGTCAACGTCACAATTTTTGCGTGACAGTCTAGAGTAGCATGACATGGTGACAACCAATCCATACCCAGGATTACATCGAAATCAACCATACTGAGTAATAAGAGATCAACTCTAGTCTCCAGTTCCCCAATAGTTACCACACACGACCGATACATACGATCCACAGTAATAATATCGCCCACCGGTATAGATACACAAATAGGTAAAACTAAGGACTCACAGGGCATATTCAGATAATGAACAAAATATGATGATACATATGAATAAGTGGAACCAGGGTCAAATAATATAGAAGCCTCCATGTGGCACACTGAAACAATACATGTGATCACTGCGTCTGAGGCAACAACATCTGGCCTGGCAGGAAAAGCATAGAATCGAGCCTGCCCGCCACCTAATCGGCCTTCCCCTCTTGGGCGACCCCTAGCTGCCTGACCCCCACCCCGAGATGGCAGGGCGGGTGGTGTAACTGCTGATGTTGGTGCCGTCGGTCGAGAACTCGGCTGTGAAGCCCCACTCAACAGCCTAGGACACTCTCTCTTGAAATGACCAAATTCTCTGCACTCGAAACAACCCCTCCTCTGACAGAATTGCTGCTCCTGATAACCCAAGGAATGACTTGCAGAAGCCTGTGCGGACGAGGCATGATGAGAACTCTGTGCTGGTAGTGCACTGAATGAAGACTGGCCTGAGTGAGCACTGTAAGAACCATGGCTAGCTGATGCACCACGATGAGCTGGACGACCCGTCTGAGCATGTCTATAAGAACGACCCCTACCTCGGTGAAACTAACCGCCTGAAGGAACACCGCTGTAATCACCCGAACCACGAGGCCTCTTAGCCTCTCTCTCTCTCTCTCCACGTTCCTGGCTACGAACCATCTCTATCTGTCGATCAATGTCCACTACCTCATCAAAAGTAGCACCAGATACTCTCTCCCTAGTCATAAGTAACCGCAGCTGATATGTGAGGCCATTAATAAATCTCCTAATCCTCTCCCTATCAGAGGGAACCAACCAGACTGCATGACGAGCCAACTCAAAAAATCTCATCTCGTACTGCGTCACTGACATAACACCCTAGTGAAGCTGCTCAAACTACCTGCGCAACTCTTCTCTGCGGGACTGAGGTACGAACTTCTCCAAAAAGACCACGGAGAACTGATGCCAAGTAAGGGGTGCTGCGCCAACAGGCCTACGCTTCTCGTAAGTCTCCCACCATCTGAGTGCAGCCCCAGAAAATTGAAAAGTAGTGAATGAGACCTCACTGGTCTCCAGAATACCTGCTGTCCGAAGCATCCGTTGGCACCTATCCAGAAAATCCTGAGCATCCTCTGACTCAGTACCGCTAAATGGTGGAGGTCGAAGCCTCTCAAATCTCTCAAGTCTCCTTTGCTCATCATCTGCCATAACAGGAACTACCGGGGCCTGAGCAGCTACAGCCGGCTGGGCTGGTAGCTCTCCCGGTATATGAAGTCCCTGTACTACCTGGTCTGGAGTACGGGCAACAGGGGTGTGAGTACCTCCCCCAGCCTGAGAAGTGGCAAATGCGGCTTGAGCCGAAACCACCTGAGCAAGACCAGTGCAGGCTGCCAATATCTGGGCCAAAGTCTCCTGAATGCCTGCAATCTCAATGGGCACAGTTGGTGCCTGAGTTGATCATGTCGGCTCAACTATATCTGGAATCTGCTCCTGAGCTGGAATAACTGGTGGTACTACAGGTGTTGTTCCAACTGTGGTACGAGCTACACCTCGACCTCAACCTCGGCCTCGGCCTCTCGCGGCCCTAATTGGTGGCACTGGTGGCTGACCGTCCAATCCGGTAGTACATTTCCTCACCATCTGTGAGAGAATATAATAGCAAAAATTTAGTTTCCAGAATCAACAAATTCGCACGACAGAATACAAGAAAGTAAAATTTTTCTAAGGGTTCCGCAGCCTCTCAAAGATAAGTACAAACGTCTCCGTACCGATCCGCAAGACTCTACTAAACCTGCTCATGACTCGTGAGACCTATGTAACCTAGGCTCTGATACCAACTTGTCACGACCCAAAATCCCAACCTGTTGTGATGGTGCCTATCTCGATACTAGGCAAGCCGATAATCTCAATAAACTAAAACTTCTCTTTAAGGTTGAAAATATAATATTTAAATACAATACAAACACTCCCCAAAACCTGGTGTCACTCAGTACATGAGCATCTAATATGAATACAAGTCTCAAAAATATAGTCTATAATAGTCTAAGATCAAATACAGTAAACAAAGAGATATAGAAGGAGAGACAAGATTTGCGGAACATGGCAGCTACCTCAAAATCTCCTGAAAATCAACCGCGTGAAAGGATCAACACCCGCTATGTCCGCAAACACCTGGATCTGCACACGAAGTGTAGGGTGTAGTATGAGTACAACCAACTCAGCAAGTAATAATAATAAATAAGGAATTGAAGATAGAAACGAGCTACACAATTATAGTTCATTTCCAGTAATTCCAGCAAAGAATAGACATGCTATCAAATCTGGCAGTTTAATGTCAAATCAATTTTTATACAGTTCCTATTCATGTAATCCGTATATAAAAATCTTTCAGAGATTTCACAGCAATGACAGATAGCAACTAAGTGCAACAACAAATGGAAATCAAGTACAACCTTTGAGGACAACAATCACTCACTATGCTCCCAGCCCTCATCACTCACTCTCAATGGGTACCCGCGCTCACTGAGGGTGTACAGACTCCGGGGGGGCTCCTACAGCCCAAGTGCTATAATCTGCACGGACAACTAACGTGCTGCATGGAAAACTCACGTGCCATAATATAACTATCTGGATCCGCACGGCCAACTCACATGCTGCACGGCCAACTCACGTGCTATAGGATAATATAAGGATCCACACGGCCAACTCACGTGATGCACGACCAACTCACGTGCTATAGTATAATATAAGGATCTGCACAACCAACTCATATGCTGCACGGACAACTCACGTACTATAGTATCAATATCTCACAATCAGGCCCTCGGCCTCACTCAGTCATAAATCTCTCCCGTCTCTCGGGCTCTTAATAATCATGAAATCAGCCCAAACAACAATGATATGATGTATCAATAATAATAATAGAGACTGAGATAAAATGTGCAAGTAAAAGTTGAGACTGAGTAAATATAGCATTTAGCAGGCAATTCAACAAGTACGCGACCTCTGTGGGTCCCAACGGTACTATCACATAGCCTAAACATGATTTACAGTCAAATTTTATCAACACATAGAGAGCATATAGCTAACAACAAATTATTCAACTTTACAGTTTCCCGGGACGGACCAAGTCATAATCCCCTCGGTGCATGCCCACACGCCCGTCACCTAGAATGTGCGTCACCTCCAAAATAATCACATGATACCAAAATCAGGAGTTTCATACACTCAGGACCAGATTTAAAACTGTTACTTACCTCAGAGCGTGAAATTCTTTACTCTGCTATGCCTTTGCCTCGAAAATCGGCCTTCGAATACCTCGAATCTAGTCACAAATAATTTGTTTCAGTCAATAAAATTTATTGGAATTAATTCCATAAGAAAATGCTAATTTTCCATAAAAATCTGAATTTTAGCTCAAAAATCGCATGTGGGGCCCACATCTCGGAACTCGACAAAAGTTACAAAATCTGGAAGCCCATTCAAGAGTCTAACCATACCAATTTTATCAAAATCCGACCCCAACTCGACCCTCAAACCTTCAATTTAAACTAAGAGAGTTTTTAAACTTTTCCAACTTAATTCACCAAATAAATGATAAAAACAACCATGGATTCGGGTAATTTAACCAATATTGAGTTAAGAACACTTACCCCGTTGTTTTCCTTGAAAAACTCCCGAAAATTGCCTCTTCCCGAGCTCAAATCCGTCAATTCAGAACTTAAACTCTCTGCCCAGACATTTGCTCTACGCGATCGCGAAAATTCCCACGCGATCGCGAAGAATAATTTTCCATCGCCCAGATTTTATTCTACGCGATCGCGATGCACAACATCACAGTCCTACGCGATCGCGGACTAGTCCACGCAATCGTGAAGCACAAAACGTGTGACTTCTACTCTGCTCCACTTACTCTACGCGAACGCGACCATCTTCACGCGTTCGCGAGTCACAAAATCCCAGAGCTACGCGATCGTGTCCCGCTTCACGCGATCGCGAAGCACAAATTACCACTGCCTCACTTTAACCCTATGCGATCGCAGATATCCCCACGTGATCGCGTAGAACAAAACCCCCACTGACCAAATAAGCATACGCGATTGCGTGAAGCGGGACGCGATCGCGTAGAAGGAAAACATCATCAGATATCAGAAAATTCCAGAAGTTGTTCAAGTCCAAATGTTTGATCTGTTAACCATCCAAAACTCACCCGATCCCCTCGGGGCCTCGACCAAATATACCGACAAGTCCTAAAATATCATACGGACTTAGTCGAACCCTCAAATCACCTCAAACAACGCTAAAACCATGAATTACATCCCAATTCAAGCCTAATAAACTTTGAAATTTCTAATTTCTACAAACGACTCCGGAACCTATCAAATCACGTCCGATTTACCTCAAATTTTGCGCACAAGTCATAAATGACATAACGGAGGTACTCAAATTTTCAGAATCGGATTTTGACCCCGATATCAAAAAGTCAATCCCCCGGTCAAACTTCCAACTTAAACTTCATATTTTCGCCATTTCAAGCCTAATTTAATTACGGGCTTCCAAAAAATTTTTCGGACACACTCCTAAGTCCAAAATTACCATACGAAACTATTGGAATCATCGAAATTCCATTCCGGAGTCGTTTTCGCCATTTCAAGACTACGTGTCTCATTTCAATCCGAGTTCCTTCCGGATCCGAACCAACTAACTCGATAAGTCATAAATCAATTACAAGACATAAATTGAGCAGTAAATGGGGAAACGGGGTTATTATATACAAAACGACCGGCCGGGTCGTTACAATCACAATTCGCACCTCAAGTGCTCAAATATCACATCATATTATAAATTGCACATCAAGTGCTCAAATATCAAAATATATCATAAATTGCACCTCAAGTGCTCAAATATCAAAACATATCATAAATTGCACCTCAAGTGCTTAAATATTATAACATATCACAAGTTGCACCTCAAGTGCTCAAATATTACAACATATCATAAATTGCACATCAAGTGCTCAAATATTACAACATATCAAAAATTGCACATCAAGTGCTCAAGTATTACAACTTGCCACAGGAATCAACAATACATTATTTTCCACAATAAGGAGCCCATGGCTCGACCATAATGTGCACAAAATCTTAACAAAATATTCGAGAGTGAACAATTCAACAAAATAATATTTCACAATTTAACACTTTGCCTCAGTATGATTTATGACCTTTATAACTCAATACCAATTTCAACAACATGAATTGGAAAGTAATTCATCAAGGAACAACGCCTTCTTTAATCCAATTTTTTGGCAAATAGATTAATGCCTCCTTTTAAACTTACATAATAACTTATTTGCAAATGAATAATCCATGATGAAATTATCTCCAGGAAATATCAACTCAACAAAAATACGGGATTCACATAAAAATCAAAGTGGCAATCACACCAAATTATCATATAAAAATAAATTCAACAAACAAGGATTTATGCATGACAAATAAAGGCTTTACTATATTCTAATAATTTTCCAATTTAATACATAAGGGCGTCTACGAATTTCCACCAATATAATTTGCATATATAAATCAAGTACGTACTCGTCACCTCGCGTACATGGTTTCAGTTACACAATTTCCATATAAGACTCAATGCCTAAGGGGTAATTTCTCCCACTCAAGGTTAGGCAAGATACTTACATTTTTTGAAGTTATGCCGATATTTCAAAATCACCTTCTTGCTTGAATTGACCTCCGGACAGCTCAAATCTATCCAAATTAATTTTATAACTTCATTACAATTCATCGGAAATAATTCCGGATAATAAAACGTCGACTTAAAATTTTATTCTAAAAAGTCAACCAAAGTCAACGAGGGACCCGTCTCTCGGAACCCAATGTAATTTTCACCAAATTCAAAAACCCATTTTGATACGAGTTCAACCATACTAATTTTATCAAATTCGATAACAACTCGACCTCCAAATCTAAAATTTTCGTTTTTGAAATATTTTGCAAAAATCTTGATTTCTTCCATTTAAATTAGAAATAAATGATGAATATAATCACAGAATCATGAATTATAATCACTTTAGGATATAGAACACTTACCCCAATCCATATGGTGAAAATCGCCTCAAAAATCGCTTCAATCCGAGCTCCATAGCTCCAAATATGTTAAAAAATGGTTAAACCTCGAAATATAGCTACTGCCTAGGTATTTACTCTTCTCGATCACGGAAAATGCTTCGCGATCATGAAGCAAAAATTTTCTCAGCCCAAAATTTGCCTTTCGCGATCGCGAAGAACAAGTCCCCAGCTCTTCCAGATAGCCTCTAGTATAATGGTTATAACTTTTAGTACAAAACTCCAAATGATGAATGGTTTACCTTTCTGAAAATTAGACTGCAAGGTCTATAACTTTCATTTGTTTCTCATCTCCCAATTCCTTATAGATTTCGATATATAAGCTTCCAAAATCAGCCCTATGCAACAGAGATTTCAAAACTCTTCCCAGACAGCATGTAGTATATCCACCACAACTTTTTGTACACAACTCTAAATGACAAATGGTTTACCTTTCTAAAAACTAGACACAAAGAGCTACAACTGTCATTTTTAGATCATCTCCAAATTCCTTATAGATTGCGAGATATAAGCTTTCAAAGTCAGGTCAGTGCAGCAAAGGTTTGTTCTACGCGATCGCGAAATAGCTTCCGCGATCGCGATTCACAAAGTCCCAAACTGTTGTTTACTCTTCGCGAACGCGACCTAATATTCGTGATCGCGATACACACCTCTGTGGACAAAAACCAACAATCTAAAATGGCCTAGAAATGGTCCGAAACCACCCCAAAACTCACCCGAGCCCCTCGGGACCTCAACCAAATATACCAACAAGTCTCAGAACATATTACGGACTTACTCGAGGCCTCAAATCACATCAAATAATATCAAAACGACGAATCACACCTCAAATCAAAATCTATGAACTTTGAACTTTCAAATTCTATATCTTGTGCCGAAACATATCAAATCAAGTCCGATTGACCTCAAATTTTGCACACAAGTCATAAATGACATAACGGGCCTATAAAAATTTTCAGAACTGGATTCCGACCCCGATATCAAAAAGTCAACTCCCCGGTCAAACTTCCAACTTAAACTTCATATTTTCGCCATTTCAAGCCAAATTTAACTACGGGCTTCCAAAAAAAATTTCGGACACACTCCTAAGTCCAAAATCACCATACGAAACTATTGGAATCATCAAAATTCCATTCCGGAGTCGTTTGCTCAAAAGTCAAACTCATGTCAACTCTTTTCATTTAAGCTTCAAAAATGAGAATTGTTCTCTTAGTTTAATTCTGAATCTTTCAAAAATCAAACTCGACTGCACACGCGGGTCATAATACATATTGCAAAATTTCTTGGGACCTTAAGTCACTGAACGGGGTGTAAATTTTTAAAATAATAAGTCGGATCGTTACAAAAACCAGTCAATTTAAGGCCTTATAGTTATTCTTTTGAGCAAAAGAATTCGATAGAGGAGATTGTTTCGGAGATGTTACAAGCTCGAACAGTGACTAAAAGTGTCTCTCCTTTTGCTTCTCCGATTTTATTGGTCAAAAAGAAGGATGCCAGTTGGAGATTATGTGTGGATTATCGAAAACTGAATGAGGTTACAGTTAAAAACAAATATCCTATATCGGTGGTAGAAGATCTTTTGTATGAACTCAATGGGGCCACATATTTCTCCAAGATCGACTTATGGTCGGGATATCACCAAATTAGGATGAAGGAAGGGGATGAGCCTAAAACAGCTTTTATGACTCATCATGGATTATGGAAATTTTGAGTCATGCCATTTGGGCTCACCAACTCCCCAGCCACGTTTCAGGCTTTGATACACAAGATTTTTGGCCCATACCTCAGAAAATTTGTGTTAGTTTTCTTTGACGACATCCTAATCTATAACACAAATTTAGATAATCATGTTGGTCACCTACAGTTGGTCTTCAATCTTTTGGTGGCGACCAACCAGTTGTTTGCTAAGAGAACCAAATGCAACTCTGCTTAATAGAAAGTTGAATATCTTGGCCATATCATATCTAGCGAAGGAGTTAGCACAGATGGTGCAAAAGTAGAGGTCATGCTAAATTAGACTCTACCCAAATCACTCAAGGAGCTGAGGGGATTTTTAGGCTTAACCGGGTATTATCGAAGGTTTATTAAGGATTTTGCTATCATAAGCAAGCCTTTAACAAACCTGTTAAAAAAGGAAAATTTCTAGTGGACCTTGGAGGCTACACAAGCATTTGAAGAGCTTAAGCAAGTTATGGTAAGGGCACCGGTCTTAGCACTAACCAACTTCTCCATTCCTTTTATAGTAGAAGTCGACGCAAGTGATAAGGGAATTGGGGCTGTTTTGATGCAAAATGGACGCCCTATTGCTTTCCTCAGTCAAGCCTTAAGTTCAAGACATTTGAGGCTTTCGACATATGAAAAAGAATTAATTGCCTTGTCGCACACGGTGGAAAAATGGAGGTATTACTTGCAACCAAACCACTTCATCATTAAAACCAACCACTTCAGTTTGAAATTCCTCAAAGATCAGTGGATCACCACTTCATTACAGCATAAGGGAGTGACTAAGTTGCTTGGTCTAAGCTACGAAATTCAATATCGTAAATGAGTCAAAAATGTAGCTGTTGATGCGCTATCGAGGAAGTTCGAAAAAGCAGATTGCTTGGGGTTGTCTGTAGTACAACCAAAATGGATCACATATATTATTGAGAGCTATGAGGGTAATAATTAGGCTCAAGAATTAATCACCCAGCTTATCCTGGACCCAGGAGCTGTCACAAATATTAAACTCCAACAGGGAATTCTTCGCTACCAAGGAAGGGTATGGATAGGTAACAGTGGTCAGTAAAGACAGAAACGCATTTTTGAATTTCATGCGACTTCTTGGGGTGGACATTCAGGCATTAATGCCACTTATCAACGCATCAAGAATGTGTTATATTGGCCAAATTTGATACAAGATATCAAGGAGTTAGTCAAATCTTGTGAAGTTTGCCAAAGAAGTAAAGATGAGAGTGTTGCCTACCCGGGTATTTTGCAACCCCTACCCATCCCATCTAGAGCTTGGGAGAATGTGGCCATGGATTTCATCAGTGGGCTACCCAAATCTCAAGGGAAAGACTCAATCTTTGTGGTCATCGACATGTATTCTAAATATGCACACTTTTTTGCACTCACTCATCCCTATAGTGCATCTCAAGTGGCACAACTTTTTCTTGATAATATATGTAAACTACATGGACTGCCCAGCTCCATTGTGTCTGATAGAGACCCCATTTTTGTGAGCAATTTTTGGAAGGAATTATTTCAAGGACTACAAGTTAAATTGAAGCCCAGCTCTACCTACCATCCTCAAACCGACGGGCAATCCGAACGACTCAAGTGTTGTTTGGAAACATACCTTTGATGTATGACTGGACATAAACCATCTGATTGGAGTACGTGGCTGGCACAAGCAGAATTTTGGTATAATTCCAACTTTCAATCATCAATCGGCATGACCCCATTTTAAGGCGTTGTATGGCTATGATCCACCACAACCCACTTTTGAGCTCATAGCGCAAAGAAAATTGGACTCCGTGGACCAAGCACTCAAAGATAGGCAATTGATTAACAAAATTCTTCAAGACAATCTCACAAAAGTTCAAAGTCGGATGAAGTCATATGCTGATTCAAAAAAAAGTGAGCGAATCTTCGAAGTCGGGGATGGGGTGTTCCTAAAGTTGCAGCCTTATCGTCAATCATCAGTGGTCATAAAGAACCTGAAGCTATCCGCCAAATTCTATGGTCCATATGAAGTAATCAGAAAGATTGGACAAATGGCGTATGAGCTTCGTTTATCAGCCAACTCAAAAATTCATCCCATTTTCCATGTCTCTCAGCTAAATAAGAAAGTTGGAGATAAAGTATTTGCAATTAAAGATCCCCCTTTTTGTACTGACGGCAGTCAGATTAGGGTGGAGCTCTTAATGATCCTAGATAGAAGGATGGTTAAAAGAGAAAATCGTCCAGTAACACAACTGCTCGTGCAATGAGTGAACTATTCTCCTGAAGAAGTTACCTGGGAGGATTGTGCATTTTTGAAATTGCAATTTCCTAATTTTGAACCTTGATAAAGGAGGATGGAATGTAGCGGATAGGTCGTAGATTGGGCTAATTCAAATTCGAGGTTGGGGCGGAAGAGTCAGGGAACATTGGGCCCAAAGGGAAAGGGGTTAAGTTACATAGTCCAGCAGTATTTTGTATTTCAGATTTGTTATTAAGGTATATTCTAGAAGGAGGGCACGTGTCCTTCTTTAGCTGAGTTTGTTAGGATTAATGTTACTATGATGTCACTAGTTTCTCTTTAAGTACCTGCAAATGGAATTGTAATAGCGGTGAATTGTGATGAAATTATCCGTTTAGTTTTATTTTCTTCTTTTTTTAATTTTTCATTAGGGTGAATGACACAGTTACCCACAAAAATAAAATTATTTATCCTTACCTACCCATTTATTTTTCTACCCATCAAACTAATTATATTTTCTACCCATATTAGTTTTTGTGGGGAATTTTCTCTTTTTTTTCTCCAATTCTTTTTTATTTCTATACTTCTTTTCTTTTTTCCTTTTTTTTTCTTTCTTTTCTCCTTTTCTTTTTTCTCGTTTTCTTCTTATTTTTTTCTTTTTTCTCTTTTATTCATTTATTTTTGCCCAAATCGTATTATTGTTATTTTTACCATAACTTATTTCACACTCAAATTTGACTCCTTCTTTATTTTTTTTATTTTTATTTTTTTTCCTCATTTCTTGTTCCTTTTCTAATTCCACGTGATTGTCATGCAAATCTTGATCTCCTTCCCTACAAATATCAGTACACACTCTACCATTAGCAGTAACACAATCAGATATGGAGCAAGAAAATATAATCTACGACCACCAAATCTCTATATATACTAGTTAGAATAGAAATGATAATAAAATATTAGAAATGCAATAAAAATATAAGTAGCAAAAAAGACTTCTAGAACCATATGATACCAATATGGTATACATATATACCAACATAGTATATGATTGCTCTAGAATATTACTACAACTATTTGTGACTATACTACTGTACTAAAATATTAAAAGATGCAATAAAAGTATGAGAAAATTACATGCTCACATTGCAAGCTAAATATTCGCAAAACAACTTGCTCATTACGTATACTAACAAGGTATATAGTTGTATGTGGTCGTTCCAACAATTGCCTATAACTATAAAAACTATTACATAATACACATAATCTATGTCCATCGGCACAAAAAAATTCCAGCACTGCAAATCATGTTCACATAAATAATTTCAGAATAGAATTCACTTAAAAATACAGCTAAAACAACCAAAAAATATTCAAACTACCATATGATACCAATATGGCATATAACTATACCAACATGGTATACAATTTTACTTGTTAATTTCCGGCAATTATATGACTATACTACTATTACATAACACACATGCAAATAAAAAAAAATAGTGTACCACATATTAATATAATAAAGTATTTCAAGATATTGTACTATATTACTATTATTAAGAAAAAATCAAATAGTGTACCAATTAAATGCAGCTAATACAACCAAAAAAGTATTCAACTAGCATATGATACCAATATAGTATATAGCTATACTAATAGGGTATATAGTTGTACGGGGTTGTTCCAACAACTATATATAACTATAAAAACTATTACATATTACACAAAATCTATGTCCATAGGTACAAAAAAATCCAACACAGCAAAACATGATCATATAAACTATTTCAGAATAGAATTCACTTAAAAATGCAGCCAAAATAATCAAAAAATATTTCAACTACCATATGATACCAATATGACATATAATTATACCAATAGGGTATACAGTTCTACCAATTAATTCCAGGCAACTATATATGACTATACTACTATTACATAATACACATGCATAAAGAAGAAAAATAAAAAAATAGTGTACCACATATTAATATAATAATATATTTCAAGATATTGTACTATAATACTATTATATAAACCAAACGCATAAAGAAAAAATCAAAATATTTATATAATATACACGCATAAAGGAAAATTAAAAAAATTCAAGATACTGTACTATTCTACTATTACTAAAGAAAAATCAAATATTGTACCAATTAAATGTAGCTAATACAACAAAAAAAGATTCCAACTAACATATGATACCAGTATAGTATATAGCTATACCAACATGGTATATAGTTGTACGCAAAGGGTTTAAAAGGATTTTTTTAATTCAATCATTAAACTGAAATAATATCAGTTGTCACATAATCTAATTAACTCAAAATTTAGCCAAAACCTCAAATCAATATTTAAACCCACCCTAGTTAAAATTGTATCGAAATAACTACAACCTCAACAAACCAATTTATGCATTTCAAGCTTCAAGGTCCTTTAATAGTGAATTTTATTTTTATGATAATAAATCTCTGAAAAATTAAACTTGTGGAAGTAAAAAATGTAATAACATATGATAATTTAAGCTAATAAAATGACAAGCTAAAAATACTTTATTATGCAATACTATAAGCTAATAAAAATTAGAATAAAAAATCTCAAAAAATCGTAAATTATATATTCATTCGAGCTCTCAATCTCAATAAGCAATAAAAATTACAGAATTTTCAAACTTTTATTAATAAAAAAATAGCACTAGGGAATTTGTTTTTTAAAAAAAGGAATAAAAAATTTCAAAGAAGGTGCTCAAATCTAATAACAACCACGCCACAAACTAATTAAAGATCAGTTTGAGAAAGATTCTTTGGACACCCAATCAAACAAAGGTTCAAGGGATAAGGGAAAACAGCTATGGGTAATCGGGTAATATTTTTCAGTTCAAATCTGTATAAATTGTAACAAAGTTTTAGATGGGTAAACACGGGTAAATATTTTAATTTTAGTTAGCATAAATTGCTCTTTCCATTACTGTTCCATTGAGCTATTGAACCTCAACCACTACGGTACTTTGGTCAGGTTTGTTTTATAGTTAGCCAAATATATCAAACTTTTAACGCAAGGCATAACTCTTTTATTTAACAAATACGACGTCGTATTTCGTCTTCTGAAATCCGAATAGCCTTAAACCCTCGCCTAAACCTCTGGTTCGTCTCAAAATCGATTACAGAGAGAAAGAAAAATGTCATTTTTACTATTGAAAACATTAGGAAAAAGATCAAAGCAGCTCTGCCGAATCCCCACACGCATATGTTCTTGCCCTTTTTCTTCCCTTTCTTCTAATAATTCCACTTCCCATAATTGCCTCTCAATTTTTAATTCTTGGTACAATTCATTTAAGAGAAGAAATAAAGGGTTCTCTTCAATTTTGAATGGAAGTCCAAAACCCCCATTTGATTCTATATGCGGTGTTCGGTTTTTGAGCTCCGAGGCTGCTGTTGAGCCCACTACTACTGATGGGCTAACTGTTGAGGGAATTATAGCTAAGAATTGGAATATAGTTGATGAGAGTGAGAATGATTGGAAGAGCCATGCTTCTTCCATTGCTCAGTCCATTCATCTTATCAAGAAACGCCTCAAGGTTTCTTTATCTATCTTTAATTGCATTTTGAAGTAGGTTTTTTTTTTCTTTTTTGGGCTTTACTTAATTTAGATGGACCTCATTACTAAAAAGTTGTGATCTTTATGCTTATATTAAAATAAAAAGAAGAGAAAAACTTGTGATATTTATGACAAAGTTGTGATGTTTATGTGCATATTAAAAAAAAAAGAGGAAATTTGTGATATTTATGAAAAAGTTGTGATTTTTATGGTTTATTTATTCTGCTTGAAAGACGGGATTCTACATTTTTTTATCTGATAATGGCAGTTTGCTTACCAATACTTCCACAGTAGGGTGAATTTTGGGGGGGGTGTCTGTGTGTCTGGTTGGTGATGGACATGGAGAGAACAGTGGTGCTACCACGATAATAATATCTGCACCGATGTGAGCTTGGTATAGTTGTGGTCTCAAACCCGGATAAAGGAGTGTTAGATTAAGTTGACCACAAAAATAATCAAACCTTCATGAATCGTCACGACATTGAAATTGTTAATTGATATATAGTAGCTTCAAAATTATGGCAGGATACGAAAAGGCTGTAAATGAATGATCTTGCTAATAGTAACTGATAACTAGTCTGACAAGAAACTCTTGTGTACTTGCAAATGTTTAGGGGTGTGTTACTTTATCTTTAGATTTAGATTATAATTTCTCTGAAATATTATATTACATGGCTCCCTTTGAGCAGCGGCGTACGCAGATTTTTTCGTAAGCGGTGTCACATTTTTTAATAGGTAAACAAAGAAGTAAACAAATGAATAACTACTATAATGATATTATATTTTAAAAACACACTCACACAAAATTCAAAACATTATTGTAACTCTCTACGTTGAGTTTTTATTTTTTGAAATGTATCAATCATAGTCTCATTAAAAATAATGCTAAATATGTCTTTTCTTAAGACTGATTTGAGTATATTTATTGTTAGCTTGACCAACGGACGAATTCTAGCTCAAGTGGTTTTTGTTGCTCCTTAATTTTGTTAGAGGTTAATGGTTCAAGCCTCAGTAATACAAATTATACTTCAAAATTTGTTAGAGGTTAGTGGTTCAAGCCTCAGTAATACAAATTATACTTCAAATTTTGTTAGAGGGGTTAGTAGTTCAAGCCTCAGTAATACAAATTATACTTCAAATATTTACTAACTAAACTCTCCAAAATGATAAAAAGATAAATGCACCAAAGGGATTCGAACTCTTGTGGTAGTTGAAGCACCTAACTAGCAAACCAACGAGACTTTTTAGCTCAAGTGGTGTCACCTGTGCCTTTTTATACGTATTATATTGTTTTACTTATGTCTATATATATAAAATTAATAAATTTTTCCGACCAAGCGATATCACGTGACACCGCTTCCCATGAGGTAGTTCCGCCCATGCCTTTGAGAAATCTTTTATTTTTAATAATGAGTTTAAGTCTTTTTTTTTTTTTTTTTTTTTTTGGTCTTCTCCCATTTATAGTGGAAAACGCTAATGGATAGGCTTAAAGTGCTGTCAGCTCAGATCAATAAGGCAGATCTTTGGGATGACCCTGTCCACGCCGGGAAGATCAGCCGCGAACATGGTTCTTTAATGAATAAAATGGAGGATGTTATGGCAATTGAACAAGAGTTGGTCGAACATATTGACATGATAAAGCTTGCGCGGGAAGAGAATGATCCAGAGTTGGAATCGGTGAGCTTTAATTTTTTCTTTGGGCTAGGAATGTAATCCACTACTCCATGTTCCTGTTTTTACAACTATTCCACTTGCTTCTGTTTAGTTTACAATGGCGCAAATCTCAAACTCGATTCTTCCTCCTAAGTTCAGTTTATTCAGGCAGATCATTAAGGTTTTATCAGTACTTTCATTTAAATAGCAATTAGTTTTGATCCTAGGGGTTCCGCTTAATTTGTAGTTACCTCTTTTCCTTAAGTACTTTATTTGTAGCTTTAACTAACAATCTAGTTCTTACTTCTTAGTAATGTAATACTTGAAGCTGATATGCAAGTATCAGCAGCCCAATTCCTGCTTGGTATAATAAATAAATAAATAATTAAATTTGGAACTCATCTTCTGTATAAAACCGACTGCTTGATTTGACCGGAAGTCAAATTGGGCGGAGTTGTTTTTTGTTTGTTTTCCCTTCCAGGAATAGGTAAGGAATGAGATATTATAAAGAAGTTATGTTTTGTACAACTTCTTTTATTATATTATATGTGATAGTTTTGAACCTAATTTGCAAGTATCAACAGCCCAATCCCTGCTTGGTAGAACAAATAAATAAACAAATAAACTGCTGAATTTGTAACTCCATCTTCTGTATAAGACTGACTGCTTGGTTTGACCGGGAATGAGCTTGTGAGGAGTTGAAATTTTTCGTTTTCTTTTTCTTCCAGGAATAGCTACGAAATGAGTTTTATGAAGATTGAAGAAGTAAAAGTTAGGTTCTATATAACTTCTTGTGTTATATTTAATGTCATAAAACATTTTTTTTCCTTTCAAGAAAGTGAGCATTTCGGGATACTCCAATTCATTCTGCCACTTGGGGACCATATGGTATTTGCGTATTGGACAAACTTGTGAGAAATTCTATTGTCACTCGGCATTTCTACCTATTTTATTGGTCATTTTGATTGCAGGAATCAGTGAAAGCTCTACTCAGGATTAGAAGGAACGTGAAAGAAAAAGAGCTCGAAGCTTTATTATCCGGGGAGCATGATTATTGCTCTTGTTTTATAGAGGTTAGTCCCTCTGAAGCTCAGATTGTGTTTTGAATGTCAAAACATGGTTTTACTGATACACGTATTTTTTAGTTTGGAGAACCTTTTCTCTCCCTGATCTTTGATTGTGCACTTATCTCCCCTTGTCACATCTTGTCCCAGAAAGCTTGCTTAGGACATGTCTAACAAAAAGCAACTCAAGTTGTTGATATCTACAATCATGTTTTCTTAAAATAGATGCTCACCATCTTGTTATTTCCCGTATAGGTGCAAGCTGGAGCTGGCGGTACTGAGAGCATGGATTGGGCTTCAATGGTCATGCAGATGTACAAATTGTGGGCTCAACGTAAAGGATATGGTGTTGCTGTTGTGGACGAAATGCCTGGTGAGATTGCAGGAATCAAGGTCTAGGTTCTTACCATATTTTCTTCTTTTGCTTGAAAACTCTGTAGCTATTAAGACGTATAAAGATTAAAATTTTTGAATCTTGAACACTCTATAGCTATTTACACAAACATCACTTTTAGTACATTCCGTCAGGAGAACTTGGTTTGGCCTTGAAGCATAACAGACTTCATTAAATATAGCATCAATGTGTGTTTAAAATGGGGTTGTGAATTTTGTCATAGGTTCAATCGATCGAAAAAAATGGTCATGGGTTCTAATTTAATCTGAAATTAGGAAGTTTTCCTCTTTAACTTCAATCATGGCACTAGTTAGCTATGGTATTATTGCTCCGCTGACTTCTGCTAAGTCTTGCTTATCAGCGTGCAACAATCAAAGTCGATGGTGAAAATGCTTTTGGATATGCCAAATCAGAGGTAGGAGTGCATCGTCTAGTACGCATCTCGCCATTTGACAGCGCAAAGAGAAGGCATACTTCTTTTGCCGCAGTTGCTGTTATTCCAATTCTCGGAGATGGATCTACCCGTGTTCAGATCAATGAATCTGATCTTCGAATTGATCGTTTCCGATCAGGAGGAGCTGGTGGTCAGAGTGTTAACACAACTGAGAGTGCTGTCAGGATAACTCATATTCCCACAGGCATTACTGCCTCCTGTCAGAATGAAAGGTAAGTATCCCCTCTGGTGGAAAATACATAGGAAAGCTTCTCTCATTTCCATTGGAAAACAGGACGACGAAATGAAGTATTTTATTGCTCTTCGTTCAAACATTAGGTCACAGCATTTAAACAAGGCTTCTGCCATGGCTGTGCTTCAGTCACGCTTGGACCAACTTGAGATGGCACGGCAGGCTCAAGTGAATGCACAACATACCCAGTCTCTCACTGAGATTAGCTGGGGCAACCAAATACGTTCTTATGTGCTCCATGTATGCTTTCCTACCGTTTAACCTTTCATTTTACCTGCTTATCTATGGTTCATGTAGTCCTCATAACTGCCCTGTATCATGTTTGCAGCCTTATCGTATGGTGAAAGATCTCCGGACAAATTATGAGGTTTCAGATCCTGATTCTGTGCTTGAAGGGGATCTTGATGACTTCATTTTGAGCTTTCTTTCGACATCATTAGACAAGGATGAAGAATGACCTCTAACCTTAATTTTCCGGGAACGTTGCCAGTCGATAGTGAAAATGGATAATATACACCAATCTCAGTTCACAACTCCACTTCGTGACACCAAGAGGCCGCTTTACTGATGCCTTATATTGCAAAGGAGGAGAAGCTTTTTTTGGTCATAACACATCATTCCTGCTAGTTCATGGGAATAACATATGCTGGCTACTATTCTTTTTGCCGAAGTCATTTATACGAAGTTGATGTAATAATATCTTTGGATCAAGCTGGTACTCTTTGCTAGGAGACTACTTTATCCAAACTATGTAATAACAGTGAAATTATATATATAAGAGCAGAACCTGTCAAACTGGTGAAAATAGCACGGGCTAACTATTTTTTGGATCGGTAATTGAAAAATAGTCAGCGTTTGCAAAGTCATTGGAAAATAGCCACTATTTTGCTGCAACGCAAAAAGTTCCAACATAATATACTGGAGATTGGTGCACCTGTGTATGAACTTCCAGAAAGTTCTAGCATAATATACTGGAGATTGGAGCACCTGTGTATGAACTTCCAGGACCAGTATATTGTGCTGGAAGTTCACATGTAAAAAATTCGAACTCCAATATTTTTCGAATTTTGAATAGTGTTTTAGTTCAGATTTATCTTTACATGAAAAGTAACTAAATTTCGATTACTTTTGAAACTGTGGCTATTTTTCAATTACCATTTGTAAATCTGATTATTTTTGAATTTCACCCGTCAAAATGAGGTAGCTTGCGAGTAACTGCGTGATCAATTGATTTTCTTCTTGAGCCCTCCCATCCTCCCAGTACGGTACATAAATTCTACACAAGCAACATTATGCCACTGAAACAGAAAACCACTGTTATCAGCTCATGAATAAGATCTTGGTTGCTGTCGATTCTAATCTGCCGTGGTAATGCAGCTATCTGTTTTAAGGGGTGAGTTTGTTCTGTTGCAATAAGAATTGGATTAAAATGACACCAACTATGGAGCCACTTATGTCTCCCTCCTTTCGCAATTTCATACTGGTTCTAACATCATACGTCAAAATTCGATAAGTAACATTTGGTCAGTCAAAAATTAAGTGCAAACTAGATCAGCTTAAAGGCTGATTCAATCTAAGATCAAAATATGGGAGAAAGCTATATCTAATCGGTTGGAAGTTCCAAATAGAAAACAAAAAATCACTTGATCATTAGGTTGAGAGGCACTATCCTATAAATCCTGCTTCACGTTTGTTACTATGATGATGGTAAATGCAAAACTGAACAACAGATTATAACCATAGAGGCAGTGGCATGGTTCTTAACAAAAACGCAGAACAGGACGAGGTGTTCGACATCGACTTTAGTGGTGGGTGCAACAAGAGGCAAAAACTTGAGAAAGCCCATGCGCCATTAATACAGCTCTAGCCAGAATTAACGCCTAGTGAGCCAAAATTGGGGACAATTATAAACATACAAGAAGGAGAGAATCTTCCAATTTCATTAAAATCCACCATATTGCAAAACAATAAGTCCAAATTATCTACAGACTTCAAGCTTTTAGAACATTATAACGGAAACAAAACTGAATCTCCATGAGGAGAAAGAGCATAAAACATGCATGACAAAAAAAAAAAACAATAAGCTCGTATGGGTATAGCTGCCGCTTGAATCAAGAAAAATGTATGCCAGCCTTGTTAAACAGAGAAAGTAGGTGCATAAAATCTGCTTGTGTGAGCTTGGAAGATCTCTTATCCTCAAATTTCCCTTCCTTTAGCACTGCCAAAACTTTCTCTTTGAATTCAGATCTTTTAGCATCACCATCATCCACCTCCATCTCGTCATCATCCTTCTCATCATCAGCATCCATACTCAAGTCTCCAAATGTCTCTCCCAAGGCAGATACATCCAAGGCCATTTCCATATCCTCTGAAGGAACATTCTCAGCGAGTTGCAATGCTTGCAAAGTTCTATAGTTTTTTTCCAGCAAAGAGAGTACGGATTTTTGTCTAAAAATAGAACCTATAGTTTTGTTTTTCCGGTTGAAACAGATCCTGACCAAACCATCCCACTCCTTAAAATTGACAGGAGCAAGTGGTTTCCTAGGTTCAATTCTAACTACAGAAGAATCAACCTTTGGTGGTGGCCTGAAATTATTCTTTCCTACCTTGAGTAAGTGCGATACTCGAGCCAACAGCTGGGTGTTCACCGAAAGGCGGCAATAAAGAGTATCACCAGGTTGAGCAACAAGTCTCATAGCAAATTCTCTCTGAAACATTATTACTGCAGCTCTGAATAGAGGCCTATGAGCCAATAATTTGAAGGTAAGAGGAGATGATATTTGATAAGGGATGTTAGCCACACAAATGTCAAAGTAAGGGAGATCACATTTGAGGACATCTCCTTGTATAACCTGCAGGCCAGAAGATCAGAAGATCAGAACACCTTCCACAACTCAATCTACACATATAATGATGGGGCATGCATTTAATTGAAAACAAGGACAATACACACATTATAGCTTCACAAAAAATTTCACCAAAATTTGATTAACCGTTAACCAACAGAATTTAACTAGACAACTGATCTCTCTCTCTCTCTCAATAATAACGCGACCAGACAAGCGATATTTCAAAGACACCATGTATCTATGGAATTTGAATGTCAATTTCAAAAATGACTTGGGGGTAAAGTTAAGGGTGACGGTTCAAATTTTAGTCAGCCCCATACGTACAAGTAGCTATATTTTTTACACCCTCTACCCTACTACAGGCACAATACATATAGGTATCCTCTTTTGTACTTCTACTCAATTGAAAAGAATCTTAACAATTATGTTTATATTTTATATGGTAGATAGAACCGCATCACATAAATAATGGGAGAACTTGAAATTACTTGAATTTAGATTTGCATGCTGTTATATTCTCGTATCTATATTATAGGTATATTATCATGTATCAACAATTATAAAAATTCTTACACATTTATTAAAAAAAAACTATTTACACCAATTAAATTGTAAGTGTTTTTATTTTGGTTTTCCATTCTTATTCTAATCTTGGAGTGGCCTGATAACACGTATAAAGCCAGTGCAATAAGGATGCAGCATTCCAATTAGTGGTTGGAAAAATGGGATAATGGTTATGATATACCTTAATCACACCCAATCCATTGCCATTCATCCCTCTTTTCAATTATGAGCTATTTCGACTGACACTTATGGTCCTTTAAGCAATAGAAATCTTAACCCCAAAAAAAAAAAGAACTGATGAAATGTAATGAGGTACCTTGAGTCGGTTAGATAAAGGAGTACCCTGAAACCTTCGTTGCAATTCGAGAACCATACGAGGATCAAGCTCAACAGCAATAACTGACTTTCCGGCTTCTAGAAGCTTCTTAGTAAGATTACCGGTACCAGGACCAATTTCGAGGATGACATCCGTAGATTTAATTCCGGCTTTTTGGACAATAGAGTCAACCAATAGAGGATTTTTCAGAATGTGCTGACCCTTGGATTTGTGGAACGATATCCCTCCCTGGAAGTGAGGATTTGAGCCGCCGCCGCCGGCCGATGCACCACGGTGGGGCTTATCTCTCCTCATCTTCCCTCCCGCCATGGCAATAATGGTTGTGTGGGAAGAAGATTACCAGTTGGCGGTTGAATGCTATGTGCCACTAGGGTTTTGAGCTGAGGTCGTTAAAGAGGTTTTTAGAGTGAAGACTTCTTTGAAATGGTGTGATCTTTTGGGCTGACCAACCCGTCCTGTATTTTGGGTCACGGCCCGTCTGTTCTAAGTCCTGCTAACTTGCAATACTTTTAAAAAAGAAATATTATCTGATCTTCGAAATCTACCGATCTACTATTAATGTGGTGCTTACATAATTTTATTTACTACTAGTCTAGACCAAAAAAAAATAGTACTTGTTGTTATGAAAATAGTAAATTTAAGATTTAATATTGTTATCCCCTGATCTATCTATCTATGGAATAAATAAAAACACATGGATATTTAATTCGGATCTTTACATAAATAGTCGTCCATATTCATTGTTTACCTTTAGTTTACACATTGATTACACACAACTATACGCATATAATATAGGAAAAATGCCCAAAAATGACCTTGTGGTATTCGAAATGGATCAATTATAACCCACGTTTAAATTTAAATTCAAAGATGACCCTGCCGTTATAAAATAGGTCTAATAATGCCCTTGTGTTATTCAAAATGGATCAATAATGCCCTGGAATTTATTTTTTAATAAAATACTTTTAAAAACTGAAAAATATATATTCTGTAAAAACTAGAAAAAGAAAGGAATTTGCAAAATATATATTTTTAAGTCTTTTCAATTTTTTTAAAGTATTTGTTTTGTAAAAACTGAAAAAAAAATATTTTTTTAAAAAACTGGAAAAAAAAAACTCTCCTAAAGCAGTGGACTACATATGCATTAGTTTTAAAAAAATAAAAATATTTTGCAAAATCTTTTTTTTTTTCAATTTGACGGTTCAATATTTTTTCGGTTTATTTTTATAAAATAAAAAATCTACCATAATTATCGGTACAGTTATAGATTTATATAAAAATATACGGTTTTATTAAAAAAAACCTAAAAATCGGTTCGGCACGGTACGATTATGTCGGTTTAGTCGGTTTTTAAATATTCATTTACACCTATATGTCGGTTTAGTCGGTTTAAATATTCATTTATAGTTATATGTCGGTGTAAATGAATATTTAAAAACCGACTAAACCGACATAATCGTACCGTACCGAACCGATTTTTAGATTTTTTTTTAATAAAATCGTATATTTTTATATAAATCTATAACTGTACCGATAATTATGGTAGATTTTTTATTTTATAAAAATAAACCGAAAAAATATTGAACCGTCAAATTGAAAAAAAAAAGATTTTGCAAAATATTTTTATTTTTTTAAAACTAATGCATATGTAGTCCACTGCTTTAGGAGAGTTTTTTTTTTCCAGCTTTTTAAAAATATATTTTTTTTTCAGTTTTTACAAAAAAAATACTTTAAAAAAACTTAAAAGACTTAAAAATATATATTTTGCAAATTCCTTTCTTTTTCTAGTTTTTACAGAATATATATTTTTCAGTTTTTAAAAGCATTTTTTAAAAAAAAATTCCAGGGCATTATTGATCCATTTTGAATAACACAAAGGCATTATTAGACCCATTTTATAACGGCAAGGTCATTTTTGGATTCAAATTTAAACAGGGGTTATAATTTATCCATTTCGAATACCACAAGGTTATTTTTGGGCCTTTTACCTCCAATGGTTATTTTATTTTCTGACTATGAATTAGAGAGTTTCTTAATATCAATTACAGTATTTTTTCTGTTCTGGAATTTTTTATCCTACTTTTCATGTTAGGTTGTCTCAAAAATGTCCTCCACTTTCTCTTAAATGAAAATTTTGGATATATATTTAGTACTAGAAAATTTCCATTCTTCATATTTAATTCCTAATACTCTTACAACTTTATAATATATTTTATTTTTCGATAACAAAAGTCAATACATGACCTCAAGATGCGACTCATAATCTAAGTTTCTCTTAAAACGGTAGTAAAAATGTTACCTTAAATCTTTTTAGTCTCTATTAATAGCTGACGAGCGCAAAACTGGTGTATAAAATATAGACTCACTAGTCAAAGATAGTATAGTATTAAATCGTCTCCACAGAGATTGGTTTAAATAATGTTCTAATAAATTTTCAGCTCAACACTATCTAGAATAATAAACCTTTAATTGATGTTATTATCGACTACAATTATAACTAGGATTATCAGTTGTGCGAACTAATGACACTTTAGTGATTAGGCACAATGAATGAATATCATGGTGAGAAGTAAGGGTGATGACAAGATATGTGATCAACTATTGTTCCGGACAACTCTGTGTTAAATTCATTCGTAACTTCTATTGATTCCTTCGATTTCAACAAATGATTAGGCTACTTCAAGGATTCAAATTCTTCTTCCGAATAAATGTGATTCCTTTAATTAACCTACTAATAGGTCCTATGAATATATGCACAAAAATAGTGAATGAACGATCTTTCGAAGAACACATCTCGGTTATTCTTCCCAATTGATTTAATTGATAACTCTCTAAACTCTTTCGATTACCTAGAAAAGGCGTAAAATCAACTCAAATAAGATGGTACAATGCAAATAACAGCAAAACTTCTCTTTCGATTAAAGTAAAACTACAATAAGCTATGCAATTCAATTAATAACTCATTCAATAAATTCGGGCAATTAACATTGAGTAAAACCCAAAACAATATTCAAATCTCACATCCGTCAATAGCCCTAAGGAAGATTACTTCATAACAGAGAAAATATTCATGGCAAGAGTATTAGAATAACAAGAAGACATTACAATTCACAAATTCAAACAAACTTTCGTATTGAGTGAATTGGATCAAGTATCTTGCTTTTATGTTGCTTCCGTGCTTCTTCTCCCCCAAGAGTTGCTCTAAATATCCAAGATCTCCCCTTTTTAGACGAGTTGGGCTTCATATAAGTCAAGAAAAGTTACCTCCGAAATTACCAAAATAGGCTTGAGAAAGTTTTCCGGAACAGACGTGCGCGGCCGCGCACCTAGGCAGGTGACCGCGCATATGGCCGCGCACTTTGGTCAGTGTTATGCTTCTCATGCGCGACCAGTGTGCGGCCGCACACCTGGGCAGCTTCTTGCTCACTTCTTCGTTCTTCTTGTTGAGTGTGATATTATCCGTTGATCCTCGAACATAATCCCAACTTACTCCATGGGTTTTTACTCAGACTTCAAAACTCCATAATAGCTTGAATAAGCTCCATAACCTCATTGTACTCGGAATCGCTCCTGCGAAGCATAAAATACACACTTAGTGCAAATTAATACCATTTAAAGCTCAAATATTAGTAAAGTGCAGCGAATTAGAGTACAATTTGTGACCAAAATATACAATTATAGCCTACCATCAATACCCCACACTTAAACTATTGCTCGTCCCCGAGCAATCCACTACACTTCACCTATATACGCCTCTATTTCAACAACACTCAAGACTCATCACACCAAGACTCTTTAAAACAGATTAAGTACAATATCGTGACATCTTAACCTCAAAGTTTGACTCAATAGCACCACGCATTATCTATAACCTACTTATTTTCTCTAACATAGAGGTCAAAAATTACCTTTCCGTCATGAATCAAGTGCCCTCACATAACAATAGAGAGTAGTTTCGTATACTATAAAAGTTAATAAATAATTAGGAACTCAAGGTAGAAAGAATTCGCTCACTCTCGGAAACAACATTCATATGCCACAAAAGATGAACCATAGGCTTGCCTGTAGTGTACTACTCTACTAATTGAGTTCATTCAGTCAAGGATCAGGTAGGACTTTAATTAGTTGTAATGTAGGTTGCGGAACGGGAAGGATATATTTAGATATAAGAGTGACTACACCTCCATAAGCACTTTAATACATACATTTTAACATTCAAACCCCACACTTATGTCAAACCATAACTCCACCTTTACATCGATATACATCAACTCCCAAATTATTTAATCACAATTACATCAAGAGCCACCACTATTAATGAATATTTTGCACAACACTATAACTATTTTTTTTTCTTTTCTTATTCAATTCAAATGGCTCTTACTTTTTTAAAATATTGCACCTTTATCCTTATTTTATTAGTTTCGTTCAAAAGCCAAACCAATCACCTCACACTTCATTTTTTACACATTTCATATAATTTAAGTGCTAAAGAGAGGTACAAGGTTCAAATAGATTGTCAACTCAAATAACTGGGTAAGGCTTGTAATGAGGATGCCAAAGAAAACAGGATTATAGGCTCAAAGGGGTTAATTAAGATACATAACAATTAGGTAGGTAATAACATATAGCTAGCTCAATAAAGAAACGCCTATATCACTTCCAAGACTGACAAAACTGCTATTTCTCTTTGCAAACACACGGGGCAAGTTCTAGATACCAAATGTAATGCATAGAATATACAAAACCTCACACACACATGGCTCATACTTCACTCAGGATTGGACTCATCAAGACACTCTAATCAAAGCAGTTAAGCAAAGTTAAGATCATACAATTTAAGGTACTTACACAAGAGTCAAAAACTGAGCCTAAGCGTCACAACTAAAGAACTCACTATTCTCAAGGTATAACGAAGTCGAGAGATATTGCGTTCATTTCAAATCACAGCTCAATATTTCCCGAATCCTAAAACAAAAATCTAACTACACCCGGTTCAAAACAAAATCCTTGAAAAAGAGTCGCGACACAAAGAAAAATCAAGGGGGAATTAATATACTACCTAGCAAAAGAAAATCTTTTTGTCTTTTTGTTTCGACTTTACTCCCTCAAGAAACCCATCGAATGATATCCATCGTCGGAAAAAGTCAAAAATTTTAAAACTTTTGTGGTTTTTTATTTTTCTACCTACTGCATCTAGAAAAGACAAAAAAACTACAACTACCAAGAGGAAAACTCATATACATGTACATACAACACACACATATCCCCCACCCCACACTTTAAATGATGGCATGTCCCCATGTCACATAAAGAAAAATTCAAGGTAAAGAAAACTTCCCTGATAGAGTCAGTCCGTGTTGGAGACAGTGTCGGGGTCTAGATGGCAAGCCCGGCCAAGTACACGCAGCCATGCCATGATCTTCCTCTCATATTTGGCATTTTGTGTAGCAAGGGCGTCCACTCGAGCTCCCAAGTCTGCGACAGAGGTACGCATCCCTACTATCTCCTGCTCTAAGGTGCTCATTCTTGTTTCCCATATGCCACCTGAGATATCCCCAACATCCTGCTCGTGCTTCGGGGAAGCAGGGGCCTGCTCATATGGCGGAGAAACAACAACATCCTCATCTTGCACTTCATTGCCATCTTCGGGCGCATCAGACTCCTCGCTATCCACCTCAACAGGCCCAATAGGGTCTTTCCTAATTACTACTTTATCAGCCCGAAATTTTTGTTCACGCTTGACTTTTCCATCTATGTCCCTGTTTTCCGGTCAGCCCCACAACATAATGGAGTGACCAATGAGGGGAAAAAGAACCCATACCACTGCACAGGACATCGAATGAATATCTCATCCTGAATAACCTTAGCCACATCAAAATCGTGGCCATTGATAAAGCACCTGACCAGTGCAGCCCGAGGACCATTCACCTCAGTGGTGTTTGTGGAAGGCAGCAGGCAGCTATTTATAATGTAGAGCTAGCATTTCGCTTCAAAAGTAAGCGACGCCGAATGAAACTTTTGCCCCTGCGTGATCCACACTACCTCCTTGTTGGGTACACAAATGGTTCTAAAGAACAGTTGTGTAATGACCCGGCCGGTCATTTCGGGAGTTATAGCCCTGTTTTCCCCATTTCTATTTCCTTTATGCTCTTAAGCTATATTATGATATACCGGGTTAGTTGGTTTGGGTCCGTAGTGGTTTCGGAGTAGAATAAGACACTTAGTCTCTTATTTAGAACCTTAAGTTAGAAAAGTTAAATGGATGTTGACCTATGTGTAAACGATCTCGTATTTGAATTCTGATGGTTTTGTTATCTCCGTTAGGTGATTTTGGACTTAGGGGTGCGTTCGGAATGTATTTGGAGGTTCGTGGTAGAATTAGGCTTGAATTGGCGAAATTGGAAATTTGGCGATTTTCGGTCAGCAGTGAAAAATTTTACATCGGGGTCGGAATAGAATTCTAGAAAGTTGGAGTAGGTTCGTAGTGTTATTTGTGACGTGTGTGCAAAATTTGAGGTCATTCGGACGTGGTTTGGTTGGTTTCGGAATCGGATGCTGAATTTAGAAATTTAGTAGTTCTTAGGCTTGAATCCAAAGGTAATTTGATGTTTCGATGTTGTTTTGAGTGATTCGAAGGTTCGACTAAGTTTGTATGTTGATATATGACTTGTAGGTATTTCTGGTTGAGGTTCCGGAGGCCTCGGGTGTGTTTCGGGTGGGTTTTGAGCGAGTCTGGGCATTAACGGAACTAGGGCATGGTTCTGGTGCTTAATATTTTCGCTGAGGGCGGCAAAATTCCACTGAGGGCGGAGGAGGGGGCGCGGATCACGTAAATTTGGTCGCGGAGGCGCTCCAGGGCAGATCTGTAGATTTGCTGGTCCAACTTCGGAAGCCTATATCATTTGATCTACAAAGAATTTTGAGGTGATTCAAAAACAAAAGTTGTAGCCCTTCGTGTCTAGTTTCCGGAAAGTTAAAGAAATCATCATTTGGATATCTGTAGAGAAAGTTATAGTCAAAACACTAAAGTCTGTCACTACAGCCACCAGAAGCGCGGACAACGCTACTTTTTCGCGACCGCAGGGGGTGGATTTTTGCGGCCGCGCCTGGATTTTCGCGGTCAGCGTAGTGGAGATTAGAGATTGCACTATATAAACGGGGTTTAGGGCATTATTTCATATTTTGGACCTAGGGAGCTCGGTTTGTGGTGATTTTTTGAGTGTTTTTCAAGAAATTCATTGGGGTAAGTGATTCTAACTCGGATTTGGTTAATGTATATGAATTTATCACTGATTTCATCATTTGATTAGTACTTTGGGGGTGAAAAATTGGGAAAAATAGTAGAAACTTCATAAAATGGGTTTTGAGAGTTGAATGTCAATTCGAAGTCGGATTTTGACAAATTTGATATGGTTGGACTCGTGAGTGAATGGGTTTCCTAGTTTTATAAATTTTATCGGATTTTGAGATGTGGGCCAGGGGGCGGGTTTGTGCCAATTTTGGATTTGGGGCCAATTTGATAGTTTTTCTTGTGGAATTCATTCCATTAACGTATATTGATGGTGTTGTACTGATTGTGAATAGATTCAGAGCATTTGGAGGCCACGTCGAGAGGCAAGAGCATTTTTGGGTAGAGGTTTGACCGGTTTGAAGTAAGTAACGATTGTAAATCTAATCCTCAGGGTATGAAACCCCGAATTTTTGTATCATTCTACTATTTTGAGGTGATGCACATGCTAGGTGACGGGCGTGTGGACATGCACTGTTGGGGATTGTGACTTGGTCCATCCCGTAGCACTGTAAAGTTGTATATTTTGTGGAAATTATATGATACTTATATGTTTTAGAAAGAGTTTTGTAGTAAGTTGGGCCGAATGCCATGTTTGGGCCTTGTGCCAGTGCTGTTTGGACCCTTAGGGGCCTTTTCTTACTATCCTCTCACTGTTTTTGATTGAAAATCTATACTCAGTCATGGTTATACTTGTTTACTGCATAACTCAGTTTTATGACTCTATTTTGATGCATATAAATATTATTTTTGGCCGAATGCTATGTTTTTACTGAAATGCCCGAGTGGCTTGAGAGGTTTTATGACTGAGTGAGGCCGAGGGCCTGATTTGTGAGGATATTTATGGGATCGGGCTGCATGCTGCAACATGTTTGATATAGACCGAGGGCCTGAGTGATTTATGCCATGATTTGGCTTGATATAGCGCTTGGGCTGAAGGAGCCCCTCCGGAGTCTGTACATACCCCCAATGAGCGTAGGTACCTACTGAGTGCGAGTGCTGAGTGTTAAGTGATTGTGAGGCATGAGTGATTTTAAGGTATGCCCGAGTGGCAAGAGTGATGATGAGGTATGCCCGAGTGGCACGAGTGACTGTGAGGTTTGCCCGAGGGACTGTTTATGATTTTATCATTTTTGCTCACCTTTGCATTGAGCCTTGTTTGAAAAAAACTGTTGAAAAATATCTTTAAATGATTTTTACTGGAACCGGGTTTAAACGAGATGATTTGATTCAGACACTGATTCTTAAAGCATGCTGTAGTTTACTGGATTTTTGTGATATGAACTTGATATGCTTTATTGCTCGTCACTACTGCTAAGTTTTTATTTATTGTTGTTACTTACTGAGTTGGCGTACTCACGTTACTCCCTGCACCCTGTGTGCAGATCCAGGTGTAGCTAGACATGGTAACGGTTGTTGATTATTCTGGTTGCAGATTTTCTCGGGGATAACAAGGTAGCTGCTTGGCGACCGCAGCCCCTGCTCTTCTCCCTCTTATCTTCCTTTAGTTGTATTTAGCTATTTTCCAGACTATATTAGTCTTGATATTGTAAGACAAATGGTAGTAGATGCTCATAACTAGTGACACCCCGATGTCGGGCTTTTCTTTTCCGCACTTTTATTTTTATTTGAACTCCTTTATGAAGGTTTTCATGTTAAATAGCATTGGAATTATCTTTAAAATGAAAATATCGATTTGTTTTGGAAATGAGTTGGCTTGCCTAGTTCCACGATAGGCGCCATCACGACAGGGGTTAGTTTGGGTCGTGACAAGTTGCCACATGGTTGGTGCTCTATGATCTCGACCAATTTCACTCCTCTATTTGAGGATATAAAAACGGTCGATGCAATAGTAATATCCAACAAGAGTCGGGGTCGAATTCCGTAGGGAGCTATGAGAATGGGTGTTAGTAGTATATATCTTAGCGTGTGAGTTTGTATATCTAAATTTGCACTTCCGCAATAATTCGTTTTGTTTGAAAATCTAAATTAAACTACGATTGCGATTTAAAAAATGAAACTAGAAAATTATTTTTGATTTTTTTTCAAATGATATAAAAGTCCTAGGGCTATAACCTTCACCTAAGTGTTTGCCTAATAGGTTATAAATTTTATAGCTTGTTTTATTAGTCGGGGTGTATTATAGCTATCAACACTTAAGTACCCACTCAATACCTCTCGGTCAGAGAGCGGTTTTGCCCAATTTATCTTTCTCAAGTCCAAATGAGTATTGAACAAAACAGTTGATAATAAGCTCAAGTCGGGTTTTACTATCTCTAGGTTCAACCCTTTAATTGGGCTTATCAATCTCTAGATTGACCCAATTTCTTGCTAGCCAAATTTTCCTAGACTAAGTTTCTCTTTCTCAAGTGGAGACCAAGTCAAATATGCATGAAATAATATTTGCAACCATTAATTCTTCACATAAAAGCAAGAACTAGGCTAGATAATCAATACCCAACCATAAACATGCAATAAATCAAACACCCATTAAGTTTACACATTAGGGTTGGGTTACAACCCTAGTGAAAATATAGCTACTCATGCTTAAATTGGAAGAAAAAGAAGAAGAAGTGATAATTAAACCCATATTAATAATTAAAATGATGAAATCAATATTCAAAAAGCTCAAAATAGCAAAAACTACTAAAAGGAGCAAGAGAAATCATCTAGTGTGGCTGCTGATGTTAAAAGTTAACCTAAAAAGGTGAAACTCTTCTATATATACAGTGCTGGAATTTTCGGACAAAAATACACTTTCGGAGGTTCTGCGGCCGCACAATTCCATGTGCGGTCCGTACTTTGCTTTCGCCTGACAAGGTTTGAAACCTGCGGCCGCACAATTCTGAACTGCGGACGCATTTCTCTCTTTCTGCGGACAACATAAATATGTATGCGGTTGTACCATGCTCTTCTGTGGTCCGCACAAATGTGGTTGCGGCCGCACAATAATTGTGCGATACGCACTATTGTTGAACTTGAGATGCAGGTTCTATGAACTTTGGCTTTTACCCAGTTTCTGCAACCACACAATTTCATGTGCGGTCCGCATCTTGCAATCTTCTCTGATGGAATTGCTTAATGACCTGCGTCCGCAGATGGTACTCTGCGGACTGCACTTTGAGCTTTTGTGCTGTTTTGTCCTTTACTTCAGATTACTCCTTCTTGAAGTGGATTTCATCTTTGGAGCTCATCTTCCAATATTTCTACAATTAAGCATATTTTATTAGTTTTCGGCAACACAATTAAGCGCATTTGGACTAAAACGAAAGCAAAAAGGCGCTAATAAGTAGTCAAAATCCCCACTTATCAACTCCCCCAAACTTAAGCTTTTGCTTGTCCTCTAGAAAATAAGGTAATTCACACCTCCACAAGTTAAGAGCCATTCCAGCTAATCAAAGGTGAATCAATCACACATCAATTGGGACCAACAATTACCCACGGCACTTATGACTTATCAACAAGGCAACAAGTTAAACTTTTAAGCACGAATAGTTCTAATGTGATGCTTGAGCATCAAAAGTTGACTTTATTCATCAAGGAAGCTCGATATTTCATATAGGTCATTGTGGATCCCAAACTTCTCCTCCTCTACTCTCCTTTTGCCTATCTCACTTTAGAATATAGCACTCAATTCCTAGGTTTGTGAAAGGTTCACTCATCTCTCTCAAAAGAATATCGCAAGTACGGCTTTAAGTACCATAGGCTTGCCCCTCATGTGAATCACCACTAATGTAAGCTTACTCGGCTTGAAATCACGTAGGACTTTTTCGGGATGCAATGAAGGCTTTTGGAATAAGGTTGGATAAGCTATGATGGAACAAGTTCATCTTTCCTTAAGCACTCCATTTTCTTTTATCGACTCATGCTTTTGCCAACTCTTTGAACCATTTTCTTTTCCTTAGGGGAACTAGAGAGACTTAACATCATTCTTTCTTGGCCATGTTATTCATTTTCTCCTTCTTTACTTTTTTCATGCTTTGCATCATTACTTTTCCTTGAATCCCTTCAACTTTTCAACTTATTCACTTTCTTTTTGCATTTTTTCTTTTTGTTCTTTCTTTTTCTTGCCTTTCCTTCTCTTTATTTCTTTTCTTTTTTGCCTTGATACTTATTTTTCAAACTCCTTGTCTCTTCCCCAAACTTACATTTTTAGCCAATTGTTTCACAAGAGTGTTAAGGAAAGCTCGGGTGCCAAGAGAGGGTCATAACTAAACGGGTAAAGGCTTGTAACGCGGTGATCAAATGAGAAAGGTTTTAGGCTCAATTGGGTTGACTAGGGATAACAACTTTGGTGGGCCATGGAAAATTTCAAACGGGTCAAGGAGAGCCTACAATCACTTTCAAGCCAAGCTAAACTTAAAATTTTGCCTAGAAACATATTCGGGACAAGTTCTAGATCATTTACACGGGTACTTGGACTTGCACTAACAACATCTCACCTCTCACGTAGCTGGATTGTTAAAGCGGATAGAGTCGAGGGCCCACAACGACCATATTCAAGATTGAAAATCACTATGGTTTGACTAAACCACTCGATAATTGCCTAAGTCAACACAAGAGTCACAAGGTCACTAACTAGAGTTATTTCTTTCCAAAAACCTTATTTTTAACCATAAGCACATACTTAAGTGTGTTGGTACCAAGTGAAACATGTTTGACTCTTCGAGACTAACTCAGTTAGTTCCTTTTATTCATTATTACTATTATTCTTACATAAACACCAAAAACGGACTCAATCCCTTAAGAAGGTTGTCACGCCATCCATCGTTGGGAAGAGTCATCCGGTTCACACAAAAATCACCTTTGAAAAGAACCCCGTGACATTAAGAAAACCAAAGGCTTATTGTTCACTAAAACATAAAAAGAAGCTACAAAATTAAAAAGAAGCTACTAGATTAAACATAGACTACTAACTAGAAAACAGAATAAAGGAGCTAAAAAGCAAACTACTGAAAGCATAATGAATATACATAATAAGAGAGAAAAAGAGAGAATATATACATCAAGAGAGAACAGAGAGAATATATATACAGAATAAAGAGAAAGAAGAAAATATTACCAGTTATTACAAACGAAATGTCTAAAAGTCATCCAAATAGCAAATAACTCCACCCCCTCCCCCGAATAAAAATAAGCATTGTACCCAATGCTTAATCAAAACAAGAATAAAGAAGGGTAAGAGTGAAAAAGACTCCCTATGTGGTCTTGGAAACCTCCATGTCCATAGCAGCGTCACCGCCCTCAGTCTCCTATAACTGGATCTCATCATCATTGGCTCTCGGAGTAACTGGGTTGTTGAACATCTGGCGCACTACCTCAGCAGTGTCGATAGCCACGTCTAGCTCCTCAGACTAGCCAGCTGGTGCCACTGGAGCTGATGGTGCTGCTGGATCTACTAGTGTTGGTGGGTCTTACCCTATGAGCATATCAAATGAAAGATCACCAGCTGATGCTATCTTGGTCACCTCTCTCCTCAGCCTGTCAACTGATTTCCTGGACGTCTGGAATTTCTTCATTTTCTTTACCTATTTCCCTAGCTCCTCAATCACTACTCCATGTACTACCAAGGTGTCCATGATGGTGGTCTGGTTCTCCAAGATCTTCTTCAATGTATTCTCCACTGTCGGAGGAATTTGGGGTGCCAGAGTGGATGACTGTGCTGCAACAGCACTGGATATGTCAGACAGCTTTGTAGTGGCTATCTGCATCTAGTTGTTGAGGCTCTCCAGTCTTTGGGAGACTCGCAATACAGATAGTGGATGAGCGGGCATGTGCACCGGCTTCAAAACTGATGTGGAAGGCACTGATGCTGAAGGGCCTGAAGAAGGAGGTGGAGGCATAGCTGTTGCACCATCAGAAGGCTCTGTGGAAGTAGATGGCATGTCAAATGTCTCAACAGCTACCCCGGCGGGCTCATCAGAATGGCCTGCAGTAGTAGAGGGTTGACCCTTTTTCTTTGGGTTTCCACCACCCATCAAAGAATACCATGAAAAGGGCTTCTTCGCCCGCACCTTGGTATCAAAATCCCTCGGCTCTACCCCCATATCCATAAGGTACTCAGTCATAGTATTGGGATACGGGTATGAGGTGTCACCTTGCCTGGCGACCACAAACAGGTTGGCCGATATCATGACACCCACATTGATTGGGTACCCGGCCATGATAGAAGCGACTAGCACTGCCCGCTGAATTGGAAGATTTGTTTCATTTTGGCACAGGTCTAGTCTACTACACATGAATGTTTGCCATCCCTTTGCCTCAAAATTTAGGGTGTTCCGCTGAATGGGAACCCCTGCTGTGATCCATGGTGGAGGCGGCCCCGGAGCTGCAAGCATCTCAGCTAGCCATGGTCGAACTGCATCTCCTAGTGCTAACTTTTCCAGGTATTGCACAGGCTCCACATCCTCAAACCTTAAATACATGTTCAGGGTGCTCTAATCGAATCTCACATTTAGATTTCTCACTTTTGTTACCTTGGTCCCTTTCTTTATATGCGCCATATTGGCATAAAATTCCCGGACCAGGTATTCCTTGGCATCTACCACACTTTTGGTGAACCACATCCACCTCTTCCGCTCCCAGAACTGTCTCAACACTGTGAAGTTGTATTTGTCAAGGTCTTTTATCATGAACTGTCACTCAAGAGTGAGTGATGTCACTGGCCACCACTCTTGGAAGCTTGTGAAAGCAGCCAGACTAACAAACCTATCTTCCCAAATCTCTTTCTTCTTCGACCTCTCAAGGCCGGCAACTCTGGTATCACCCTCTAGGCCATCATCCGTAATATTATCAACATCCACTGTAGTAGCAGTTGTGTCGAGGGCATGTGTGGATGAGGGCTCTAAAGCCTGATTATCACCTTCCAAACCCTAGGAAGTGCTCTCAGAGGAGGAAGGCTCATCTCTAAGTTAGTATCTGTCATGTGGCTGATATGGCTGTGATTGAATAGTAGGTTGCTCTTGCAATGAGTCACCCTCTAACTCTTCGCGAGATGGGACATATGAACTAGACTCGGAAGGCTCGGGCTGTCTTCCTCGGCCTGCTATGGCTTTCTTACTGATTACCCTTTGGAGGGTGAGAGGTAAATTGCTTTTGCCTCTGCCTCTTGAAGTTTCACCCCTCCCCTTTGATGTATCACCACGACCTCGTTATCTGACCATTTTCAGTAACAAACAGCAGCAAAAGTCAGTTCTAGTTCAAGTGCAGATAAATAGACATTCACAAAATAAAACATGTTTGCAGGGTGGGGAAGTGCGGTCCGCACAATTGCAAGTATGGTCGCAGCTTGGGTTGTGCGGACAGCGCAATTTAGACTTGAACCCACAAAGATGAAACTGCGGTCCGCACAATTTTGAGTGCGGCCATACATCTGAAGTGCGATCTGGACAATTGTTAGTGCGACCGCACTATGAGTACCTCAAAATGGCAACTCTCTGAAGACAGAGATTGGCCTGATATGCGGCCGCACACACTTTTCTGCGGCCGCGATGAGATTACTGCAGTTCGCACAATTTCAAGTGCGGTCCGCACATTATTGCCTTACCAACTGCACTAGTCAACATTTCTGCAGACCGCATAATTTTTTGTGTGGCCGTAGATTTCAAAATTAGGTCGGGCAGATTCCTTAAGGGTTTCGATTTATGCATAAATTGTACATGGTAATAGAAATTAAACATGATAATCAGGATACCATTCCCCAAATAGCAATTAGAAGTTGAGCCATACAATTTAAACCCCACATGGATAGAAAATTGACTTCTAATGACAAACGGTCTAAAATAACTAACAAATTATAAACTAAACTAAGAAAATTAAAGAATACTAGAAATAATTTGAACATACTAGTGATGAAGCATTGCTAAGGTATGATCACAGATGCGTATCTAGGTGGTAGATGAGTGAACAGATGTGTGCAAAGTTTTAGCCCTTTTTGAGTGCTCAGAGAATAAAAAGTTTGTACAATAGCCTTAACATTACTATTTATTCAAAAAGGATCTGGCTATGGAACAATGAGATGAGTGAGGCCGCAGAATTCCTTCTGCGGTCCGCACTCTGCTACCTGGAGGTTCACTTTCCTTTGATGATTTGCGGTCCGCGGATTTAGCTGTGCGACCGTAGATTTTCGTGCGGATCACAGAATTCACTGTGCGACCTCACTTTGGCTATTTCTCTGACAAACAAACTTCAGAGAGTTTGCATTTTTCCATCTCAATTTGCAAGGTCTGCACAAGAATTGTGTGGCCGCAATTGCCTTCTGCTGTAGCATTCAAAATTGTGCAGTACGCACTTTTTCCTTACTTAGCTAATTTTTCTGAGCACAGTTCCTGTAAAGCACATTCATTCCTGCAACACACTTTAAATCTAGTTAGCACAAAATAAGACCTATCTAAAGAATAAGAAAAGAAAAAAAAAGAAAAAGAAACATGGGTTGCCTCCCAAGAAGCGCCTGATTTAACGTCGAGGCACGACATAGATTACCATCACTTCAAATGAATCACTGCCACAATGTGGCCATTATTAGCTTGTCCCACATAATGCTTCACCCGGTGACCATTGACTCAGAATACCTCATCATTTTTGTTCTTCAAGTCTAATGTACCAAGAGGTGTCACACCCACAATTTCAAAGGGACCACTCCATTTGGATTTCAGTTTTCCGAGAAACATTTTCAATCGTGAGTTGAACAATAAAACAAGATCGCCCACCTTAAACTCCTTGTTTCGGATGTATTTCTCATGAAAGTACTTCATTATCTCTTTGTTCAAGGATGAGCTTGCATATGCATGGTACCGGAACTCATCTAATTCATTCAATTGTGCAACCCGCAAGTTAGCGGCTGCATACCAATCAAGATTTAACTTCTTTAAAGCCCACATGACTTTGTGCTTGAGTTCCCCCGAAAGATGACAAGCTTTGCCAAACACAAACCGGTATGGAAACATCCTGATAGGAGTTTTGAAAGCAGTCTGATAAGCCCATAGTGCATCATCAAGCTTCTTTGACCAATCCGTCCGGTTAGCATTCACTGTTTTGGAAAAAAATACTCGTTATCTCCTAGTTGGAGATTTCCACTTAATTATTTGCTTGTGGATGATAGGGAGTCGTGACTTTATGAGTGACACCATACGTGGTGAGTAAAGTGTCAAAAGTCTTGTTACAAAAATGCGACCCTCATCGCTTATGATAGCCCGCGAAGTACCAAATCTTGTGAAAATATTCTTCTTCAAGAATACCACCACACTTCTCACTTCATTGTTGGGTAGAGAAACAGACTCAACCCATTTAGACACATAATAAACCACGACCAAGATGTAGGTGTTTCCACAAGAACTCAAGAAGGGACCCATTAAGTCAATACCCCACACATCAAAGATATCAATCTCCAAAATGGTAGTGAGAGATATTTCATTCTTCTTCGAGATTCCACCGACCCGTTGGCATTCATCATATCTTTTTACCATATCACTTGCATCTTTGTAGAGAGTGGGCCAATAGAAATCGCAACTTAGTACTTTAGCCGCCGTTCTTACTCCACCATGGTGACCACCATAAGGCGAAGAGTGACAAGCCTCAAGAATAACATTTTGCTCTTCTTCTGGTACACATCTTCTAATGACCCCATCCGTGCAAATCCGGAAAAGGTACGGTTCATCCCAATAATAGTCTTGACAATCCCGTTTGAGCTTCTTCCTTTGGTTTGAAGAGAACTCATCCGGATGATACCACTTACAAGAAAATTTGCTAGATGTGCAAACCATGGCACCTCTTTCATTGAAATAGACAAAAGCTGCTCATTGGGGAAAGAGTCATTGATTTCAAGGCCATCATGCGGCCTCTCCTCCTCCTCCAAACGAGACAAGTGGTCCGCCACTTGATTTTCACTCCCTTTCCGATCTTGAATGTCAATATCAAACTCTTGTAACAATATCACTCATCTAATCAACCTAGCTTTTGAATCAATATTGCTCATAAGATAACAAAGTGCCGCATGATTCGTGTGGACAATCACTTTTGCACCCATCAAATACGAGCAGAACTTCTCAATAGTAAACACAATGGCGAGGAGCTCTTTTTCGGTAACAATGTAATTGACTTAGGCATCATTCATGGTCTTAATAGCATAGTAGACCAAATAAAAAATCTTGTTGATACGTTACCTCAAAACTTCTCCAACCGCTACATCACTAGCATCACACATGAGCTCAAAAGGAATGCTCCAATTAGGAGCGGTAATAATGGGAGTAGTTGTCAACTTGAACTTGAGCAACTCAAATGCTCTCATGCAATCATCATTGAAGTGAATTTTAGCATATTTCTCCAAAAGCTTGCACAAGGGGTTCACCACTTTGGAAAAATCTTTTATGAAACACCGGTAGAACCTCGCGTGACCCAAGAAACTTCTCACGCCCTTCACGAATGTTGGAGGTGGAAGTTTGGAAATCACCTCTATTTTTGCCTTGTCAACCTCTATTCCCTTCTTTGAAATCTTATGGCCAAGGACAATACTCTCCTCGGCCATGAAATGACATTTCTCCCAATTCAACACCAAGTTCATTTCTTCACACCTTGCCAATATCTTATCCAAATTTGCCAAGCAATTATCAAAGAAACCCCCGACTATCGAAAAGTCATCCATGAAGACTTCAAGGTAGTCCTCTACCACATCTATAAAGATCGCCATCATACATCATTGAAAAGTTGTTGGTGCATTGCATAAGCCAAATGGCATCCGCTTGAAAGCGAAAGTGCCATAGGGACACGTGAAAGTTGTTTTCTCTTGATCATCCGGGGTAATAAGGATTTGATTGTAGCCCGAATATCCATCTAGAAAGCAATATAACGCCCGGCCGACCAACCTATCAAGCATTTGGTCAAGAAAGGGTAGTGGGAAATGGTCTTTCCTTGTGACTTTGTTTATTTTCCGATAGTCCATACACACTCTCCACCCGGTCACCGTTCTTGTTGGAATCAACTCGTTCTTTTCATTGGTGACCAGAGTTATGACCCCCTTCTTCGGAACACATTGAACCGGAGAAGTCCACGAACTGTCAGAAATAGGGTAGACCACCCCGACATCTAACCACTTTATGATCTCCTTTTTGACCACGTCTTTCATGGTTTCATTGAGTCTCCTTTGATGTTCAATGGAGGGTTTGGCATCTTCCTTCAAGTTAACATTGTGCATGCAAAATGCGTGGCTTATTCCCCGAATATCCGCCAATGTTCACCCAATAGCTTTCTTTCTCTTGTGGATCACTGCCAATGTAGAGTCAACCTGCACATTAGTCAAACATAAAGAAAGAATAACCGATAAAGTAGAGCAGGGGCCAAGGAATTCATACCTGAGATGTGGAGGTAATGGCTTCAACTCCAAGATAGGAGGCTCTTCAATTGAAGGCTTTGTAGGAGGAGTTTTCCTATGCTAAAGATCCAACAAAAGTTTCCGGGGTGCATAATTGTACGACCCCATCCCTTGCAAAGAATTAACACATTCCATGAAGCCATCCATTTCAACATCATCAAAATTGAGCAAAATGGCCCCCAACATATCACCCACATTAATCATGGCACTTGTATCATCAATAAATACATCGGTCACCAAGTCCACGAACGAACACGCTTCATTGCTATTTGGTTGCCTCATAGATTTGCACACATGGAACACCACCTTTGCATCACCTACTTGGAAAGTGAGTTCACCGGCTTCCACATCAACAACAGCCTTCCCCGTAGCAAGAAAAGGTCTACCAAGAATAATCGTCACCTCATAGTCCAATTCACAATCAAGAATAACAAAATCCGCCGAGAGAATGAACTTGTCAACTCAAACCAATACATCCCCAATCACCCCCAACGGTCTCTTCATTGTACGATCGGCCATTTGTAATCTCATAGATGTGGGTCTTGGTTGCCCAATTCCCAATGTCTTGAAAACCAAATAGGACATCAAGTTGATACTTGCCCCAAGATCACAAAGAGCTTTTGCAAACTCGGCACTTCCAATGGTACAAGGAATTATAAATGCACCGGGATCTTCCAACTTAGGAACCATCGAATGCACAATTGCACTCACTTGGTGAGTGACTTTGATAGTTTCAAAATTCATCGATCTCTTCTTTGTCACCAAGTCCTTCATAAACTTTGCATATCTGGGCATTTTCTCAAAGGCTTCAACTAATGGCACATTTATAGAGAAACTTTTCATCATATCAATGAACTTCTTAAATTGATTCTGGCCATTTTTCTTGGCTAGCCTTTGAGGATAGGGAGGAGGTGGCTTATGCAATGATGCCTTAGCTTTTTACAGTACCGGTTCCGGTATATCAATCACATGATCCTTAGATAGGTTCACATCCTCTTGAGTTTCTTTCCCGTGTCATCAATATCAATCCGCACTTCATTATTTGCTTGCACAACATTGTTGGGGATCTCCTCTTCTTCTACCACTTGATCATCTTCTACAAGTTGCTTTTGACTTGAGGTAGGTGCATTTACACCTCTTCCACTTCTAGTAGTAACGGCTATGGCATGCCCCGTATTGTTCCCACCCTTCGGGTTCACCACTGTATCACTTGGTAGTGCCCTCTTAGGATGAGAATTTAAAGCTTGAGAGATTTGACCTATTTGCACTTCTAAGTTTCGAATTGATGTATTGTGTGAAGCAAGTTGAGCATCAGAATTGGCATTCTTCTCCATCATTTGCTTGAACATGTGTTCAATACGACCCATTTCATTATTGGAGGAACTAGGACCATGAGAAGGATAAGGAGGTGGGTTGCTCGGTTGTTGATACATCGGGGGCCTTTGAAAACCCGACCCCCGATTTCCTTGGTTGTTGTTCCACCCGCTTTGGTTGTTGCCTCCCAAATTGCCTTGGTTATTATTGTTTTGCAAATTCCCTTGGTTATTCCTTCCACTCCAATTACCTTGATTGTTGTTCTTCCAATTGCCTTGATTGTTTCCACTATTCCAATTATCTTGGTTGTTAGAACTCCAATTGCCTTGATTATTCGAAGGTCTCCATTGTTGTTGACTAGGGCCTTGGAAGTTGTTTCTTTGCCCTTGAAAGTTGTTCATATATTGGACCTCTTCTTATTGATCATTGTAAGAATCAACTTGATCAAATCTACTATCTTCTTGCATAAAATTATCCAGTCTTTGTTGCACTTGTGGAATTCTTGTTCTTCTCTTGTTTACCATCATATTGACTCCCTCCATAGCATTGACTTGCCTCGGGTTTTGCACTTGTTGACATGAATCTTTGCCAATTGGTTCATGGTGGTTATCAACTCGGCTATGGCTTGCCCATGGCCATGTAACTCTTAATGAAGAAGAATCACATTTGGATCACCTTGTGGAACATTGGCTCTTGATTGCCATGCCGATGAAGTATCCTCCATCTCATGTAAAATATCACACGCCTCTGCATAAGGCGTAGTCATGAAGTTCCCACCGGCAAGTTGATTCACTATATATTGGTTGGTGGTATTGATACCCCGATAGAAAGTTTGTTGAATCATGTTCTCCGTCATATCATTGTTGGGGCACTCTTTCACCATTGTCCTATATCTTTCACATATCTCGTGTAGTAGTTCATTGGGCTCTTGATTGAATGCTAGAATTTCATCCCGAAGAATGGCCATGTGCCTGGGAGAGAAGTACTTTGAAATAAATTTCTCCGCTAGTTCATCCCAAGTACAAATGGAATGATTTGGCAAACGTTCCAACCAATCTAAAGCTTTCCCCCATAGAGAGAAGGGAGGCCTTAGCCTCAAAGCATCCTCGGAGACATTTATTTGTTTGATCCCCTAACACGTATCAACGAACCCTTTCAAGTGTTTATATGTATATTGACCCAGTGCGCCGGTGAAGAACCCCCGTTGCTCAAGCAAAGTGAGCATCACATTGTTTATTTGAAATTTGCCCTCCCTAATACGGGGTGGTACTATAGCACTTGCATACCCTTCATTCGGCAACAGCCGGTGTAGAGCCGCTCGTAGTGGAGGTGGGGGTGAAACTGGTATATTGTCTTGAGGCGGTCGGCCTCGTCTATTGTCTTGAGGTTCAAGAGGGACCTTATCCATTACAGCATCATTAACATCCACATCCCCCACGGCTATGTTTCCGAGCTCGTTGTTTGCCATGATTACACCTACAATACTCATATGTTACTAACAAGGAAGGAAAAGAATTTATTCCAAAAATACACCTAAATATATAGCTAACACCATTTTTTAGCTCCCCGGCAATGGCACCAAAAATTGATCTCGTCCAATTTCACTCCTCTATTTGAGGATATGAAAACGACCGATGCAACAGTAACACCCAACAAGAGTCGGGGTCGAATTCCGTAGGGAGCTATATGAATGGGTGTTAGTAGTATATATATTAGCGTGTGAGTTTGTATATCTAAATTTGCATTTCCGCAATAATTGGTTTTGTTTGAAAATCAAAATTAAACTATGATTGCGATTTAAAAAATGAAACTAGAAAATTATTTTTGGTTATTTTTCAAATGATATAAAAGGCCTAGGGCTATGACCTTCACCTAGGTGTTTGCCTAATGGATTGTAAACTTTAAAGCTTGTTTTATTGGTCGAGGTGTATTATAGCTATCAACACTCAAGTACCCACTCACTACCTCTTGGTCAGAGAATGGTTTTGCCCAATTTGGTATTTTCAAGTCCAAATGGGGATTGAATAAAATAGTTGATAATAAGCTCATGTCGGGTTTTACTATCTCTAGGTTCAACCCTTTAATTGGGCTTATCAATCTCTTGATTGATCCAATTTCTTACTAGTCAAGTTTTTCTAGACTAAGTCTCTCTTTCTCAAGTAGAGACTAAGTTAAATATGCATGAAATAATATTTGCAACCATTAATTCTTCACATAAATGCAAGAACTAGGCTAGATAATCAACACCCAACCATAAACAAGCAATAAATCAAACACTCATTAAGTTTACACACTAAGGTTGGGTCACAACCCTAGTGAAAATCTAGCTACTCAAGCTTAAATTGGAAAAACAAAAGAAGAAGAAGAAGAAGAAGAAGAAGAAGAAGAAGAGGAAGAAGAGGAAGAAGAAGAAGAAGAAGAAGAAGAAGAAGAAGAAGAAGAAGAAGAAGAAGAAGAAGAAGAAGAAGAAGAAGTGATAATTAAACCCATATTGATAATTAAAATGATGAAATCAATATTCAAAAAGCTCAAAATAGCAAAAACTACTAAAAAGAGTAAAAGAAACCGTGCTGATATCAAAAGTTAACCTAAAAAAGTGAAACGCTTCTATTTATACAGTGCTGGAATTTTCAGACAAAAATGCCTTTTCGGGGGTTCTGCGGCCGCACAATTCCATATGAGGTATTGCTTCCACTTGACAGGATTTGAAACCTGCAGCCGCACAATTCTGAACTGCGGCCGCACTTCTCTCTTTCTGCGAACAACACAAATATATCTGCGGCCGCACTATGCTCTTCTGTGGTCCGCACAAATGTGATTGCGGCCGCATCATTCTCTTCTGCAGCCGCACAATAATTTTACGGTCCACACTCTTATTAAACTTGGGATGCAGGTTCTCTGAAGTTTGGTTTTTACCCAATTTCTGCGGCCGCACAATTTCATGTGCAGTTCACATCTTGCAATCTACTCTAATGGAATTGCTTCATGACTTGCGGCCGCAGATGGTATTCTGCGGACCGCACTTTGAGCTTTTGTGTTGTTTTTGTCTTTAAGTTTAGATTACTCCTTCTTGAATTGGATTTCATCTTTGGAGCTCATCTTCCAATATTCCTGCAATTAAACATATTTTATCAATTTTCGGGAACACAATTAAGCGCTTTTGGACTAAAACGAAAGCAAAAAGGTGCTAATAAGTAGTCAAAATCCCCACTTATCACTCTACTATACGTGTCATAGTAGACTTTCGAACCATGCATACATGGTTGTCATATTCTGGGCAGTTCGCATAAAACTCCCGAACGACCATTAAGTTGGCCTCTTCAGGTTCTTCAAAAAATATCCCCAAGCCTCGTCTGACCAATTTATGATACACATTGGGACAATCATTCTGGAGGGACCCCATATCAATTCCCCTCTCTAGTATGGGCTTCTTGCTTGCCTTGTGTTGGAATCGTTCCTGGACTTCCCAAGAGACGAACTTGTTATGATCATACAGGCGAGTAGATGCCGAAGCTCGTGATCGAGACGAGCCCGCGTGACCACTTGAGGAGGCACCTGTGGTTTTTCATTTTTTGGATGGTGCCATAATACTTGTACAAATACCAAATATCAGCTAATGGCACAATCGGTGAACCAAGAGAGGCTACTCAGATTTCACCTTCACACTTGGTCACAAAATTACGCTCTCAAACTCTTTGTGGCATTTATACGAACATCTGATATGCACAGCTCTTCCGAACCCTCCCCCCCCCAAAATATTTTTAGCCCCAATTAGACTAAGGATACACCAATGTCATGCCTAGACCATCCATGGTGAAATTCAACTTCCACCCCACAAGAAAACGAGTATAAATAGAAAGAAAACACCAACAAAAATCTACTACAATACAAGAAAAAGAAAAGAAAATAAACTAAGAAAAGAGGGAGAAATCATCTCACTTACCTGAGGTAAAACTTGTGAGGATGTGGTGAGGGGATAAGAGGAAAGATGGCACTGGCGTTGATGGTAGTATTGTACTCTTAAGAGAGGATATGAGAGAAGGGGGTGGGTTAGGGTTATGTAGTGTAGGTGATAGAAAGGGGATATTTTAGAATTGGGGGTGTTAAGAAAGGAAGGTTCGAAATTAAAAAGAAAAAGAGCAAAACTCAGCCAGTGCGCGGCCGCGCAAGTGAGGCAGAACAAGGCTAAAAATGCGTGGTAGGTGCGCGGTCAGTGCGTAGCCGCGCACGTGCCGCCTCAGCTATCGTAAATTTTTGCGCGACCAGTGCGCAGTGTCACCCCCCAGGTGCGCGGTCGCGCATATAATCTTTAAAAAAAACTTTTTTTTTTGAAACCTCACTTCCTACCTTCCATGACATGTACCCTCCTGCACCTACTACATCATAATATACACTAATTTCTATCTATTCTACACTATTAACAAAAGTGAAACAGAAAAAAAAAATCTAACTAGTAGAAGGGTTAGAGGTAGTTCTGAGTATCGTCAGCTTGACTCAACCGGGCATCCTCAATTGATTTTGATGCTCGAGGATTGCTGCGCAAATCCTTCAGCAAGATACAATTTTAGTTTGTGCCCATTTACTTTGAAACTTTTTGTTCCGTCCTGGTTCTGGATCTCAATTGCCCCATATGGTGATACATGTTTCAACACATACGGTCCCGTCCATCTAGACTTGAATTTTTCGAGAAATAATTTGAGTCTACTATTGTATAGTAAGACTTTGTCCCACTCATAAAACTCCTTTGGTTTAATTAGACGATCATGCCATCTTTTAGTCTTTTCCTTGAAAATCTGCGCATTTTTATACGCGTCCAATCGAAACTCCTCCAATTTGTTCATATGTGCCAACCTGTGATCACCTGCAAGGCTAAGATCAAGAGTAAGCATCTTAATTGCCCAATAAGCCTTATGTTCTATCTCAACAGGTAGGTGACATAATTTTCCATACACTAATTTGAATGGTGAAGTCCCTATGGTTGTTTTGAACGCAGTTCTATACGCCCATAGAGCTTCATCCAACTTTACAGATCAATCTTTATGAGAAGCACTAACCGTCTTTTCAAGAATTCGTTTAAGTTACCGGTTGGCCACTTCAACTTGCCCACTAGTTTGGGCATGGTACGAGGTTCTTGTTTTGTGTGTGACCCCATACTTGGATAGCAGTGCAGCAAACTGCTTGTTCAGAAAATATGACCCATTGTCACTGATAATCACTCGAGGTGTCTCAAAGCGGGTAAAGATATTTTTCCATAAGAACTCACTCACCACCCGAGCATCATTGGTCCTAGTAGGGATTGCTTCGACCCATTTAGAGATGTAGTCAACGGCTACTAGGATATACTCATCAGAATGCGACGATGGGAACGGACCCATGAAGTCAATGCCCCAAACGTCAAAGATTTCACATACCAGAATGGAGTTGAGAGGCATTTCGTCCCTCTTGCTAATATTACCTGCCCTCTGACACTTGTCACATGCAGCTACATATGCTCTTGAGTCTTTGTACAAAGTAGGCCAAAAGAAACCAGCTTCCATGACTTTTGCTGCAGTGCGATTTCCACCATAGTGTCCTCCAGCTGCTCCATCATGGTAATGAGACAAAATGCTCGCCATCTCTCCTTCAGGCACGCATCTTCTAATCATACCATCTGCACACAGTTTAAACAAGAAAGGGTCATCCCAAAAATAACTTTTTACCTCACCTTGAAGTTTCCATCTTTGATCACGAGTGAGGTCAAGAGGCAACCATCCACTAGCCAAGAAGTTGGCTACATCAGCATACCACGACAGCCTTTTAGAGACCGCAGCTATGGAGAAAATCTGCTCATCAGGGAACTCTTGACTTATTTCAATTGGTTCGACCGACGGCTTCTCAAGTCGAGATAGATGATCTGCGACTTGATTTTTTATGCCCTTCCTATCTTTTATCTCCAAGTCAAACTCTTGGAGCAACAACACCCACTGCATCATACGTGGCTTGGACTCCTTCTTACTCAACAGGTACTTCAAGGCTGAGTGATCAGTGTGTACAATCACTTTACTCCCTACAAGGTATGATCTAAACTTGTCAAAAGAAAAAACCACAACAAAGAACTCTTTCTCAGTAATGGTATAGTTAACTTAAGCATCATTCAGCGTTAGAGAATTGTCCTGGGCCATAGTTAACTTTGTGCTCTGATGGGCAAGTGAATGTGGTCTTCTCAACATTTTTTGGGGCAATGAGTATCTGATTATAGCCCGAATACCCATCCAGGAAGCAGTAGCATCTGTGTCCAGCCACTTTCTCGAGCATTTGATCAATAAAAAGGAGTGGGAAGTGGTCTTTCCTTGTTGCATCATTCAGCCTTCTATAATCAATGCACATTCAATGACTGTTCTTGTGGGGATTAACTTATTGTCTTCATTTTTCACCACTGTCATGCCTCCCTTCTTAGGTAAAACTTGTACTAGACTAATCCATTAGCTGTCAGAGATGGGGAAGATCACTCCCGCATCTAGCAATTTGATGATCTCCTTGTACACTACCTCTTCCAAATTCTTGTTCAGCTTGCGTTGGGGCTGCACCACTGGCTTGCTATTTTCTTCCAATAGAATTTTGTACATGCAAATGGCTGGACTGATTCCTTGAATATCAGCTATGCCCTAGCCAATGGCCTTCTTATGCTTTTTCAGCAGCTCCACCAGCTTTTGCTCCTGTGTACCTGTCAAGTCAGCAGAAATAATCACAGGAAAATTGTTAGTTTCAATAAAAGCATATTTCAAGTGAGTGGGTAGGACTTTCAATTCCACATTAGGCTTAGAAGCCTTCTCTTTTAGTTCCTCCTCATCAACCACTTGATTCTCAGTTTCAAGAGCTTCAGCCTCTTTCTTTATTTCAGGATCTCCATCCTCCACTGTGCTAGACTGAGTAATACACCCCTCTAGAGTATCTCCCATAAGCTTGTCTAACTTTTATTTTTTAGCTAATTCCCCTACAATATCTAGCTTGAAACACGAGTAGGCGGACATCTCATCACTGAGGTATTTCATTATCCTCCTCATCTGAAACACCACTTTTTCATTGCCCACTATGAGCATAAGCTGCCCCTCATAGATATCAAGGATAGCTCTACCTGTACATAAAAATGGCCTCCCCAGAATTAGAGGCACCTCCTTGTTCACCTCCATATCCACCACAATAAAGTCTACGGGGAACACAAACTTATCCACCCACACTAGAATATCTTCAATAATTCCCTCAGGTAAAATAGTGGTCTGGTCAGCCAGTTGTAGGGACACTGGTATTGATTTGATCACTCCAAGCTCACCTTCCAGTCTCCTGAATACAGATAAAGGCATTAGATTTATAGACGTCCCAGAATCATAGAGGGCCTTGTCAAACTTTGCACTCCCCAATAAGCATGGTATGGTGAAGCTTCCTGGATCCCCACACTTTTGAGGAATTTTGTTTTTCAATATCGCACTACAGTGGGCATTTAACTTGACCATTATTGTTTCCTCTAATTTTCTCTTGCTAGACAGAATTTCCTTCAAGAAATTTGCATAAGCATGCATCTGAGTGAATACCTCTGTGAAGGGAATGTTTACATAAAGGTTCTTGAGCATCTCCAAGAATCGCCCAAAACATTTGTCAAGTTTCTCTCGCTTCATATTTTGAGGGAATGGTAGATTTAGTATGTGCCTACTTTCTTCAATCTCCTTTTATACCCCACTACTCTGGCCTTTTTGCTCTTCATTCTTTTCTCTTCTAGTGTCTCAGTCTGCTTGTTAACAACCTCAAGTTTAGCCTTCACTATTGGGCCAGTCAATGCTTTACCACTTCTCAGAGATACAACTTTGATTGTTTCCTTTACGTCTTTTTAGTGTCAGAGGGAAGAGTCCCAAGAGCCTTCTCGGACAAAAAATTTGCAATTTGTCCCATTTGTCTTTCTAAATTCCGGATAGCCATGCCCTGAGTTTCAAATTTTTCTTCTGTTTTGTTGATGAATGCCTTCATGAGATCTTCCATATTTGACCTATTTGGCTGTGGTGACTGGTATTGCTGCCTCTGCTGGTTTTGAAAACGTGGTGGTCCTTGACCCTGGGGTCTGATATTATTTTGCTGCCATGAGTTCAAGCTCCCATTAGGTGAACTCCATGAAAAACCTGGATGTCTTTGACCCATAACATTATAATTGTTACCACCTTGGTAGTTTTCTCTATTGAAGTTCCCTACAGCGTTGACTTCCTCAATTATAGCTTGACACTCATGTGTAGGGTGTCCCAACCCACAGATGTCACATCCCACCTGTGGTTGAATTTGCACGTGAGCCATCGTCAGTTGCTTGATCTCCTTAGCCAGAGCTGCAATTTGGGCCTGCATTGCTACAGACGATTATACTTGGTGCACCCCTGCTGGTTTTATTCGATCCCCGTGATCTGTGGACCATTGTTCCGCATCCTCAGATAGTTCATTCAAAAGAGTGACAATCTTTTCAGGAGTTTTCTTCATCAGAGGACCCGCAACTGTACTATTAAGCAATCTCCTTGACAACCGGTTTAACCCATCCTAAAAGTCCTGAAGTTGCATCCATTGCTCCATTCCATTGTGAGGGCACCTCCACAGTAGCTCCTTAAATCTTTCCCATGCCTCAAACACTGTCTCTCCTTCAGCTTGGCTGAAATTGTGAATCTCCTTCCTCATCCTCCTAGTCTTAGCAGCCGAGAAGTATTTTTCCAGAAACTTGGTAGTCATTTCCTCCCACGTACGGATTGACCCTGTGGGCAGACTTCTCAACCACTGCTTTGCATCATCCTTAAGTGAAAAAGGGAAAGCTCTGAGGTAGATAGCATCATGTGATGCTCCATTGTAGCGGAATGTGTTCATAATTTCATCGAAATCCATTAGATGGTTGTTGGGGTCTTCATTGGGGTTGCCTCTGAAAATTCAATTGTTCTTAATAGTCTGGATGACTCCCTGTTTGAGTTCAAAATTATTGGCGTTGATGGGTGAGGGACTCACACTAGACTGTTGTTGGTTATACACCGGTCTAGCATAATCTCCTAGCGATCTCCCAGGCCTAGGAACTACATTTTCAAATTAATCTTCTATTATGTTTCGCTTGGGATTGAACCTTCGCTCCCCGTCGACAGTTTCCTCTGCAATTCTGGCTGCTTCAGTTGATATCCGTGCTTCCCGTTGCTGAGCTGCCTCTCTCGCAACTAGGTCCACTACCTCCTCGTTGTTTACCATTGTATCTTGAGTTGGAGGTTGACCCAACAACAGTCCACTCGATTCTTTCTCTCTTCTCAACTGCCTCAGGTATTTGTTTAACTCTGGGTTGTATGGCACCAAGTCCTTTGAAGAGGATCAATTCATACACCGCTGAACTTAACTTGTTGCCTGCTCACAGATGAGAAGAGCGTAAAAAAGGAAAATAAAATAAAGTTGTTCCTGAATTAGCATTGAAAATTAATTTAAACACTATTAATTGCCAATCCCCGGCAACAACGCTAAAATTTGATGAGCGCAAAACCGGTGTATAAAACGTAGGCTCACTAGTCAAAGATAGTATAGTATTAAATCGTCTCCACAAGGATTGGTTTAAATAATATTCTAATAAATTTTCAGCTCAACACTATACAGAATAATAAACCTTTGATTGATGTTATTATCAACTACAATTATAAATAAGATTATCAATTATGTGAACTAATGACACTTTAATGATTAGGCGCAACGATTGAATATCAGGGTGAGAAGTAAGGGTGATGACAAGATATGTGATAACCTATTGTTCCGGGCAACTCTGTGTTAAATTCATTCTTAACTTCTATTGATTCCTTCGGTTTCAAAAGATGATTAGGCTACTTCAAGGATTCAAATTCTTCTTCCGAATAAATATGATTCCTTTAATTAGCCTAATAATAGGTCCTACGAACATATGCACAAAAACAGTGAATGAACAATCTTTCGAAGAACACCTCTCGGTTATTCTTCCCAACTGAGTTAATTGATAACTCTCTAAGCTCTTTCGATTACCTAGAAAAGGCGTAAAATCAACTCAATTAAGATGGTACAATGCAAATAGCAACAAAAACTTCTCTTTCGATTGAAGTAAAACTACAATAAGCCTTGCAATTCAATTAATAACTCATTCAATAAATTCGGGCAATTAACATTGAGTAAATCCCAAAACAATAGTCAAATCTCACATCCGTCAATAACCCTAAGGAAGATTACTCCATAATAGAGAAAATATTCATGGCAAGAGTATTAGAAGAACAAGAAGACATTACAATTCACAAATTCAAACAAACTTTCGTATTGAGTGAATTGGATCAAGTATCTTGCTTTTTCGTTGCTTTTGTGCTTCTTCTCCCCGAAGAGTTGCTCTAAAAATCCAAGATCTCCCTTTTTTAGATGAGCTGGGCTTCATATAGGTCAAGGAAAGTCGCCTCCGAAATTACCAAAATAGGCTTGAGAAAGTTTTCCGGAACAGACGTGCGTGGCCGCGCACTTTGGTCAGTGTTCTGCTTCTCATGCGTGCCCAGTGCGTGGCCGCTCACTTCTTCGTTCTTCTTGTTGAGTGCGCTATTATTCGTTGATCCTCGAACACAATCCCAACTTACTCCACGGGTTTTTACTCAGACTTCAAAGCTTCATAATAGCTTGAATAAGCTCCATAACCTCATTGTACTCGGAATCGCTCATGCGAAGCATAAAATACACACTCAGTGCAAATTAATACCATTTAAAGCTCAAACATTAGTAAAGTGCAGCGAATTAGAGTGCAATTAGTGGCCAAAATACACAATTATAGCCTACCATCAATAGTAGGAATGACAAACGGGCAGGTCGGGTCGGATATGGTTCGGGTCGAAAATGGGTAATGAAAAAACGGATAAATTATCCGACCCGACTCATATTTAATACGGATAAAAAACGGGTTAACCGGCGGATAATATGAATAACTATATTATCCATGACTTCTTGCATATGATAACTTTTGGGAGAATTTTTAGTTTTCCTAACTTGAGGAACCCCCAATTTGAGGCTTTATAAATGTAAAAGTTAGACCCATTGGTTATCCATTTTCTAAATGGATAATATGGTTCTTATCCATATTTGACCCGTTTTAAAAAAATTTATTATTCAACTCATTTTTTAGTGAATAATTTGGGTGGCTAACTATTTTCTTTGAACCATTTTGCCACCACTGATCAATAGCTATCTCTTGTTAGTTAAGAACGACTATAATGATTTATTGACTGTACATCTTGAAGAATAAATATTTCAGGCAAAATACGCGATCATATATCCTCATCAATAGGCAATAATTTAACAAATTACCAAACAATTATACCAATAACTTAACCAATTATACCAAACTTTGCAAATTCCACTCGTAGAATCTCTGTGTTTCTTAAAGTTAGTACCTCTCTTTTTTCTTTCCAATCAAAGCTTACCTTCAGTAATAGGTTATGAAGAATTTTTCTTTTTTGTGTATGTTTTCTTGCGAGAGCTTTATGTACTGCTAATCTATCCAATTTCGCTTGCATAATCTCTCGGTACTGTCCCTTTGCCTCATTGTCGTTGTCATTGCTGATTAAATTGTCTTTCTTCACTTTCAAAAATTAGACTAGTAATATTTTATGTTTGAAATAGTATTGTTAGTTAGTCATACCTATCTCTTTCTTCAGTTTCAAATTTAAATTGATATGTTCAAATTAGCTAAATAGCTTACGCACATTATGCTTTTTTTTTTTTGCTTTGATACTTATCTACAGCATTTGTGAAGGCATCTACAATTCCATGGATTTTTGGTGTGCTGGGAGCAAAGTAGGGTTCTAAATTTTCCTGCCACAGAGAAGTAGACAAAAGGAGCTTTTTTATGCTCTTCGTCAACTTGAGTAAGTTTTCTGTTCATTCTCTTTTTGATGTGATATGCTTCAGCTTTACCTTAGGAGGTTTTAGTTTGATATATTTGCGGCTGAAAGAATCCAATTTTTTTTAAACCATTTTGGGGATTTGGAATTTGGTAAGCCCTTAAATTTTTGTCCAACTCTGGGATCAAGAAATTGATGGAGAAGACTCAGGAAAAAACTACTAAAGCAATTCGACAAATGCATTAGCATGTACTTTATTGGCAATTTCTTTGGTTTCTTCTGAATGATTTACCTGCATTTGCTATTTTGTTACCTTCCTCCCCTTCCCTGCTAAACTCCTCCGAACAAACATGCTAAAAATTGAACATTACTATGTGGGATAGAAAGCCTATTTATTGTTTAGGAGCCTAGTCCAGCTAGTATACGCTTATCTTCTTGGTTCATGTTTGGGTTGTATTCATAAGAATTAAGATCTCCTAATTTCCAAGTATTGGCTAGCATGTTTCACTTAAGAATGCTTAACTCTAATTGTTTTCAATGAATGTTATAAAGAAACAAGATGCTTCTTTGTGGTATTAGAATCAGTCCACAGACTAACATATCAGTGTATTTTTTATCAATGAGTTCTACGACTGCTTTAATAGATGTTTGTTTTCTCTATCTTGTGAATTTCTATGTTTATAACATCGTAGAAAAGGCCCGGACCAGAAAGCAGTCAAACTCCACCCAAGGGGTGTTGTTTATACTTTCTTTCTTCCGATTATTAATGCTTTCGCTTGTTTGACACTATTGCAATCTGAATTCACGATCAGTATGGTTGTGAAGAGCATAATGATATGATTTAAGTCTACCATTATCAGCTTATGTCAATTCTACAGCTGGACCTCACCTATGAAAGAGATAACCGATACCTTTGTTGATTCAAAAAGGAATGGGAGGATGGTCTATGATTTGCGAATGGCTCCAACTTATTAAGGCATTTATTTTGACAATTAAAGAAACTTCACTAGAAGATCACAAGCATACACCTTATTACCATTTGCAACGTATTGCAAACTTGTGTTCAAACATAATAAGAGGAGGGATATATTAATTGGCAAGTTTTAGCTCCAAAGTTCTAAGATGATATAGGATTATAGACATCAGGTGCAGTAGGTTCCTTATTTTCAAATTTCTGTTTTGATCTCTTGAGTCCTTGCCATCTGAATATAAACAACGAGTATATTCTTTTTAAACAAATGACTGACGAGCTTTAGGCTTTTTAAGTAAAAGTATGGTCAGATTGTACTTCCTTTTACAGCACTCTTGTTTAGTAATTATTATCACTGGTCACTAGCTGTCACAGCTGAGCTCTCATTCGATACTAGTGATGTAAAATGAGAGTTCAGTTTAATTACTAATAAAGCAGTTGCTAGTAACTTCAGCTAAGTTTAATGTTGCTCTGTGCATAGAGTTCCATGACCGTCTCTTGTTAATTGCAACTTGTGGATATGCTACAAAGGAAAGATGTCGTTGTTGAAAGCAATCATCCCTTGTCCTTATTGTATATTATATCAAGGGTTTGATTAAATGTATTTGAGCTTTCTAGAATGAAGCAACTAATTTAAGGGATTTGCTAACTTGACACAGGATTTCTGCTATGAGTTATTGGAGTTGCTGGTTCTTTATAATTTGCACTTGAAGCAGTTTGCCGATTTTACTTTCGGTTCAAGTCACCCAGATATAACCAGGATAAAACTGGAGCCACTGATGGGAACTGAATCTTAGGCTTGCTATCGGAGTTTATCAGAATTATTCTGCTCAGATGGTAAGATGTTTAATGTGTCTTGCTTAGGATGTGATGCTGAAGAATCCTAACTCTATGCTCATTAGCCTGCATTGCACTTAACTCATGTCTATTTATTCTGCTTATTGGAAGTTATGCCTACTTATTCTTATTTCTGAATTTACCAATTTTTTTCCGCATACAATTATGCTATGCTCTTTTTTCATTTTTTTTTTATTCACGAATTCTAAGATGTTCTGGGAATTGCTCCAACTCAAATAAGAGTAGGAAAAAGTATAAGGGGCTCATCTTATGAAACCATCATTTAGTTTAGTTTGCTCTAATTGATTGGTTTGTAAAGTCTTGATGCATGTTTTGTGCTTGAGAAACCTCTATATCATTTTGGGAGAGTATGTTGGATAACAATGGGATTGGGAAGAAAATAAGTGAAATAGTTGAACAAGTAATCTGTCGATTAAGCTAAAGAGAACAACTTGTGTCAGATTGGAACTCAGCCAAAAAGAGGGGAAGAAGAAGAATGTGCAAGAGAGGGAGAAAGAGGAATGGTTGAGACAGAGTACATATGCCTTGTGGCCGGTAGAAAAACAGGGGACAAATCAAGCTCAATCTGTCAATCACTAGCTAAATTAACTCCAGTATCATTGAAGAAATGTTTCCCAGTTAGTAACGATGTTCAGTAACATGTCGTGTGAGTATTCAAAAGTTAAAAAGTTGATCTCTTATGCTTGTGTTGTGCCCCCTGAAGTCTTCAGCAATAGAATCTAAAGCTTCGAATTAATATTTAAAAACCTTTGGAGGGTGAAAGGGTGGGTTTTTTTCTTTTGCTTCTTTAACAATTTTGGATTCATACACCCTTAGTATTATTAGGTGACACTACACTATTGAGCTACTAATTTTTTACTATTGATGTTGGAACTCTTTTTGCTTCTCATAAGATGCTCCATTATGACTTAAAATAAAGTCTCTTTTATATTTACTCTAAAGCAAAAGTGATGACTTTGCTCATTTGCATAGAAGAATCATAGAAACATAGGCTAAAAGAAAACATCTAACCCCAATGAAAGATGGAAGGTAGAATTGACGAGGAGACCCCTTAATTTGAGAGGTCCCAAAGTTATCTACTTTCTGATAAGACCATAAAAATGTATTTGCAAAAAGGAAAAACATGGAACAAGATCTCTTTTGTCGCCTACTCCCCTTGAACCCTACTTTTTTGTTCGCCGTAAACATCTGGAGTTGGATAACATCCATGGACTGTATCAGAATAGGTAGAAAGACTAGTTGAATGCTCCATAAATTGTTCCAACTTTAGATTTTGATGTGTTTCTTGAGGAACCATCCAATTAATTGGCTCCGCGTAAGCCAGTCCATTGTTTGGTACAGCATCCTGTGCATAGTTGTCTATCATATGATAACCAAAGTTTAAACCATGTTCATCATTTGTAGCATCAACACTTCCATTTTGGTGATGCTCGAACGATGAGTACATCGAGTCTGCATTTCCAACTAGTTTTAATTCATTGGAGGATGCCATTGGATTGTCATTCAATAAATGGTTCTCTATATAGTTTAGCACTACATTATCTTGATTATGTCCCGTCAACTCATTTTGTTGATACATAGCTTGATAATTCTGTGTTGGAATACCCAAATTAGCTTGTGGTGTTGTAGAAACGGGCAACATTCCAATAGTTTGATTTCCCATTGCAACATTCACCAAGTTGTTTGGTCCTTGGCGCAAAAGCACCCTCCTTTGGTTGGTGTTTGCATAGTTACTTCTCCTCTCACCTGCATTCACAACAGTCATCACTCATTAATCGACTTTAATGGGTCATAACCCGTCCCACCACTTCAAAATCAAACTAATGGAAGCTGGGACAAACTTTTTTATATGGGTTAGTTGAGTTATGTCAAGAAACACCCGCCAATGAATATATACTTAGCTAATGAACATATACTTACCCAAAGTGGCGAAGCTAGAAATTTTCCCAAGAGTGTTCAGACTTGAAAGGAAAGGTATTTTCCATGAAGGCTTTTCGATATATGTTATATATATCTAAAATCTAATATTTTTTCTTAATATTTCGACGAAGAGCAAAAGGTGGCTTCGCCCCTGCTTACCCAACATGTCCAAGTCAAGGTGGCTAAACTTTTTATGGACAAAATTGACACCTCTAGAGTGAATCACTATGTCCACATGCTCAATATAATAAAATTAAAAAGTTATATAGAATAATTATCATTCATACCTGACACTGAAAAACTTGAATTGAAATGTCTGACAGGTGCCATCGTTGTTCTTTTATTATGCATTGGATGGTTAGGGATTAAAACAGAAGAAGAGAAACGAATAGGATGATGCATCTTGGGGAAAAACTGGGATCCATATCTATTGTCAAAGAAATCTGAAAATTCAGGAACATCTGATTCAAAATAAGGAGATAATTGGCTAGGGAAAGGTTGTTTGCTTAGTTCATTCAGCCTTGCATCATAATGTAGTAGCTTCTCATAGTGCTTGTCAAGTACTCCGGGAGGAAATCTAATCCAGTGCCTCCTAAAAAATATAAGTTAAAAAAAATTATTTACAAGTATTTTATTTTCTAATAGAGAAAAAGAAAACACATAAAATAGAGAATCATATAAGTAACTAGTTTAATTTTATGAAAGGGAAAGTTCACCTGTAAGTGGGAGCTTGGCCTCCAGTAAAATCTGATGTCTGCTGCCATAATGTGTGCTTTCGAGGTTGAGGATTTGTTTCACGATAAAAGTAAGGTGGTTGGTTCAACTGTATAAATGGTAATTATATGTGGTAAAAAATAATTACATCCAAAATTACAATAACATTAATATTTTTAACAATAACATTAATATTTTTAACAAAATTAAGAGAGAAAAGAAACTAACCTCAATCTCGAGAACTCCTGATTGATCATTTTGTAGAATGATGGCTCTAATAGCAATGATATCTGACCATTGCATTTCAATCTTGCTCTTCAGTGGTCCATCTAGAATTTCCCATACTAATTTTCGCTTAGCATAATAACATTTTGCTATCAAATCACCTTCGTACCTTGAAACTCTCTGCCAAATATTTCATTAATTAGTTTACTTCAATCAATCAGTTATAATTCAATTTTTCAAACTAGTTATGATTGGTTTATATTAATCATAAATCATTTGCACCATTTGTAATGTTTAATATGGACATGTTCTAAAATTTTAATATTGCACAAAAATTATGATTACATTATTTTAATTATGTTGACCGTTAACCTAGCAAATAATTTCTTTATCTAGATTTGGGTGTGCTATGCGAATAATTGTTTTAGTCAATTATGCTAATAAAAAGTTCGTCTAACTCTGTTTAGATAGACACTTCATTTTTGAAATAAATTGCACTAGAGTTTATCATTAGTTGTGTAAAAATTATGAAAACTTGACGGCCGGTTCTTGTTTTTATATTTTGTGGTAATAAAGTGCTTTTACAGATTGGTGACATGTTATCCATAACCAGGTCCTACATTTTAATTATCTGTCATACTGGAAATAAAAAATAAAAAGAACTATACTTCATTTGTCAAAGATCAATGTCTAAAATTTAAGATAAAAGCTGTGTGATAAGTATATATATCATTAAAAAGTTTTATGGTTTAATCAAGTAATGATACTAACTACTACAGTATTATTTTAATTTGTTTAAAATATTTTATGACATGCAAAAGCTCAAACAAGTTTTACCTCCCAGTCACCAATCTTGAGCTTTATAGCAGGGAAGTTGGAAGCCTTCAATTTTTCAGAAACAGCAGCAAAATCCTCCATCTTTGACCTATTTCTATTAGCATTTTTCGAAGAATTCATTTGATTTCCTTTGCGAGAAGAATCTGCTGGTCTTCCCAATTGGCGCGGAGGACTGCTAGAAGAACTTCCTTTCTTTCCTTCTGAAAGTTGTGTTTCTATTAAGTTCAAAAAAGATGGCGTCTTCTTTAGTGCCAGACCAAGAAGGTTTGCCTCATTGACAAAATTCATTTCTCCATCCTGCAAAAATTCAATAATTAATTAATGTAGTTATGAAAGAAGAAACAAAAATATCTACTAACAAATTGTTTTTCATTTTTTACAAATCAAATAATGGTTGGTTCGTTTTTTACTGATTAATTTCTTGAATTACTTTATTTTTACAAGCTAATGAGATGTTCATATCTATGTTCTCTATAGATACAAAAAGTGAAAACAAATGGAGTGGAAATGAACAAATCATCCGCCAAAGATGAAAACAAAGCGCAATCGATCTAACATGAAGTTATATTTGGTTTTAAAAAAATATGTATGAGATTATTAGACAACAAGAAATTGAACAAGATTAAATAAAATGAACAAATGTGGATTCAAAGTGGATGAGGGGCCAAGGTGTGCCGACCTAAAAAAACATGTGCTGAAAGGACACATATAAAAACCTAAAAAAAAAACATGCTGATATATAAAATAGAAAAAAGAAAAAGAAAAAGCAACCATGCATGTTGCAACTTAGATTTAAAACCTTGAACATGTAACGAACCTCTGAATTAGATTCTGGTGACGGCCTGAACCGTTTGGGGCGACCATCTTCATCTGAATCTGAGCTCATACTTCGGCTTTTTAGTCGAAGGCTGGTGTTTAGATAGCCAACGCGTCCATCATAATCGTTAACTTGTGGGTTCATAGATTCAAAGTTTTGATGAAGCCGTTGCTCAGAAACAGTAGCAGCATATTTATCTCGGGGAACCATAGAGAGAGAAATAAACTCAACTGAAAGAAAAAAGGGAACGATTAATTCTGAGTTTTTTTGACGAGAGAATAGTTGAAAGGAAGAACTAGAAAAAGGAGGGAGGAGGAGGATGCAGAGTGAAAAGGGTCACTTGTTTATATTGAGAAGAAGCCAATAGTATAGTGATTGTGGATATAAAGGACTCTGTCTGACTATGTGAAGTCTTTAATTTTTGTAGGGATTTTTTCTATTGGCGGTAAAAACAAAAAAAGTCAAATTCCATTTTTTCTTTTTTCTGAAAAATGTGGTAAATCTGCTTTTACCCCTCTTTTCCATTCTCGTCTAACAATTAAAGAAGCATTTGTTACTTTTTAGTGGAATATAATTTTTTTTAATTGGATATCGGATTTATCAGCCAAATCTTCTATCAGATTCCATTAACAAATCGCAATAAAGATCACAAGTCTTGCATTTCATGTGTGAGGAGTTTTGTCGTTATTAGAGTGTAGATGGCTAAAAAAACGTAAAAGAACTCTAATTACTACTACTTCATTTACTTGGTCCTCGAAAAAAACATTGGTCTAAAGTTCGACGATGCTCTGGCAACTAGGAGTAGCACTATATATAGTAATATGTATTAGTAATAGTGAGAATTGTGTACTTTTTGGTTTTTGTTTTGTGGAGTATAGATCTATGACATATTTGTTTATGTTATGAAATTAAAACAATTTAGTAAAATATGAACAAGAAATGTTGTTATGAAATAAAATCAATTTAGTAAAACATGAACAAGAAATAGAGATAGAGAAAAGGAAGAGATTTTCTTCTTTAATTGTGTGTATTTTCCTATCTTTTACAAGGCCTTTATATAGGCATGAAAAGTGAAGAATCACTATTGCATTACAAGGCCTTTATATAGACATGAAAAGTGAAGAATCACTATTGCAAAATATGTCATTGAACATGTCATTAAGCATTTGAGAGGAATATCATGGAGGAGGTTATGGAGTTACAATCATAACTCCATAATTATTAGAGTATTGGGAGTTATGGAGATAATAGAGAAAAGTAGACATCCACCATAATTTAATTTTCTTATAACACTTACCCTTGGATATCCATAGATAATGTGCCTCGTTAAAACCTTATTAGGAAAAAACCTATGGGAAAAAAATCCCAATGAAGGAAAAAGAGTACACATGTTTAGAAATACGCCTTTGTCACGACCCAAAACTAACCCCTGTCGTGATGTCGCCTATCGTGGAACTAGGCAAGTCGACTCATTTCCAAAACAAACCAATATTTTTATTTTAAAGATAATTCCAAGGTTATTTAACATAAAACCTCCATTTAAAGAGTTCAAATCAAAGAAAAACAGAAGTGCGGAAAAGAAAAGCCCGACATCAGGGTGTCACTAGTCATGAGCATCTGCTACAATCTGTCTAACAATATCAAGGCTAACTCAGCCTAGAAAATAGCTAAATACAACTAGAGGAAGATAAGAGGGAGAAGAGCAGGAGCTGCGATCGCCAAACAACTACCTTGCTATTTCCAAGAAAATCTGCAACCAGAACACTCAATAACTGCTACCGTGTCCAGCTATACCTGAATTTGCACACAAGGTGCAGGGAGTAACGTGAGTACGCCAACTCAGTAAGTAACAACAATAAATAAAGATTGAGCAGTAGTGACGAGCAATAAAGCATATAACGTTCATCAGGAAATCTCAGTAAAATACCACATGCTTTTAAAATCAGGATTTGAATCAAACATCTCGTTTAAACCCAGTTCCAGTAAAAAATCATTTAAAGATATTTTTCCAACACTTTTTTTCCAACAAACGCTCAATGCAAAGGTGAGCAAAAATGATGAAATCATAAACAACCCCTCAGGAAAAACATCACTCATATACAGCCCCTCGGGCATACCTCACAGTCACTCTTGCCACTCGGGCATACCTCACAATCACGCTTACCACTCGGGCATACCTCACAATCACTCATACCTCCCAGTCACTCAGCACTCGACACTCGCACTCAGTAGGTACCTGCGCTTACTGGGGGTGTGTACAGACTCCGGAGGGGCTCCTTCAGCCCAAGCGCTATAATCTTCACGGACAACTCACGTGCGATAATAATAAAATATGCTGCAGGCGAGCAGCCCCGATCCACACTCATCCTCACAAATCAGGCCCTCGACCTCACTCAGTCATAAGTATGCTGCAGGCGGGCAGCCCCGATCCATACTCATCCTCACAAATCAGGCCCTCGGCCTCACTCAGTCATAAGTATCTCAAGCCTCTCGGGCATTTCAGTAAAACAGGGCATTCGGCCCAAAATATTTTTGTGCATCAAAATAGAGTCATAAAACTGAGTTATGCGGTAAACAAGTATAAACATGACTGAGTATAGATTTTCAATCGAAAACAATGAGAGGATGGTAAAAAACAGCCCCTAAGGATCCAAACAGCATTGGCGCAAGGACCACACATGGCATTCAGCCCAATTTACAGAAATTCTTTCTAAAACATATAAGTATCAAATGGTTTCAACAAAGTATGCAACTTAACAGTTGCTACGGGACGGACCAAGTCACAATTTCCAACAGTGCACGCCCATACGCCAGTCATCTAGCATGTGCGTCACTTCAAAATAATAGAATGATACGAAATCCGGGGTTTCATACCCTGAGGACTAGATTTACAATCGTTACTTACCTCAAACCGGTCATATCTCTAACCCGCAATGCTCTTGCCTCTGGACTCGGCCTCCAAATGCTCCAAATCTATTCACAATCAGTACAATACCATCAATACGCGCTAATGGAATGAATTCCACAAGAAAAACTACAAAAATTAGACCAAAATCCGAAATTGGCTCAAACCCGACCCCCGGTCCCACGTCGCAAAATCCGACAAATTTTACAAAACTAGAAAGTTCATTCACTCACGAGTCTAACCATACTAAATTCAACAAAATCCGACATCGTTTCCTTCAACTCCTTAAATTACTCTCCAAAAATTTCAAGCCCTAATCCTTCATTTTCACTAATTACCATGATTAAACAACAAAAAATCACCATATATATAAGTATTAGGGCTCAAGTAACTTATCTCAACGAAGCCCCCGTGATTCCCTCTTCAAATCTCTCCCAAAAGCTCTAAAAACCGAATAGAAATGGTGAAGAATGCACCAAAATCGCGAAGGGTTCTATTTATGGTTTCTGCCTAGGTTTTTCGCACCTACAACCATTTTCTCGCACCCTCGCGACCGCACCTGCGGTCTAAGAAGACACACCTGTGCAACTTACTTAATCACCCAAATTTCGCACCTGCGGACCCCTTCCTCGCATCTGCGAAACCAGTCCAAACTTCTCATCTCCGCATCTGCGCTCAAAGCCTCGCACCTGCGGGCTTGCAGATGCGGCCAATTCTTCGCACCTGCGTTCCCAGCCTTGGCCCAGAGTCTCTCGCACCTGCGCACTCCCCACGCGCACCAGCGGCCTCGCACCTGCGACCCTTTCTTCCGCAGGTGCGGAAATAGCAGCTCCAGCTGTAATTTCCAACTTCAACAAATCCGTTAACCACCCGGAATCACCCCGAGGCTCTCGGGACCTCAACCAAAAATACCAACAAATCATATATCAACATACCAACTTAGTCGAACCTTCGAATCACTCAAAACAATATCAAATCATCAAATTACCATTCAAGCCTAAGAACTTCTAAATTTTCAAATTCGGCAACCGATGCCAAAACCAACCAAACCACGTCCGAATGACCTCAAATTTTGCACACACGTCAGAAATGACACTACAAACCTACTCCAACTTCCAGAATTCCATTCCGACCCCGATATCAAATTTTTCACTGCCGACTGAAATCGTCAAATTTCTAATTTCGTCAATTCAAGCCTAATTCTATCACGGACCTCCAAATCACATTTCGGACGCACTCCTATGTCCAAAATCACCTAACGGAGCTAACAGAACCATCAGAATTCAAATCCGAGATCGTTTACACATAGGTCAACATCCGATTGACTTTTTCAACTTAAGTTTCTACTTAAGAGACTAAGTGTCTCAATTCACTCTGAAACCACTCCGGTCCCGAACCAACTAACCCGATATAACATAATACAGCTGAATAACACAAAAGAAGTAGAAATGGAGAAAACGGGGTTGTAACTCTCGAAATGACCGGCCGGGTCGTTACAGCCTTTTGGTTGCCTCGTTAAAAACCTTGCAAGGAAAACCCTATGGGACAAAAACCTTATAAGGAAAAAAGAGTATAACACATATTAAATCCCCCTGATGAGAGCATCAATTCACATCCCTGAGCCTTCGCATCCCAATCTTGTATACTAGTTTCTTGAAGGTTGACATCAATAGAGATTTGGTGAACAAATTAGCCATATTATTACTTAAACGAATCTGTTGCACATTGATATCACCATTCTTTTGAAGATCATGTGCGAAAAATAACTTTGGTGAAATGTGTCTTTTTCTATCTCCTTTTATGAATCCTCCCTTCAATTGGGTTATGCATGTTGCATTGTCTTCATACAAAATTATGGGTAGTTTGTCACACTTCAAACCACATTTGTCTCGAATAAGATGTATTATAGACCTCAACCATACACATTCTCGACTTGCTTCATGAATAGAAAATATCTCAGCATGATTAGATGAAGTAGCCATGATTTATTGCTTAGTCGATCGCCAAGATATGACAGTGCCTCCACATGTAAACACATAGCCATAAAATAAGCCCATATCGGTAGTCCCTTTGAGATAACGCAATATGTGTTTGATTCCATTCCAATGTCTCCTTGTAGGAGCAGAGTTATATCTTGCCAAGGCATTAAATAAAAAAATTATGGCAGGCCTTGTAGTGTTAGCAAGATACATTAATGTCCCAATTGCACTAAGATATGGTACTTTAGGACCAAGAAGCTCTTCAGTATTTTTATGAGGTCGAAATGGATCTTTATTTATATCGAGTGATCTCACAAGCATCGGGGTACTCAATGGATGTGCTTTATATAATACATAGAATCGCTTTAAAATCTTTTTAGTGTATGCTGATTGATGGATAAAAATTCCATCTGTCATATACTCAATTTGTAGACAAAGACAAAATTTTGTCTTTCTAAGATCTTTCATTTCAATTTCTTTCTTTAAACAGTCTACTGCTTTAGGAAGCTCACCAGGAGTTCCAATGATATTTAAATCATTGACATACACATCAATTATAACAAATTCATATCCTTTTATAAGGACAAATTGAATCATTCTTGTACCGTTCTTTCAACAGGTACTCACTCAGGCGATTATACCACATGTTGATTGTTTCAATCCGTATAATGATTTTTGAAGATTTATTTAATAAATTTCTTAAAAACCTTAATATGCTTCAGAACAATTTAAATCCTTCAATGATTTTCATTATACGCATATCAAGTTTTTCATGTATTGCTAGATTAAAATGACTGCATCTACCATAGGAGAACATGTCTCTATATAATCAATGCCAATATATTTACTAATCTTCTTTTGTCACAAGTCGTCTTTATGTCTATCGACTTGACCTTTTTCGCACAAGAACATATTTATAACTCTACTGGCTTTATACTTTCAGGTGTTGGGACTATCCGTCTAACTTCATATTTTTCAGGTGAAATCAATCTTGATTGCGTATTTTTTATTTATTTATTATTGGCTAATCATTTATCTGTCTACATTCCATGACAGATTTGAGCTCAAGATCCTCGTCCATATTAATAATATTGAGCGCTATATTATATTAACAACATCGTCGTCGATCATTTTATATCGGTTCCATTATTACTAAATAAAGACATAACTTATCGAGATCTCATTATTTTCAGGTACCTGGGCCTCTTCTATGAGGTCTTATGAAGTGTTATGTCGTGGTGCTCTTCTAGAGCACTTGCCTCCTTAGTATGGCCATCTTTACCATTTGCTACTCTCCTTCTTCAAGGAGTTTTATCTTTGGAACCGATTGGTCTGTTACGCTTCTTGCATGCCATAGACTTTGTCCCTTATGGACTTCATTCTATTTTGAGCATTAGCAGCTGAAATATGACATTTAGTTTTGGTCAGCAAATACGTCTAGCAATAATTTACAAATAAATTATCACTTGAACTTCAAGTTCATATTTTCTTGTACGAGGATCTATATGTATTCATAATAATTCATTCCACGTATAATTTTCTCAGCTACCCATTTTCTCCCTCTAATGTTGGGATCACCAACACATTTTCCAACTTTATTTGGGAACCCATCTTTGTACATTGTGGTGGCATAATTAAATTATATAGCACATCCATATTTTTAGATGAAAATTATTTGGTTCCTGACCCTAAACCGATTGTGAAAGGGAGAAATTTTCATAACTTGGCTAGATGCGTACAAGTGCTGCTGTATATTAAATAATACATCTCATACCAAATTTCGTTTTGGGAGTTTTTTTTTCATAATCAATGGTTTAGCTATAATTGAAGGCATACAATTTCTGCTAAAATAACTTGGATTTAAACCAGTATTATCAAGATAAATTATCATAATTTATATTCTGGAACTTTGGTCTAATAATTTGAGCAAGTAACCTTGCAAAAGTCAAACTGTAGGTTGAACAAATGCACATGTGACCATAGAATAGATGCATCTATTAAAATCATATAATAATAAAATGATCCACATGGCAGGTGACTGGGCTCATAAATTTATCACCTATTATTTGTTCTAAAAATCAAGTGATTCAATCTCAACCTTAACTGATATATCATGAGAATAAGTAGCACAAGAGAATTCTTGAAGAATCCTTTATTTCTTCAATATATGCCAATGTAATTTTCAATTAATTTTTCGCATTATAATTGAACCGGGATGGACAACCGGACATTCCAACTATTATTTATTTCAATAAACATCTAATTTACTTGTGGCATGTGATTGCATCATCATGCTTATACTTGTATAGTACAAATAGAAGAAAAAAATCGGGTAACCTTTCATATTTACCCGGTATGATTATAGTAATATAAATATATTCAATCTTCTTTTCATTTATAGTCTCAATATGCCAACCACTTTGGCTAATACATTTGAAACTCAAAATATTTCTTTTGAGGCTTACTACAATATCAATGTCATGAACAATTTCATTCATCCACGTAGTAACAAATTAGTTCTTCCGGAGCTCTTAATTGATCTTCAACAACAAGATCTTTTGTCATACCATCCATATGGTGAATGTCTCATTCACGGAGAAAATCATATCATAATAAATTATCATGGTCAAAATCATCATAAGCAAAATTATTTCTTGCTTAATTTTTGCCTTTAATAACTTTTATAAGGCATGACAAAAAAAATTTGGCGTATCACATATACGCGACCAATGAAATATTCATATAATCACACAATAATATTTATTCTCTTTATTTCACTCAAACCTCCCTTAGAGGTGAGGTGTGTGGTATTCATCCAATCATGCATTGCATGTATTTATTCATTACTTTTATCACATATTGCCACATCCACCTTTAGGAATGAGTCTGCAATCTCAATGCTTATCAAAAGTTACATTCTCTTCAAGGAATGGATCATAATCAGCAGCCTGCTTTATTATTTTTCATACCAATTTGATGGTAAACATTGCCTTCACCTTTTGAAGGATATATTTTGAGAACCATCATTGTTCTCTTATTTTATGATTACCATAATGATGACTATTATTATTTTTCCATTTGTCACACCAATGTTCATTCGTCAACCATTTGTCTTCATTTAGACTTATTATGCACTGCTATCACATTCACTTCAAGAATGGAGCAAATCAAGTGAGACAAGCTTCATGCTTTTTCATGAAAAACACATTATTATTTTTTTAGTCATCATTATATCATCAATATGGTGCATTGGGACTCAAACCCAATACCTTACCTATATAAAGGCATGTTAGGCCATAATGAGTTGGGACTCTAACTCAACTCTTATCATCATGGTGCATAAGGACTCGAACTCAAGTCTTACTCTCATGGTGCGTTGGGACATGAACCCACCGTCTTACCCTCAATTAATGGCATCATATGCCAAAGTTTACTGGAATTCACCCTTGAGGATTCAAAAATATATCGGATCGTAATTATATGCAAAAGTAAATTAAGTTTTAATAAAACATAAAATATTACCGTTCTTGCTTTTGGTGGTCTGATGCATAACTGAAGCTTTAAAAGTATTATAAAAATTAATGGCAAAAATCATTTATCTCTCATAACTTACCTGCCGTATAACATTCTAAATTATCTGATTCTGCAAAGTCCTTTAATTGAAAAAATCATTGACAATATTTATGCATGGCTGGTTTTAAAAATTTACTGGCATCATTTCTAAAAATGAGAATGGGATTGCTTCTAAGTAAAAATGATTGTGCTTAAAAATAATAGAATTAGATTTATAATTTATCACATGTCTATGCAAATGTATCATTGTTGCACGATTCAAAATGCAATCCTTTTGGGGTTAATATTAGTCTTAATTTTCATGAATTTGAAGCAAGAAGATATAACACTCATCATCAAATTGAATAAGATGATACGTCAAACTAAGGTCTAGCAAACATTATCATCAAATGAGACTGGCTTGAGATCAATATGAGGTTAACTATGCTATTGCAGTATAAAATTTTATCTTTCTCATCATTATGCATATAAGACTAAATTAATGACACGGCAGTGTCATCTTTAGTGCTTACCACAAAATCTTTATCGAGATGTAATGAAAGTTTTCCTTGGCAAAGCAGCAAAAGCAGTTGTAGCTTCCATGGAAGGTTTTCACTTCTTTTAGGAAGTATTAGAGGAAATAAAATAGCATTCGTGCTGATAACTTGTTATGAAATTAAAATAATTTAGTAAAACATAAACAGGAAATGTTGTTATGAAATAAAATCAATTTAGTAAAACATGAACAAGAAATAGAGATGGAGAGAAGGAAGAGATTTTTTTCTTTAATTGTGTTTATTTTCCTATCTATTACAAGGCCTTTATATAGACATGAAAAGTGAAGAATCACTATTGCAAAATATGTCATTGAACATGTCATTAAGCATTTGAGAGGAATATCATGGAGGAGGTTATGGAGTTACAATCATAACTCCATAATTATTAGAGTATTGGGAGTTATTGAGATAATGGAGAAGAATAGACATCCACCATAATTTAATTTTCTTATAACAGTTTAATGTTTATTTGGATGATTCCTGTTTTAATAAACATAATACTCCAATTGTCATAATCACAACATATCCTATCTAGTAATCCGTCAATTACATTCCAATACGCCTTCAAACTATTTTTTACGGGCGATATATTAGCTCAATTCGCTTTACATGTTATTATTATTTTCATGTTATTTTTGTTACTTAAGATGAGATTTATAGACCGATTACTCTTAACTTAAATTGCGTCAACTTATAATATAATGGTGAAAAACAATAATATTGCTTTTCGTGGGAATTAAACATGTTGTATAATTACAAACACTCTAACTTTTCGATCTAAAACGAGTAAACACATTAATGACTTGCCAATTTATTTTAGTTTTGACGTCAACTTATAATGGTGAAAACGACAAAATTTTCCTGTTTGTGGGAATTAAACACGCTACATAAGTAAAAGCTTTCTGATTTTTGCTCTAAAACAAATAAACATGTAAATGACTTACCAGTTTATTTAAGAACAAAAAGAATATTACACGTAATTTGAACTCATACTTAGGCTTTGTAGTCGGAGGTTGGTGTCTAGATAGTCAGCGCTTCCGGTATTATGATTACTTATTAGTTGATTCTAACGACTTGGGTAAACAAGTAACTTACCAAAAATTATTTTTATGACCTTCAACGATTTTCTTTTAAGAATATTTTTGGATTTTGGTAATACTTGAGATTAATTGGTTTATAGCTTTTGTAATCGACGGGATATATAAGAGGCAAAATTATGACTTGGGTGGTGAGACTCATTTTAATTGGGAAGATGCCTATTTTTGCATGTTTTACATTTATTATTAGTCTTATACACCGATAACTGTTTATTATACGCGGTATCAGACTATAGAACATGTTATTTTTTAAAGTTTGTTTTAAATATTTGACCAATACTTATAACTTAGAATATGACAAAGACTTAACAAATTATTAAATACACATATATAATGGCTAAACAATTAATTAAATTGTGGAAGCTTTAAACACTGTAAATATTTTGTAATTTCTACACTAGAGCTGCTCTTGGGGATTTAAAGGAAATATATGACTCTTGACTCTTTTAGATTAAAAACCGACGTGATAGATTTAGTTAAATGTGGTCGTCTTAGTCATAAGTATTTCTTTCTTGTTAATAAATGTTTTGTTGGCTTTACTTCATTTTCAATAAAAAATATTAAACTAAAATTAGAATACATAAAAAATGTTTGTTATAGTCACTACAAATTTGATAGCGAAAAAGGGATTAGCTGGGATTTACTATTGCTACATCTGCTTTAATTGCTAATTTCCTCGATCTAGAAAAGTAAAATTGGCGTAAATTGTAATCCAAAAGAATCCGAGTCCAAACTTATGACCAAACTACAAATGACAAAAATGAGTTTTGGCCTATTATTTTTTGTTTTCTACACAGAAAAATAAAAACAAAAGAAGAAAAACGAGATGAAGGGGTTAATTATTTTGTGCCTTTTCACATACAGTGCAAGATAGTTCTGACTAGGGGTGTTCATAAAAACCCGAAAAACCGAATCAAATCGAAACCAATCAAAAAATTAATATTTTTTAGGTTTGGTTTGGTTATGGTTTTAAATTTTAAAACCGGTCAAATTTGGTTTGGTTTTGGTTTTATTTAAACAAATAACCGAAAAAACCGAACCAAACCGACTATAAAAGTAGTTATTTAAATTTATTATTACACCTATATATATGTATATTTTTATATAAAGTTTCTAAAATTTTATGGTACATATTAGTCATTTGTATTTTTAGTCTAGTTTTTTGCTATTATAATAATCTAATTCTTTTTACATTCTAGTTTGATTGGTAGTTTTCTTTTGCTAAATATAAGAATTTATTTCATGTTAAAAATAATCGATTTTTAATTGAGTACTTAAATTATTCATCACTATTTGATTCAATTATCATCTATATGATAGATTTCTCAAAGAGCAATTGGTTTGATAGCGTTACGTTGAAAATGTAGTTGCCGGAATATGCGTTTGGTAGTTTATGTCTATATTTAAGAAAAAACCGATAAATAACTGAAAAACCGACAAAAACCGAATCGATAAAAAATCGACTTAATTGGTTTGGTTTGATTCCAATATTTGAAAAACTGACTTACTTGGTTTGATTTCTTTTTAGAGAAAAACCGACTCAAACCGAACCATGAGCACCCTAGTTTTGACTTTGTTTAATAAGGACAAAAATCTGAGTTTTCTATGTTGTCTTCATCTTCCTGGTAAAAATCTGAGACCAAAAATCTGGTCATTTACTAGTTGGATCATAGATTTACTTGAACCTATAATGTGAATCCACCTTCTTCTTCTTTTTCTTATTTACTCCCTTTTTGTCTTGCATCAAGAAATCTCTTCAGAAAATGAAAAATAGTGATTAATTTCAATCTGTTTAAATTTGATGGAGCCAACCGTATTTCAGATCGGAACGAAGAGTTTACCGAGTATATAAAATATATCCGAGTTAACTTAGATACTACTCACACAACCGCTTTAACTAAAAATATCCGACAAATATATAATACATGTATAATTTATATGTAATATGTATATAATTATATATAATTAGTGTATAATTTATGAATAACGATCAAGAAGAGTAGACACCAAACTCGACCGGCCATCTGGGTAAGAATCTCATACAAAATTATTATCTTGTAAGATGTTTCTTTGTGGAATTTATATCTAAGATCAGGTCAAAAAGAGAGAATACTTTGTACATATAAAAGATCGGAATTTTCATGTTAAGTGTGTCCGCAGGCGGCCTAACCTTAAAGCAAGTGAAACACTTCCTTTAGACCCTAAAATTTTAAGGGTCCCAAAATTATTATTTCTCTATATATAGTAGTATATTATTTATATAATTATCTCTTATTATTGATAAATTTATTTCTTTATTGTCATATTAATTTTTAATAACTCGATTTCTTCCTCTAATTAATATAACTAAAATAGTTTCTGTCAATCTTATTTTACTTAATTATATTTCTCTATTCATTAGTTGGTCACGTAACTATACCTAATAATCTAACTTATTATTTATTTTCCTTACATAAATTATACTCTCTTCGTCCCAATTTATATGAAAGTGTTTGACTGGACATGGAGTTTATGAAATAAAGGAAGACTTTTGAAACTTGTAATCTTAAATAAATCATAGAAATTTATGGGCTAGAAATCATCTCATTAGTGGTAAAAAAAATCTAAAGTTGAATTGATACCAAATATAGAAAAGGACTTACTAAAAAAAAGGAGTCACTTAAATTGGGATGGAGGAAGTATGTTTTCTCGATTCTCCCATTTCAGTTGTGATGCAATCAACATTAAATTCATTTAATTTTTTATACTTTATAAAACTAAGTTCTCATTTTTTTTAATTCCACGTCCTCACTTGTCTAATTTTAAAAAAAATGATGTTCATTAAATAATATATTATAATTATGGCCAATATTTTGGCTAATGGTGTCCATCTCACATAAGCATAAACATCTTTGCAAAGTGTAGACTTTGTTGGCAATATTCTTTGTGACCCAAAAATATTGCATTGTGTGGTAGACATCATTTACACAAGTTGTATCTCTTCTTTTACACCTAAGAGGTCAAGACCTTTTTGCCTATAAAAGGGAAAAACATTAGTTCATTTTAGACACAACCAACAAGACTTGAGTCTTCATTTCTTGTTTCTTCCTTTTCTCCTTTATTAAGAGTGTTTTGTATGAGAGTTTAGTGTTGGGAAGCACTTCTGTGAACCCTTTATTTGGAGTGATTTTATGAGGTTATTCCCTTAGGGTATTTGGGATTAATTAGAATATTTACTCTAATTTTGTACTCTCTTTTGTACTCTTATTGGTATAGTGAAATTGCTCATCTCTGCTTATGGACGTAGGTCATACTGACCGAACCACGTTAAATTCGTGTCTTCTTTATATGCTTTAATTGCCGTTGTTATCAACTTCCATTGTATTTGTTATTGCTATTATAACATTGTTTGGCTATATTCCGCACTACCCGGGTTCACGATCCTAACAAATTGGTATCAGAGCCGGATCTAACCAGGTTTATTTCAGTAGCCAATATGACTTTAACAAAGACTTATGTTGAGAAATTTGATCGAAGTGCAAACTTCGGAATGTGGCAATTAAAGATGGAGGTTATCCTAATTCAGGATGGCTTAGATTTGGCGTTGCAAGGAAAGGAGAAGAAGCCGGATAAAATGACGGATGAGGAGTTTACCGTCATAGACAAAAAGGCAAAAGCAGGTATCATTTTAAATCTCTCAAATGAGGTTTTACGTGAAATTTCTGTAGAAACCACAGCCAAAGGCATGTAGGAAAATTGAAAACCTTACATATGAAGAGGACGGTGGAAAATAGACTTTAGCTGAAGCAGAAGCTTTATACAATTCGTATGGGTGAAGGTACCTCTATTCTATCTCATCTTGATACCTTTGATTCCATTCTTATGGATTTGAGTAATATAGATATTGAAATTAAAGATGAGGATCAAATCGTGTTACTGCTTTGTTCTCTACCCCATCTTTTAAGCATATAAGAGATAATATGCTTTATGCAAAGGATAATATCTCTTATAAGGATATTAAATCTATCTTAAAATCAAAAGAATAAATAGATAGTGATATTACTAGGGAAGCTAATGGAACTCAAGCGGAAGTTGGCTTGTTTGTTATGGGCAAATCCGACTCCATATCCAGATACAATAATTTAAAGTGTCGATATTGTCATAAGAAAGGTCACATTATCTCTGAATGCTATAAACTGGAAAAAAAAAAAGCATAAAGAAAGAAAAAATGAGCACAAAAATACTGACACCACCAAAGCTAGTGTAGCAATTGATGAGATTGAGGAAACTATATTTTTAGCAACTGAAATAAGTTTCAGATTAGACAATGAGTGGATTTTAGATTCCGGTTGTTCACGTCATATGTGTCCTAGTAGGGACTTGTTTTCTATATATGATTCAGTTGCAGGTGGAGTTGTCCAACTAGGTAACAATGTTACTTGTAACGTTATTGGCAAAGGTGCAATTCGGATCAGAATGCACGATGGTGTGGTGAGAACTCTCACCGATGTTAGATATGTTCCTAAGTTGAAAACAAATCCCATCTCCTTGGGCACTTTAGAATCCCTTGGGTGCAAATTCACCAGTGAAGATGGAGTTCTAAAATATTTTCAAGGTGCTCTTGTGATCATGAAAGCACACAGATCTGGTTCGTTGTATACTTTATTGGGCTCCACTGTTATAGGCCCTACTACAGTTTCGGTATCAGACAACTTGTCTGATTTTGATGGCATTAAATTTTGACATATGCCCATTGAGGCTTTTGCAGAGAAGGTGGAGCAAATTTACTATATTAGCCAAAATTAGGCCAATGTGGAGATTTATAATTATGGACAATATTTTGGCTAATGGAGTCCATCTCACATAAACATAATCATCTTTGCAAAGTATAGACTTTGTTGGCAATATTCTTTGGGACCCAAAAATATTGCATTGTGTAGTGGGTATCATTTGCACAAGTTGTATCTCTTCATTTACACCTAAGAGGCCAAGACTTTTTTGTCAATAAAAGGGAAGGCTATTAGTTCATTTTAGACACACCAATAAAACTTGAGTCTTCATTTCTTATTTCTTCCTTTCCTCATTTATTAAGAGTGTTTTGTATGAGAGTTTAGTGTTGGGAAGTACTTGTGTGAACCTTTTTGTGATGACCCAAAATGTCATCTTTAAATTTAATAAGTAATTCTGTGTTTTAAGACCTCAAAAAGTACCATTTATCATTCCTCGACTTGCGTGCGCAGTCCGTAAAATTTTCCGAAAAGTTTTCATGTGAAAAATGGATTAAAATGTGAAATAAAGCTTTAAAACTCAACCTAGTTGACTTTGGTCAACATATTTAGCAAACGGACCCAGATCAGTAGTTTGACAGTTCCGGTAGCTCCGTATCATGATTTAGGACTTGGGCGTATGCCCGAAATTTAATTTGGAGATCCCTAACTCAAGTTATGATCATTTAACGGAACTAATAATTTAAAGGCTAAAGACTTCCAAGTTTTACTCATGTTATGTCATTTATGACTCTTGTTATGTCATTTATGACTCATGTGCCAAATTTGAAGTCATTCCGGATTCATTTAATATGTTTTGGCACAAGATTTGCAAATTGAAAAGTTTAAAACTTAAAAGTTCGAATCGAGGTGTGAATTATAATTTTGATGTTGTTTGGCGGGAATTGAAAACCCGAGTAAGTCCGTATTATGTTTCTGAACCTGTTGGTATATTCGGACGGGTCCCGGGTACCCCGAGTGTTATTCGAATCGAAATCGGAACAAGAATTAGACTTAAGCAAAAATCTTAAATTTGGCCTTCTGGTGTAATCGCACCTGTGGATTTTAGACCACAGGTGAAAGCTCGCAGAAGTGAGCCTTCCATCGCAAATGCGCCCGGGCGTGGCTGGGCAAAAGTCCGCACGTGCGGAAACCTGCACGCACCCGCACGTCCGCAAAAGTGGATACAGTAATCGCAGAAGCGGAGGTTAGCGCAAGTGCGCATTTTTGCTTCCGCAGGTGCGAGACCTCGCCCGGCAGCCCATTTCGCAGATGCAAGCTCGCATGTGCAAGTCTAGGCACTGCAGGTGCGGAAATGCCTCGACAGTGTATATATCGAAGAGTCCGATATTTTTACTCATTTTGGTCATTTTGAGCTCGGTTAAGGCGAATATTTGGGCGATTTTTACGGAAAATATTGGGGTAAGTGTTACTTATCCTATATTGATTATATTTCATGATTCCATACTCGTTTATATCATGAATCCGTGAATTTATGGAAGAAAAATCAGATTTTTCTAAAATCTTCCAAAAACGAAAAAGTTAGATTTGAAGGTCCATTTGACATCGGAATTGGATAGTTTTTGTATGGTTGAACTCGTAGCGGAACGGGGTCCCACTGTCGAATATTTTAATAAATTTCAGATTTTTATCCGGAAAAATTAGTAAATTCATATGGAATTAATTTCTATGATTAGTATTGAATATATCGAATTGTTTGTGAATAGATTTGAAGCTTTTGGAGATAAATTTAAAAGAAAAAGTTGTGGTTGAGTAATTTATTGGAATTTACAAAACGAGGTAAGTGTCGTGGTTAACCTTGACTTGAAAAAATAGAACTCTTAAATTATTTGTTATGTGAAATATATGTGAATGACGTATAGGCGAGGTGACGAGTGTCTATATGTCGTCAAATTAATTGTTTGCCTGCTTACTTGAAAAATCATAAATTATTTTAAATCATGAATTTATTATTATAATAATTATTTTTCTCATATTCTTTGTCAAATATTAATTCTTGAATTCATGCATTAATTGTTACATGCTATTTGAATTATGTGCCTTACTTGTTATTTGACATTTAGCATACTAAATATTAAACTGCATATTTTCTCTTTGATTTCCATAATAATTTACTATTTGCCTTTGTTTGTTTTATAATTAAATTATAGTTATTGTATGCTTGTTGTCTTATAATTCTATATTAATTATTGCATTTATTGGGAAAATTTCTTTTATAAGAATTGATAAATGAATATGTTGAAGGAGCGTGTTGCACGCCGCAACAGAATTAATTATAATGAATATATTGGAGGATCGGGTTGCACGCCGCAACAGACCTATTTAAAAGTCAATATTGGGGGAACGGGTTGCACGCCGCAACAGACTTATTTAAAAGTCTATATATACTTGATTGAAATAAATATATGGCAGACTTGATTAAAATAAATATATTATGAGAGCGGGTTGCATGCTGCAACGGAAATTGATGGAAATGATAATTGGTTATGAATGTTGGGTTGGCTTCAATTATTATAAATGAGTTATTTGATTTATTTCTATTATTTATTATTGTTACTAATATTGCGTACAGGTTAATGTAAGTGACCCGCCTTAGCCTCGTCACTACTTCGTCGAGGTTAGGCTCAGCACTTACCAGTACATGGGGTCGGTTATACTGATACTACACTCTGCACTTTTGTGCAGATTTCGGAGTTGGTCCCAGCGGTGTACCATAGACTTGCTCCGATTTCAGCTACTAGAGGAGACTTGAGGTATAACTGCACGACGTCCGCAGTTTCTGAAGTCCACATCTACTTTACTTTAGCTGTGTGTTTATTATCAGACAACTTTATCTTGTTCAGACCCTTATTTGTATTATTCTAGAAGCTCGTGCACTTGTGACACCAATTCTGGGATGGTATTTAGACACCGTTATTTTTATGGATTATTCATTATATTTTAGACTTTACTTCCGAATTTGTTCTTTGTTATTAACAAATTTAAAAATTGTTTTAAAGATGGATAATATTATTCTAACGTTAGGCTTGCCTAGCAAGTGAAATGTTAGGCGTCATCACGGTCCGAAGGAGGGAATTTCGGGTCGTGACAGTTGGTATCAGAGCACTAGGTTACATAGGTCTCACGAGTCACGAGCAAGCTTAGTAGAGTCTGAAGGATCGGTACGGAGACGTCTGTACTTATCTCTTAGAGGCTATGAAGTTTAGGAACAATACCACTTCTTTCTTATTCTGTCGTGCGATTTTATTCTATACTTATCTCGCAGATGGTGAGAACACGTAATACCTCTACCGATGGTCGGGGACCAGAACCCCCGGTGGAAACTATGGCCAGGGGTAGAGGTCGAGGACGAGTTCATGCTTGAGGCCGAGGCAGAGGCCGAGGTAGAGCTTAGTCCAGAGCTCGAGCAACTGTACCTATTGAAGAACCTCAGGTGGACCTTCAGGAGGAGGTTCCAGTTCAGAATGTACTAGTTGGACTAGTTCAGGTCCCAGAAGGATTCATAGCCACTCCAGTACTTCAGGACGCTCTAGTCCGTTTGGCACCAGCTGTCTCACAGGCTGGGGGAGGAGCACAAACTCCTACTACTCCCGCTCCAGAGCAGATGGCTCCCCAGAATCAGGCTCCAGCAGCCCCGCCAGTTGGGGTAGTTCAGCCAGTTGTTGCGGCACAGATCGGTGATAGGCCCACCATGTCTTTTGAGGCCTTATTGAGACTGGATAAGTTTACCAAGCTCTTTCCAGTTCACTTCAGTGGTACACCTTCTGAGGACCCACAGGATTATCTTGAACGCTGCTATGAGGTGCTGCGGAATATGGGTATAGTTGAGACCAATAGGATTGATTTTGCTGTATTTCAGATGACGGGTTCCGCCAAGAGGTGGTGGAGAGATTATAAATTGACCCGACCAGTCGGATCTCCTGCACTTACATGGGAGCAGTTCTTCCAGCTATTTTTGGAAAAGTTCCTCCCTATCACACTAAGAGAGGAATTCCGCAAGCAATTTGAGCGTCTACAGCAGGGCAGTATGACTGTTACTCAGTATGAGTCCTGTTTTGTGGATTTGGCCCGTCATGCTCTCCTTTTACTACCTACAGAGGGAGAGTGAGTGAGGAGGTTTATTGAGGGATTCACTCACCCTATCAAACTTCAGATGGCCAAGGAGACCGGAAGTGAGATTTCTTTTCAGGCGTTTGCTAATGTCACAAGGAGAATCGAGATGGCTCTTGCACAGGAGAGAGGGCAGAGGTCCGATAAAAGGCCTCGTCAGTTTGGTGGTTTCAGTAGTGCCTCTTCTGGAGGCAGAGGTAATTTTGGTAGGGGTCATCCTCCCAGACCGTTTCATTCAGCACTTCATGTATCTCCTGGTGCTTCAGGGAGTCACAGTTCTATTATGCCTTACTCTAGGCAGCCAGTATTCACTGCACATTCAGCTCCTATCAGTGCATCACCACTCCAGAGTTACTACATCGGTTATCCGGCCCATTTGGGTCAGCTTCAGCAGCAACGACATCAGGATGGGTGTTATGAGTGTGGAAACATTGGTCACATCAGGAGGTATTGCCCTAGATTGGCGAGTAACAGATCTCGACAAGATTCTCGTGCCATCATACTGGCACCGGTTGCTTCACCGCCTGCTCAGCCAGCTAGAGGTAGTGGTTAGGATATTAGAGGTGGAGGTCAGTCCATTAGAGGTGGAGGTAAGACCGTTAGAGGTGGAGGCCAGCCAGCTAGAGGCCGTCCCAGAGACGCAGTTCAGAGTAGTAAGGCCTAGCCCCGATTTTATGCTTTTCTAGCTAGGCCTGCGGCCGAGTCATCTGATGCTGTGATCACAGGTATTATTCCAGTTTGCCATAGAGATGCTTCAATTCTATTTGATCCAGGATCTACTTATTCCTATGTGTCCTCCTATTTTGCTTCATATTTGGTTGTGCCTTGTGATTCTCTGAGTGCTTCTGCGTGTGTATCTACACCAGTGGGAGACTCTATTGTAGTAGATCATGTCTATCGTTCGTGTGTGGTTACTATTGGTAATCGTGAGACTAGTGTGGATCTTCTACTTCTTGATATGATAGATTTTGATGTCATCTTGGGTATGGATTGGATGTCCCCTTATCATGCTATATTGGATTGTCATGCCAAGACAGTGACCCTAGCTATGCCGGGGTTACCTCGGTTAGAGTGGAAAGGAACTCCTAGTCATTCTGCCAGTAGAGTTATTTCTTATATGAAAGCTCAGCGTATGGTAGAAAAAGGGTGTCTAGCCTATTTGGCTTATATTCGCGATCCCAGTGCGGATGCTCCTTCTATGGACTCAGTACCAGTTGTTCGTGAATTTCCAGAAGTATTTCCTATAGATTTGCCGGGGATGCCACCCGACATAGATATTGACTTCTGTATTGATTTGGCTCTGGGCACTCAGCCCATTTCTATTCCACCATACTGTATGCCCCCTCCATAGTTGAAAGAATTGAAAGAGCAGTTACAAGACTTGCTTGATCAGGGATTTATTAGACCCAGTGTCTCACCCTGGGATGCACCAGTATTATTTGTAAAGAAGAAAGATGGATCTATGTAGATGTGTATAGATTATCGGCAGTTGAACAAAGCCACTATCAAAAACAAATATTCGCTGCCAAGAATTAATGACTTATTTGATCAGCTTCAGGGTGCCAAGGTATTTTCGAAGATCGATTTGAGGTTTGGTTACCATCAGTTGAAGATTAGGGCATATGATGTCCCTAAAATAGCTTTTCGAACTCGGTATGGGCATTACGAATTCCTAATGATGTCATTTGGGTTGATAAATTCCCAGCATCATTTACGGATTTGATGAATCGGGTGTTCAAGCCTTATTTGGATTCTTTTGTGGTTGTATTCATTGATGATATCTTGATTTACTCCAGCAGTCGAGAGGAACATGAGCAACATCTTCGAAGTGTTTTTCACACCTTGAAGAATAATCAGTTATATGCCAAGTTTTCAAAATTTGAGTTTTGGTTAGACTCAGTTGCCTTTTTGGGGCATGTTGTATCGGCAGAAGGCATAAAAGTGGATCCTAAGAAGATTGAGGTTGTTCAGAATTGGCCTAGACCTACTTCAGTTACAGAGATCCGGAGTTTCCTGGGTTTAGCAGGTTATTATCGTCGGTTCGTGGAAGGGTTTTCATCTATAGCAAGCCCATTGACCAGATTGACCCAGAAAGGTGTCCCATTCAGATGGTCAGACGAGTGTGAGTTGAAGCTTTCAGAAGCTCAAGACCGCTTTGACTACGGCGCCAGTGTTGGTATTACCCACAGGTTCAGGATCGTATACGGTATATTGTGATGCATCTCACATTGGGCTTGGTGCAGTATTAATGCAAGATGGCAAGGTAATTGCATATGCGTCGCGGCAGTTGAAAGTTCACGAGAAGAATTATCCTGTTCATGACTTAGAATTGGCAGCCATTGTTCATGCGCTGAAGATTTGGAGGCATTACCTCTACGGTGTCTCGTGTGAGGTATTTACTGATCATCGTAGCCTTCAGTATCTGTTCAAACAAAAAAATCTTAATTTGAGGCAGAGAAGATGGTTGGAGTTGTTGAAAGACTATGATATCACCATTTTGTATCACCCCGGAAAGGCCAATGTGGTGGCCGATGTTTTGAGTAGAAAGGCTGTTAGTATGGGCAGTCTTGCGTATATTTTGATTGGTGAGAGGCCATTAGCTGCAGATGTTCAGACTTTGGCTAATCAGTTCGTGATGTTAGATATTTCAGAACCCAATCGGGTTCTAGCTTGCACAGTCGCCTGGTCTTCTTTATATGAGCGCATCAGAGAGAGGTAGTATGATGATCCTCATTTACTTGTCCTTAAGGACACGGTACGACACGGAGATGCCAAACAGGTTACTGTGGGGGAAGATGGGGTTCTGCGAATGCATGGTCGTATTTGTGTGCCTAATGTGAATGGGCTTCGTGAATTAATTCTTGAAGAAACACACAGTTCCAGGTATTCTATTCATCCAGGTACCACCAAAATGTATCAAGATTTGCGGCAACATTATTGGTGGAGGAGAATGAAAAAGTATATAGTTGCATATGTAGCTCGGTGTCTGAATTGTCAGCAAGTTAAGTACGAGCATCAGAGACCTGGTGGATTGCTTCAGAAGTTAGAAATTCCTGAGTGGAAGTGGGAGCGTATCACTATGGATTTTGTTGTTGGGCTCCCACGGACTCAGAGAAAATTTGACGCAATTTGGGTCATTGTGGACAGGTTGACCAAGTCAGCACATTTCATTCCAATGGCAGTTACCTATTCTTCAGAGAGGTTAGCTGAAATTTACATTCGTGAGATTGTCTGCCTTCACGGTGTGCCCGTGTCTATTATTTCAGATCGAGGTACGCAGTTTACCTCACATTTCTGGAGGGCTGTACAGCGTGAGTTAGGCACGCGGGTGGAGTTGAGTACAATATTTCATCCACAGACAAACGGACAGTCAGAGCATACTATTCATATATTGGAAGATATGCTTCACGCTTGTGTTATAGACTTTGGAGGTTCTTGGGATCATTTATTGCCACTTGCGGGGTTTGCTTATAATAATAGCTATCAGTCGAGCATTCAGATGGCTCCATATGAGGCATTATACAGAAGGCGATGTCGATCGCCAGTTGGTTGGTTTGAACTGGGAGAGGCTCGGTTGTTGGGTACCGATTTGGTACAGGATGCCTTGGATAAGGTCAAGATTATTCAGGATCGAATTCGCACAGCTCAGTCTAGGCAAAAGAGTTATGCCGACCGTAAAGTTTGTGATATTGCATTCATGGTTGGAGAAAGAATATTGCTCTGTGTTTCACCTATGAAAGGTGTAATGAGGTTCGGAAAGAAGAGCAAGTTGAGCCCTAGGTATATCGGACCCTTTGAAATTCTTGAAAGGGTGGGTGAAGTAGCCTACATGCTTGCATTACCACCTAGTTTATCAGCGGTTCATCCGGTGTTCCATGTGTCAATGCTCCGAAAATATCATGGTGATCCGTCCCATGTGTTAGATTTCAGCTCAGTCCAATTGGACAAAGATTTGACTTACGAGGAGGAGTCGATGGCTATTCTAGCCCGGCAGGTCTGACAGTTGAGGTCTAAGAGTTATTCTTCAGTTCGGGTGCAATGGAGAGGTCAGCCGGTAGAGGCATCTACCTGGGAGTCCGAGTCGGACATGCGGAGTAAATATCCACACCTTTTCTCCAGCTCAGGTACTTTTTCTAACTCCGTTCGAGGACGAACGTTTGTTTTAGAGGTGGAGAATGTGATGACCCAAAATATCATCTTTAAATTTAATAAGTAATTCTGTGTTCTAAAACCTCAAAAAGCACCATTTATCATTCCTCATCTTGCGTGCGCAATCCGTAAAATTTTTCGGAAAGTTTTCATGTGAAAAATGGATTAAAATGTGAAATAGAGCTTTAAAACTCAACTGAGTTGACTTTGGTCAACATTTTTAGCAAACGGACCCAGATCAGTATTTTGACAGTTTCGGTAGCTCCGTATCGTGATTTGAGACTTGGGAGTATGTCCAAAATTTAATTTGGAGGTCCCTAACTCAAGTTATGACCATTTAACACAACTAGCAATTTAAAGCCTAAAGGCTTCCAAGTTTGACCACGGGGTTGACTTTTTGATATTGAAGCCGGAATCAGATTCTGGAAATTTGAATAGCTCCACTATGTCATTTATGACTTGTGTGCCAAATTTGAAGTCATTCCGGATTCATTTAATATGTTTTGGCACAAGATTTGCAAATTAAAAAGTTTAAAACTTAAAAGTTCGAATCGAGGTGTGAATTGTAATTTTGATATTATTTGACGGGAATTGAAACCCTGAGCAAGTCCGTATTATATTTATGGTCTTGTTGGTATATTCGGACGGGTCCCGAGTACCCCGAGTGTGATTCGAATCGAAATCGGAACAAGAATTGGACTTAAGCAAAAATCTGAAATTTGGCCTTCTAGTGTAATCGCACCTGCAGATTTTTGACCGTAGGTGCGAGCTCGCAGAAGCGAGCTTTCCATCGCAGATGCACCCGGGCGTGGCTAGGCAAAAGTTCATAGGTGCAGAAACTTGCACGCACCCGCGCGTCCGCAGAAGCGGAGGTCAACGCAGGTGCACATTTTTTCTTCCGCAGGTGCAAGACCTCGCCTCACAACCTATTTCGCAGATGCGAGTCCAGGCACCGCAGGTGCGGAAATGCCTGGGCAGTGTATATATCGAAGAGTCCGATATTTTTACTCATTTTGGTCATTTTGAGCTCGATTAAGGCGAATATTTGGGCGATTTTCACGGGAAACATTGGGGTAAGTGTTCCTTATCCTATATTGATTATATTCCATAATTTCATACTTGTTTATATCATGAATCCGTGAATTTATGTAAGAAAATCAGATTTTTCTAAAATCTTCCAAAAACGAAAAAGTTAGATTTGAAGGTCCATTTGACATCGAAATTGGATAATTTTTGTATGGTTGAACTCGTAGCGGAATGGGCATTCGAATTTCGTGAGTTTTTTCGAGATTTGAGACGTGGGTCCCACTGTCGAATATTTTAATGAATGTTGAATTTTTATTCGAAAAAATTAGTAAATTCATATGGAATTAATTCCTATGATTAGTATTGAATATATCGAATTGTTTGTGAATAGATTTGAAACTTTTGGAGACAAATTTAAAAGAAAAAGCTGTGGTTGAGTAATTAATTTTAATTTGCAAAGCGAGGTAAGTATCGTGGTTAACCTTGACTTGAGGAAATAGAACTCTTAAATTATTTGTTATGTGAAATGCATGTGAACGACGTGTAGGCGAGGTGACGAGTGTCTATACGTCGTCAAATTAATTATTTGCCTGCTTACTTGAAAAATCATAAATTATTTTAAATCATGAATTTATTATTATAATAATTATTTTTCTCCTATTCTTTGTCAAATATTAATTCTTGAATTCCTACATTGTTATTTGACATTTAGCATATTAAATATTAAACTGCATATTTTCTCTCTGATTTTCATAATAATTTGCTATTTGCCTTTGTTTGTTTCATAATTAAATCATAGTTATTGTATGATTGTTGTCTTATAATTCTATATTAATTATTGCATTTATTGAAAAAATTTCTTCTATAAGAATTGGTAAATGAATATGTTGAAGGAGCGGGTTGCACGCCGCAACAGACTTATTTAAAAGTCTATATATACTTGATTGAAATAAATATATGGCAGACTTGATTAAAATGAATATATTGTGAGAGCGGGTTGCACGCTGCAATGGAAATGATAATTGGTTATGACTTTTGGGTTGGCTTCAATTATTATAAATGAGTTATCTGATTTATTTCTATTATTTGTTGTTGTTACTAATATAGCGTACAAGTTAATGTAAGTGAGCCGCCTTAACCTCGTCACTACTTCGTTGAGGTTAGGCTCAGCACTTACCAGTACATGGGGTCGGTTGTACTGATACTACACTCTGCACTTTTTGTGCAGATTTCGGAGTTGGTCCCAGCGGTGTACCATAGACTTGCTTGGATTTCAGCTACTAGAGGAGACTTGAGGTATAACTGCACGACGTCCGCAGTTTCTGAAGTCCCCATGTACTTTACTTTAGCTGTGTGTTTATTATCAGACAACTTTATCTTGTTCAGACCCTTATTTGTATTATTCTAGAAGCTCGTGCACTTGTGACACCAATTCTGGGATGGTATTTAGACACCGTTATTTTTATGGATTATTCACTATATTTTAGACTTTACTTCCGAATTTGTTCTTTGTTATTAACAAATTTAAAAATTGTTTTAAAGATGGATAATATTATTCTAACATTGGCTTGCCTAGCAAGTGAAATGTTAGGCGCCATCACGGTCCGAAGGAAGGAATTTCGGGTCGTGATACTTTTCTTTGGAGTGATCTTGTGAAGTTATTTCCTTAGGGTATTTGGGATTAATTAGAGTATTTACTCTAATTTTGTACTCTTATTGGTATAGTGAAATTTTTCCTCTCCGTTTGTGGACGTAGGTCACACTGACCGAACCACGTTAAATTCGTGTTTTCTTTATATGCTTTAATTGCCGTTGTTATCAACTTCCATTGCCTTTGTTATTACAATTATAATATTGTTTGGCTATATTCCGCACTATCCGGGTTCCCGATCCTAATGATAAATACATTATATATATATATATATATATATATATATATATATATATATTATGACCTCTTATTAAAGCTTTACTTTAAGCCTCGGGTGATGTTGGGCCGCGTAACAGTGAAATTAAGAGGATTAACCAATCTAAAATTGATACTATGTGGAAATTAAAGTTTCAAACTTTAATCGACGGGTGTTTGATAAATCATTTCTCTTTCTTCTTGTTTTCAATCATCTCAAAGACATACATGTTATTCAATTAACAAAATATAAATTGAAAATTTTCACTTAGACATTACATAAATTACTTTTTCTTTTTCTTTTCATTAAATTCATTGTTGAACCATTTGAATAAGTACGTTCAAATAAGTTTCTTCATTTATTAGCGGAGGTGGACCCCCAATTACAATAATCTAAAATTTTAAATTTTGGATCCTCCACCCCTCTGCTTAGAAGGATATATAAATGCGTCAAACACAAATATAAGTTATGTAACATTGAAAATTTACATATTCGTTTATATTATCAGTATAGTTTAATATGTGATATCATGTCATTTGAAAATTATTTTACCAGATCACCAGTTAATACTTATCATAGAAATTTATTTTTAATTACCTTATACTTGTCAAGATTTTTTTTTTACGGTTAGCAAATAAAACTTAAATCCATAAAATATTAGGAATATAAAAAAAAAATAGTGCTGCAAATAAACTATGTAAAGAAGCATCAATCTTTGCACGTGGAACTTTTCTTGTATTTTTTAAGAACAAGGAATTTCAAGAAACTGGCTGCGAAATCCCCCTTAAGTAGATAACGTTGAAACATACAAAGGAATTTTGCCATACGTAATCTCTCCTCTACACTTCGGGAAAAAAAAAGTGCAAGAAAGTGGAAGAATGTGGAAATGCATGCGCAACTACTCTCGTTCAGACGCCAATGCTAAACATCTGCACATTTACATGGCTTAAAATAAGAAAGGGCCTCTTTTCTATTCTTATGTGACTAAAAGACCAATCATTACTTTTATGATAGTAGCAACTCTAAGTGACATTATCAAAAATCTAAGTGAAAGTGATGGCAATAGGGGTTTTGAACAAAAGTGGCATTCTTATCTTTTGTTTGTGGAAGAGTGACATTGACAATATTGGCCTCTTATAAGGGACATGGCCATCAGATTGACGAAGCCGAGGTATCTTGAAAACAGACTTTCTACCTACACAAAGTAGGGGTAAGATCTGCATACATATTATCCTTTTCAAACCCCACATATAAAAACATATTAGGTATGTTGTTGTTTTATTGTTTGGACATGGTCATCGCCTCATCGGATATTCATTGGCTTCATTTTTATTTTATTTTTTCTTTGATATGTCTAAGAGACATAATTAGAAAATATGTACCTAAATGTTACACTCCCTTATCTTACCATCTGTTTGACAGAGAATTTTCAAACGACAAATCAGGTATATGTTAAAATTTATTATACATCAGGTTTTACAATTTTACACAACAAAAAAGTCGAAAAATTAAGGATATAGGAGTACTACAAGGTAGAAAGTTTATAATTTATAATTTTAACTGTGGGTCAAAATTGAGTTAATTATCTCAAGTCCAAAAATAAGGCAAGCTAATTTCCTAGGCAATTAATTGACTTCCTCAGGCTTTGCCATGACTAAAACTCAAATCGGTCCAACTAAATACAGGTTGAGTGTTTGATGTGTTAGCTTTAAAATAAGTTGGCGTCATCATATATTTAATTAATAAAATAAAATAAAATACTATATGCATAATATATATTCGAAACAACCACGCTCAAGATCTTGGTGGGACATGGGGTTAGCTGGAGACACCATTAAGCTTTCTTTGGATGCATGCATTGTATGTAATAAGACTCTGCAAATGGGAAAAAGATTATTCATAATATCAAACGATCTGACTCATTTTGGAATTTTGAAATAAAATAATCCCTACATATCAAGTGATCATTTCTCTAGTTGAAGGTCTAGTCATTCATACTCATGTTTCAATTCCAGATCTAACTTTCAACTTTTTTTCATGTCATCACCGTGATCATATCTCTATATATTAGAAATATAATATTCATAACCGTGGCCCATATCTAAGCAGCCCCATTCAAGCGGCGAAGTTGGGATTCACGAAGTTTGACAGCGCAACAAGAGCACAAAGCACTACTAAGGCGTTCGATGGGTGTATTTACGTCCTATATTTTTAATCAGAAATTTCGAATTTGAACCTTAAAGATTAGAAACATTTTAATAGGGAATATTTATGAGTCCTATTAATGAGTATATCTCGCACGAATTTGAATTAATCCGATCAGTGAGCTTACGAATACCAGCTACAAAAGAAAAAATATGATTTCATCTTCTAAAGAACTTAACACCTTAAGTTCAATTCTCTATAATATGTGTTGTTTTTCCTTTGTATAGCTAATAAACCTTGTTCAAATTTAGTTACTATGCACCTTCGTGTTATTATACCTCTAATTATATGTTCTAACATCTCCATGTTGAAACTTTCTTGATCCAATCTTATCTCATATCTATACACTATTGTATCTCTACCGGTATATATTCTTAGCCTAGCTATAATGTGGGGTTTGTCCAAAGAACTAATGAGTAGTAGCTTATTGAGAATTCACGTGTGGATGCAACTTTATTCTAAATCTTTCTTGATTTTGAAGGAGCTGAAGTAGGCACCAAATCCAAATGGACCCATCTCATATTAAACAATGATTAGAATTGGATTGAAATAATAGGATAAGGGAATTTATGTCATAGTCCTAACTATTTCAAGTTATGTGGGTAGTCAAGAAGCATGCCCTTTTCCTTTATAGATACTCCATACTACTTACAAGAATAGCTTCTTTCCACGCTTGAATGAGATTAGCTTCTGATATTGACAACGACTCCTCTTAGGCAATTATTAATAGATCCAAGAAAGAAAAAACATATGTATTCCTCTTTATTAAACTTATAATAATAATAAAAAAAAAAAAAAAAAGAAGGTGCAAAAGTATATATCTAACTAACCGTTTCAAGAAAAAACTGTCTTTTTCGGAGAATATACATCAACTAAAAAGATATGAGTACAAGATTTACTATTTCAATTATTAATTGAGCTTCTCGAAGGCATCCTTTTTCACTCAATTTTTAATTTGTTTGCAATCTAATGAAGCTTTTCGATTGAGGAAGATATTGGAAGATATTCGACGAATACTAACAATAAACAAATCTAGGTTAAACATATACATTCCAAATATTGTTTCAATGTGACTGTTATAATCAATGGGATTACAGTCCAACAACATCTCACAATAAATTAATTAGTTGAGTTTGATAATTATTTCTATTTGAGTCTTTTAAAGAATTGATTACTATTGTTGCGGAAGATCGTGGGTTAACTAGCACACAATCACACACAAAGCAAATAGAGAAGAAATATCAACACAAGGATTTAATGAGGTTCGACTAAGCCTAATCCTCGAGGCAAAAGCAGAGAGAATTTTCTATTATGAATGAGAAGAAAAGTACCATGCAATCTATATAATCCCCAACTACAACTCCTATATATAGATCCCAAATAGTCTCAAACCTATAAGATAAAGGTTTCCCAATTTGACAAAGACAATATGTTTTCTTTTCTCAAATTTATTAGGACAATGGGTATTCCCAAACTTATAGAGATTATGGGTTTTCTAAAAAATACAAGAAAATAATTCAAGCCATAAATAATAATCTTCCCCTTGGCTTGAATTCTCTTCATCAACAGGAACAACATCTCTCTACCTTGCCCTTAGCCCTCACAAGGGCTCTACCCATTTCCACACACATCAACCAAGTCTAGGCAACACCTAAACTTGTTAAGAGACTCAATCTCTTCAGCCATAACATTAATCCGTCAATTTGGTTCTGTACTCGAAATAGCTTCTGGATAGCTATAACACTCATACTCATGAATGATCTCTACAACTGCCAAAGCAAATCTCACGGGATTCGTATATCCAAGAAGATTCCCATCAACTATGTTTGCAAACCTTTGCGATCGGTTGATCACTCTCTTCTCTCTGCCTGTTGCAATGTTATATGGTTGATGTTGCACAAGTGCATTAATATTATCATCTTGATCAATATTTTGCACCTCCTCCACTTTCTCTACTTTAGAATTACTGGGCTGGGTTAGTAGAGATTCAATTTCTAGCTCTATGCGGCCACTAGCACTATAATATATTTCTGCTATTGCCTTTTCCCTCTGACTGTCCAGTAAGATAGATTCATTGAATGTTACATCTCTACTGATAATTAGCCTTGGAGTCTTTTGATCTGTGCACCACAACCTATAACCTTTCACTCCAGTTGCATACCCTAGAAATATGCACTTATTTTCTCTCGGCTCAAGTTTTCCATCCATCATATGAGCATAAGCAGGACAACCAAATATCCTTAAATTTAAATAATCAACAATCGAACCGGACCATACATCAAAGGGAGTTTTGAACTCAATAGTTGTGGATGGAGATCTGTTAACCAAATAACAAGTTGTATTGATTGCTTCAGCCCAAAAATCCTTGCTAGTACATGAGTGTGAAAGCATGCTTTGTGCCCTATCACAAAGCATTCTGTTCATACATTCTGCAATATCATTATGTTGTGGTATTCCGACACAAGTGCGGTGTCTCATTATGCCCTCTCTGCTGCAGAAATTATCGAACTCAAAATTACAAAATTCCAACTTATTGTCAGTTCGAAGACGCTTAACTTTTCTTTCCGTCTACCTTTCAACCATCGTCTTCCATTTAACAAATGTCAAAAATGCCTCATCTTTTATTTTCAGAAAATACACTCACACTATCCTTGAGTAATCATCAATCAAAGTCATAAAATACCTGGTACCACTCTTGGAAGAAACTTTGTTTGGACCCCTTAAGTCTGAATGTATATAATCTAACTTGTCTATGGTCTTATGCTCGACCTTTTTGTTGAATTTTACCCTTGTCCGTTTAGTAAACACACAATGCTCACAAAAATTCAAAACTTGATTTTTGTACCCATTCAGCAAATTCTGCTTACTCAACAAGGAAAATCCCTTATCACTCGTATGACTAAGTCGCAAGTGCCACAACTGAGACTGATTAAGATCACTTTTCCCATAAGCTACAACAACTTCCCCTTTAATTACACTAGCCTGAAGATGATATAATTTAGAATGCAGTTTACCTTCATGAGTACCATAGATCCTTTACACACTTTAAGTATTCCATTCTCGGAGTGAAACTTATATCCTTGATCATGCAATGTCGAAAGAGAAATTAAATTTCTCTTTCTCCGAGGGACATGCCAACACTCAATGTTTCTGACAATTCTATCGAACATTCTCAATCTGATGTTACCAATCTCTCTACTGATAATGAATTATCATCTCTCATGTATACAGTCCCACTGGCATGCTTGTAAGTTACAAACCAATTCTCATGTTGCCACATGTGTAAAGTAGTACCAGAATCAAGAATCCAGGAATTCTGCCCATGACTAGAACTCACGGCACAAACTTTTTCTACATAATCACTATCATCATAATTATTGCCAGTGTCAACAACATTTTTCGAATTATCTATTTGCTACTTTCTTCTTTTTTTCTTTCAGCTCGAGACAATCTCTCTTGTAGTGACCTTGCTCCACGCACTCCTAACAGTTCTGCTTCCTTGCTTTAGACTTCAATCTGGCAGTTAACTTTTTTCTGTTAAAGTCCTTTGGTTGTGTTCTTCCTCTACTCACAAGACTCTCACCCTCAGTTCTGTTATCTGGAAAACTTTTTTTCAACTCTTTAGATTTTAGTTTATTACTAACATCTTCCAGTGAAATACTGCCTTTCCCAGATAGTAGCATATCGGCAAAAGTATCATAAGATGGTAAAGAACATAACACAATCAAGGTCTGATCCTCGCTCTCAATATTGATATCCACGTCCTTCAGGTCCATTATAATTAAATTAAACTCATAAAGGTTAGTTTTAACAGGCGTGCCTTCGTTCATACGAAAATTGTATAACCTTTTTATCAGGTAGAGGCGATTTGTCAACGATTTCTTATAATATAGATCTTCCGGCTTCTTCCATGTTGTTGTTACAGAAGTTTCTTCAACAATTTTCCAAAGAACGCTATTTGTAACGCTCATGAAGATCGCACTCAAAGTCCTCTCCGATCTGCCTTCTCTCTCTCTCTTTCATCTTTTCAGGAAAATCTTCATCAATTACTTTCCATAACCCTTGTAACACCAGGGATGATTTCATCCTAATCTCCCATAGACTGAAACTAGAACCCCCGTCAAAATTCTCTACTTCGTACTTTGTTGAAGATGATGAAGACATCTTAACCCTAGATTATATGTAGAAACCTGAACCTTGCTTTGATACCAATTGTTGCGAAAGATCGTGGATTAACTAGCACACAATCACAGACAAAGCAAATAGAGAAGAAATATCAACACAAGGATTTAACGAGATTCGGCTAAGCCTAATCCTCGGGGCAAAAGCAGAGAGAATTTTCTATATGAATGAGAAGAAAAGTACCATATAATCGATCTATAGAATCCTCAGCTACAACCTCTCTCTATATATATCCCAAATAGTCACAAACCTATAAGAGAAGGGTTTCTCAATTTGACAAGGACAATAGATTTTTCTTTCCCAAATCTATTAGGACAATGGGTATTCTCAGACTTATAGGGATTATGAGTTTTTTTAAAAATACAAAAAAATAATTCAAGCCACAAATAATAACTATGCATGTTTACAATACAAAAAGCACTCATTACATGAAACTAATTTGAGAAGAAATAAATATTACTGTAAACATATTTTGAAACTAATCCAAGATGAAATAAAAAATAGGAAATATTGGATGAAGAAAAAAATCCCTTCAATTTATTAAACTAAGGGTGGCATGTGGGCCGGTTAGGACCGAGCCCGGCCCAGGATCGCAAGACCAAATGGGCGGTGGGCCTAAACGGTCCTAACCGAATAGGACCGGGCCCGTGGGGAGGTGGGCTGGTCCCATAGGCGAGGCCCGCTAGATCGGGACCGGTTGGAACCGGGATTAACTGAGAAGTGGGCCAGTTCAAGCGGTCCTAAACGGGCCTATCCGGGCCCAACGGCTAATTGTTTTTAAAAAAAAAAATTGCCACATTATAGCCGTTATGACATTTAAAATATGGCCATTTGGGCTGTCAAAAATAGTCGTTGGCTATTTATAAAATAGCCATTTAATCCCCCAACTTTGTTTTAATCCCAAACTTTATATAATTACACTTTTCTCTATTTTCAACTATAAATACCCCCTCATTCTTTCATTTTTTCTTACAAAATATATATATCGAATATAACTTGTTTTTGTCTTTAAATTTGAATTAAAAAATTTAGGTCACAATTCTATAATATAATTTACAAGGAATTGCCTTAGATATTTTTATTACCATTTTTTTCTCTAACTTCTATAAAAAAAATTTAAAAAATAAAAAGTACCTATTCGGCCCCCTTGAGCCCACTTAGGCCTGAGACCGTTAGTTCGTGGTCTTGGTCCCGGGACGGTTCCAACAAGAAGCCCGCGAAGTCCGGGACTACTTAGGACTGGCCCACATAGGACCGACTCACTTAGGACCGGGCCTACGAAACCCACTTAGGACCGGGGCCGACCCACATGCCATCCTTATATTAAACTGTAAGAAGCCCCGAGTGGTTAAGTTAGAGTCAATCATAACTTTTAAGATATTTTAATTAGGCTCGTGTCTTTTTAACGATCTTTTAAGGCCAAATACATATGTGGGCCCTCAAACTTGTCCCCTTTTGTCACTTGGACACCTAAACATAGGTTTGTTCCTATCAGGCACTCCAACTAAATTCATCTGTGCCAATTAAACACCTAAACATAAGGTTGTTCCTATCAGGCAATCCAACTAAATCACATTTGTGCCATTAAACACTGTCAAGGGAAAGGGCGCGTGAACATAAGAAAAACTTGTTGATTTTTTTTAATTATTATTATTATTATTATACTCCATATTATTATTATTTTATATATCCTAATATATTATTCCTATTAAAGCCAGATCGTCATTTTTTTCTTGGCAAAATCGAAGACAAAGTTGCTTGCAATTTTTTCAGGTGGTATGACAATGAAATTCTTAAGAAACCTAAGAGGGCAAGCAACTTTGCCTTCGATTTTGCCAAGAAAAAAAATGGCGATCTGGCTTTAATAGGAATAATATATTAGGATATATAAAATAATCATAATATGAAGTATAATAATAATAATAATAATAATAAATAAAAAAAAATCAACAAGTTTTTTTCATATTCACTCGCCCTTTTCCTGATAGGAACAACCTTATGATTAGGTGTCTAAGTGACAAAAAGGGACAAGTTTGAGGGCCTACATATGTATTTGTCCATTTTTAAGTTATACTGGCGATGATATATGTGGATTCATTTCCCAAGGTAGTTTGTGAGTAAATTGCTGGAGATTGTGAAATTTGATAATTTTACTAATTGCTGCTTCTTCAAGAATTTTATTTCAATTTGAGTATGTTAAAGATGGTCTTATGAAAATAGCCCAAATGTTGAATAAGAGGTTTCTTTGAACTGACTAGTCACACCTACCCACTTAACCGACCTTACATCTTCTCCTTTAAGCTCTCAGCATCCACATTTTTCCAAAGGGGAAAAAAGGGAGAATATGATGAGAAAATGTAAAACTAATATGCTGGGGCATGAAATTAAAGTAGAAACTTCTATGATTATGACTATACTTTCAACAAGACCTTTCTATCTTTTTAATATTTCGGCTAAGAAAATGATTGAAAGAATGAGAAAGAAGCCTACTTTCTTTGTTGTTACAGCTCTTCAACTTTTTCCAACTACAGAAAGGAAATGATGAGACTAATAAGTGGCGAAATAGCTAAGTAGAATAGCACTACAGGTACATACAATTCCAAATCATTATCTGAAAATTTCAAGAACTGAAAGCTCGTGATTGTGAGAGTCCATCATTTGACTCCTCGTGATAGGAAATATGTCAAAGTATCATTGTGATAGAGATTTCTTAACCTCTTGTCAAACTCACTTCAATAGGAAGACTTCATTTTCCTTTTAAAACACTCTCTCACAGCAAATTTAGACGAAGCGTACGTGGATGTGAATTTTACTTTGGCGTTGGTATAATATGGTTAATAAATATATTATATTGACTTCGTATGTCACTTTTGAATTATATGTTTGACAAATAACAAATTATGCGGAGTTTAATATCGAAAATTAAATATTGTATTACTAATTTTGATATAATTTATACAAAAATTTAGGTATTGTTTATATACGAGATAGAATGTAACTAAAACTATTTATATTAACAATACGTTGATAAAATATTTAAGGAGGAAAATGCCTTTGAATTAAATAATTCATGTATTGTTCACTACATAACAATTTCTATATATATTGTTATACACGGTAACAATTGCCGCATTATTATTGAGCGTATAAATAATCCTTGTTTCTCGCATGACTAAATCGTAAACTAAACGATTCCTTCTTTTATTGATCATTATTTTATATATATAAATTCTTTTATTATTATTCGAAGTATACAATCCAGTTTCATTAAGTGATCCCTACGTTGTGACCACCAAATAACTAACATGTGAACAAACATGTATAATGAAGGGCAAAAAGGAACCTTCACATGCCGAAAAGGGATTTTGCGTCATCGAAATATCTTATATTGACGGGTGACGTACACAAATAACCCACAAAGTGGATGATTTTGAAAAAAAATTCCATTTGCCCTATAGATAAAACTTCAAGTTTAACAAGCGTTGGTCCTCGCTTGTTCCATGGACAATATTTTTAACCTGAAAATTCTGCCCATGGGGTAAGCAGGGGTCAAAAACTAAAGACCACTCCAAAAAGTGTTATATTTGTATAATTTTTGGACATTGACCACTGCATGATATGGGCTGAGCTCAAACGAGTTCTTTTATGGGCTTGATTTTGAAGTCAAAGTTGGGCTCAAAGTTAGTAGCAAATGGGCCGAATACTTAAAGTTGAATTTCTGCTGGATGGGTAACTAAATTTCCCAAAAATAGGTAGAAATGGCGTGGGATAGCCACTTTTTAATATGGTATTTAGTTTTTATCAGTATTTTTAATGCTGATCAAAAATAGTCATTACTCTATTAAAATTAATATAAAAAGACGTTGCTACCCTTTCTTCATGAGTGCTGTGTAAATATTGAGGACATCGTATCCTTAACATTTACACTGCACACATGAAGTTAAGGACGTTGTGCCTTAACATTTACACTGCACACATGAAGTTAAGGACGTCGTGTCCTTAACATTTACACTGCACATATGAAGTTAAGGACATGATGTCCTAAAGTTTAACAATGGAAGGTGCAAATACAAGACACTTTGTTCTTAATATTTACACAGCATTCATGAAGTTAAGGACACCGTGTCCTTAATATTTACACAATACTCATAAGATTAAGGACATTATGTCCTTAACATTTACACTACACACATGAAGTTAAGGACACCATGTTCTTAATATTTAAACTGTACATATGAAGTTAAGGGCATGAGGTCCTAAAGTTTAAAAACAGCAGTTGCAAATACAAGTTAAGGACATTGTGTCCTTAACATTTACACTGTACACATGAAGTTAAGAACGCCATGTCCTTAACATTTACACTACACATATGAAGTTAATGATATAATGTCCTAAAGTTTAATAACGGAAGGTGCAAACATAAGTCACTTTGTCCTTAATATTTACACAGCATTCATGAAGTTAAGGACACTATGTCCTTAGTAGTTACACAGCATCCATGTCTAGTACAGGGGTATTTTCGTCTGGGCGGGTACAAATTTATTAAGCAGTGGCTAAAAGGTAAATACATTTTAAATAGTGACTAAAAGGTAAAGACATCTCTAATTAGTGGCTAACTGTGCACTTCCCAAACCCGTAAACTATTTTCCCATTGCTTGTGCCTTTGGAGTATCTCATTTTATTTTATTTTGTTTTTTCCTCTTGGATGTGTTATACTATTTGTGGTAGTTTGGTTATCGAAATAAAAATACTAATCTCGTTATGATATTTGAAATTATATTTAACTCATATTTAATTATGGGTATATTTAATAATGGTATAAATTTTATATTAAAATAATGACATAATCACATAAGATAACCTTATTTATCCGAGACGGTAACCAAACGACAAAGTTAAATTTGTATCCGCATTTGTCCAAATGACCTCTTGGTCATACTTAGAACATTCATTAAAGTCTCAAGTTACATTAAACGAACCACATAATTTTTTACTCTTATGATTTTATCAAAATTATATCATTCAACCATGGCATCACTAATTAAATGATCACATGGACGATACAAAATATCAAATATATTAAGTCACTGCATAAATTCCTCTTTTTTTCACATTAATACCTCAAACGATATATAATGATCCACGGTCCAGGCTATTTAGCTTGGATTATTAGGATCCAATGCGTGACTCTTTTGGCCGTGAAAAAAATAAATAGCAATTCAAATAAATAAATAAATAAAAAAACACTTGCCGTATTTTAAACAAACATAATTATTCATATAGGTTTTCGTAGAAAATTAGTTATACCTAATTGGCTGACAGGGATGCAGTAAAAACCACAAGCAAGAAAATGATCAAAATGGTCCTTAATTTATAGGGATTGGACTATTTTAGTCCTATTTCAGTAGTCTGCTCGTGGCTCTCAATGTTCCGCATGAATCCTTGTTCCTAATCACAATTTCTCCCATAGTTTCATCGCCTGTATCCATGTCGGTATCTTACGTTCGGCGTTGTCTACACACCCGTATACCCCTTCGCTGCCTTTTCACAGAATCTTCAGCTAATTCAGAGCCAACCTCAACCTCAACTTCAACACCCAATTTGGTTTCAGACCCACTTTTCAAATCTAGAGTTTCAGAACTGATTTCAAAGCAGCACTGGTCTCAACTCAAGGACCTAATTAAACCCATTAACCCAACTTCTTTTCTTCAACAACTTTTTGATTCTGGGTTTGATTCTGCCACCATTTTGCCTTTCTTTAAATGGTCTCAACATGGTTATCAGGTTTACCACCCTCTTCACCATTTATTCAAACTGCTTATTTTGTTAGTCAATGATAAAAGATACCCAAAGGTTCGATCTTTATTGCATGATTTTGTTAAGTATGGGAAAACCCATACGGTTTCTTCTGTTTTTCATACACTCTTGACTTGTAGTGATAATGTTTGTGCTAATTCTATTATTGTTGACATGTTGGTATTAGCTTATGTTAATAATGCTAAGCTTGATTTAGCTCTGGAGGCTTTTAAGAGAGCTGGAGATTATGAATTTAAGTTATCTGTATTTTCGTGTAAACCGATGCTTAAAGGGGTGGTGAATGAGGGGAAATTTGAGGTAGTAGAGCTTTTGTATAAGGAGATGATTAGGAGGAGAATTGAGGTTGACGTGTACACGTTTAATATTGTAATTAATGGGTTATGTAAGGTGGGGAAGTTGAATAAGGCTAAGGATGTGATGGAAGATATGAAGGTTCGGGGGATTATTCCGAATGTGGTTACTTACAATACATTGATTGATGGGTATTGCAAGAGGGGCGGGGATGGGAAAATGTATAAAGCTGATGCATTTTTGAGAGAAATGGTGGAGCAGGGGGTGAGTCCAAATCAGAGAACTTATAATACTCTTATTGATGGGTTTTGTAAGGACGACAATGTCGGGGCAGCTACGAAGCTCTTTAAAGAAATGCGGCTTCAAGGGATGAGACCGGACATTGTAACGTTTAACTCGTTAATTAATGGGTTCTTTGGTGATGGGAAAGTTGATGAGGCTCTTGGTTTACGTGCAGAAATGGTACGTCTAGGATTGGAGCCTAATATTCGGACTTATAATGTACTGATAAATGGGTTTTCAAAAATGAAGATGTTCGGAGAGGCTAAAGAGTTGTTTGATGATGTTATGAAGCAAGGGTTAGATTTAAATGTACTAACTTTTAATACAGTTATTGATGCTCATTGTAAGGCTAGCAAAATGGAAGAAGCAGTCACACTTCGTGAGTTGATGTCGAACAAACTGATTTGTCCTAACATTTCGACATATAATTGCTTATTAGGGGGTTATTATCGAGAGGGAAATATTGAAGCAGCAAAAAAGCTACTGGAGGAAATGGAGGAGAAGAGTGTGAAGGCTGATGTTGTAACTTACAATATTCGAATAGATGCAATGTGCAAAAGGGGAGAATCAAGAAAGTCAGTTAGACTTCTGGATGAGATGTCTGAGAAAGGGCTGATCCCAAGTCATGTGACTTACAACAATTTGATGGCTGGCTACTGCCAAGAAAGAAACCCCATTTACCGATCATCGTAGCCTTCAATATCTGTTCAAACAAAAAGATCTTGTCACTTACAACGTGTTGATTAAAGGTTTCTGTCAAAAAGATAAGTTGGAAGAAGCAAATGCTTTTTTGAACGAGATGTTGGAAAAAGGATTGGTACCCAATAGAACTACCTATGACATTATCAGAGAAGAAATGATAGAGAAGGGATTTGTCCCTGACATAGATGGACACCTCTACAATGATGTTGTCAATTGTTAACTATGGTGGAGAAGTTTGAGAGCGGTCTAATAGACCCATTCTGTCATTGCTTTTGGTACCCCATATTCTGTCAATGTTATTTCACACTTAAACTACTTTTGAGTACCCTGTTCTTCAGGAAGGAGCAAAAATCTGTGGTTCATGGTTCGAGTGCAATGCAGGTATGTGCTTTTCTCCTCCTGACTCTCTCTTTCTCTCTTTTGGTTAGTTAAAGATACGAGGTATATGGAGGTTAATCTCATCTTCATAATTTTTTTTGTGTACATCAAGGGTTGGTTAATCATATCGAAACCCGTTCATGGGTGCAACTCAATGGAGGAATTGTCTGCTTCTCTTTTGCGCCACGAAAAACAATCTTCTGTGCTCAGCCATAGTTGCAACTGATGTAAAAGGTGAAATTGGATAACAGTTCTTTAGTTCTTGTTTTTTCATTATATTTGTTGCAATCCTTCTATGTGATTATGCTGACATTTATGTCATAATGGTTTCAATGGATGACGATGAGCTGCTATTTCTGAGAAATGATGGTTGATTTCATCTAATATTTGGTGATGTTAATTTAGCTTTTGAGTCTTTACCACTAAAATCTGCCAACTGATGTATGATATGATACACAACATGTAAAGATACTCCCTTGGTATCATGTAGTTGAATTAGTTTTGTGAGGGGTATGTGATGGATAGATTGATGTTCTTGAATAAATAAAAGATTGAACTGAAATAGTGCTCAAATGCATGGAAGATAAAAGGTTGTCGTGAGGGACCATGCATGAATGTAAAAAATAAAGTAGTAATTTGAGTTGTTGGGGAAATTGTTTACCCTTTGTGGAAGGTTCAGCTTTTTGAGAACCTTAGGTAGATGGTTGGCTAGACATGATGCTAGCTTTGAGTTAATTGAATCATTTAAATGATGAAACTGTAAGGACAAAAATCCAAATATAAATTATGCCGGATGAATGGAGGTAGCTGATGATGTCCTAGAAACTTTTCTGAAAAAGTGTGAGACTATTTTTTCGATCAACTAGTCTCAGGGTACGCGCTTTGCGCGTGTAACCCAACTCAATGGATAATGTTTTAAAAAGAATTACATAAATATTTATGTAAAAAATATATCTCAGTTATAAAATAAAGGTTAAGCTCTAGAAATTAAAAAATATTCCACCTATATTGCGAACTCAATAAAAAAAGAAACTATGTCTCATAGAGTCCTCAATCATCATTCAAATATATTCATCTTAAATTTTGTTCTAGCTTTATAATTTTATCAGCTCAATTTCAAAAGTTATTATACTTCCTTTTTAGTTTCAGGAAGAACATATCACTCTTTAAGATGTATGAGCTTTTTCTGAAAATATTTTTATCAAATTTTTTCGAGAAGACAAAAATAGAATTAGCTATAATTTTATTATGATTCTCAAAAATTTGAGAAATAATACAAATTGAAGAATTGAATCTTATGTCTTCTCAAATTATTTTCCCTCAAAGGTTACAATGTTACTCTTGTAGTGAGGTTTTAGTTACTAAAATAAAAAAAATAATGATTAATGATGACTCAGTTTGAATAAATTTTGTTTTATGCTATTTCATTCTCATTTGTTCAAGTTTGCATATTAACCAAGTTAACTCATAATACAATACTACAACTAATTTTGCTCTATTTTCTAATGTCTTTCATCACCAATGGTCTTTTCGAGGAAACAAATTTATAGTCCCTAAGATTTGAGCCAACTTGAAAAATAATTTTTACGTTTATAATTTTGAAAAAGAATAGAATTGGATTCTTTTGCTAATTAAATAGTTTAAATACTTATTATTTATTATCAATACTAAAATAAATAGTTTATTTTGGTTGATTGAAATTCTTAATATTAACTCGTATTGAATTTTAAATATTTAATTGTAATTAAATACGATTATTTTATTTTAAAATGGTAAAAGAATCACATTTTTACACTTTGTATTTACTAAAGTGTTAGTGTTATTGACTTTTGCCAATCATTTTTTCTCTTTCTTTTTTATATTAATAAAGATATTTCTTAGTTATTTATTCTAATTGTTAAGCGTAATTTTTAAATATATATATATATATATATATATATATATATATATATATATATATATATAATTATATAATTATTTCCAAGGAAAAGAACACGTAAAAAATAATTTGGTAAAATGTTATTAATTATTTTGTTCATATTATTGGCATGGGTAACTTTGCACTCCGAATAAAATATACAGCACATTGTTATTATTTGATTAATATAATTATTTCTCCTATTTTTTATTTATGGAATCGTTTGGGTCATCCTATATTTTAGTAGAAGTAAATTGAAGATGGTAGGGATACTTTTAAAATTTAAACGTAACATCTTAATGAGTTTTAAGTCCTAGATATTAGGATTTTAACCTAATTCAAATAAGGAAAAGTTTAATAACTAAAATTTCAATTGGTTTAAAAATCCTAAAAATTAGAATAATATGACAATTTTGTCTAATGTGAAATTTATTTTTAAAGGGTAAAAAAGACGAACGACATTTCGCTAAAGGCCTTCGTGCTTTTAATATAATGTACGCGCGATGCGCGTGAATCCTGTCTCAATGAATATATATTTATTTAAAAAAAGTGTTAATTTATAAAATAAAAGTGTAAGTTCCTAAAGATGATCATGAATATTGATTGTGTATAACTAACTCAATAATTAAAGAAACTATCTTTGAAGTCCTCAACATCAATAACTCAACTTAAAATTTATTTCAAGTTTATAATTTTAGGATTTCAGTTTCACGGGCAAGAACCTTGGAAATCTAAATAATCTTGAAGAATACAACTTACAACATATAAGCAGGTAACTAATAATCTACGAACTCTAAATAAACACAAAATCAAAGTACAATAATAAACAAAAAAGGACATTAAAAAGAAAAAAAATAAAGCAAGCTAGTAAGAGAATCTATAATTGAAGGCTAGCTAATAAACCCACTCATATTTAGCTAAATGTATCATGGATTAAAAATTAAAGAATGTTACAAATTATCTTGTTAATTTGTGCCTTTTATTGATTTATGTTCAACGTTGCTCATAATTATAATAGTGTATTTAAAAATTTTGAAAGTTAAAAGTATAATATTGAATAATATTATTAGTGCAATAGTCTTGTATATTTAAAAAAAATGAACAATCTACTCTATTGTCTAAGAACTCGTACCTCTTCTTTCTTAAATCTTTTAATTTTTCCTTTATTTTTTTTTATCATTTATATATAGTTTACGTGTAAGACTTATACAAAGTCCGAAATGAAAAGAAAAAATGAATTTTAACTTTCTCCATGGTTCAAATAAGAAACAAATTAATAAATAAATTTTAATTAATTAAGCTCTAAAATTTTAAAAATAATAATTAAATAACTACTAAATGAAGTGTTTCTTATAATTTTTAACATTAAATTGAGGGACTTCAGAATATATTTTTGTGTGTAATAAAGATCAACTTTGAAATGAAAAAGAAAAAGCATTAGTTTTAAATTTTAGTCCTTTATTGTAGGTTAATTTTATTTCATAAATAGTATTCTATTAGCTGTAAGAAACTCACGTTTTCTTTTTAGTTAATATGTTCTGCTGGCCAAAGGCTAAAAATTAGGACTTCTTACTTAGTTCAATAAGGAAATATTGAATAACCAAAATTTTAGGTGATTTAAATACCCTAAATATTAGAAAAGTAACTTAAATTACAATTATATCCAATGTGAATTTATTTTTAGAGGGCAAAAAAGGCGAACGACATTTCGGTAAGGATCTTCATGCTTTTAATATAGTATAGATATAGATAGATAGATACTACAACCGGTTTTGTTTTGTTTTTTAATTTCTTTTAGTGTCACTACTCTATAAATAGAATTTTGTCAACTCGAAAGTAAGATTTTACATATATGACATATTTGGAAATTAAATAAATTGGCCTTTCATGCAGTTTACGTCTTGACCCATATTTTGCTCTTTGTTATTTTTTAGTAAACAATATTAATGTTTAAACTATTCTTTGTGTTAACGATTTTCATTTTGAGTTTATAGCACGAGATTTAAAAGTAATATGAAGGTTATAGTTATGCTATATAATTCAAAAATTATATAAGGTAAAGCCTTAATGATTTTAAAGTCCTAAATATTAGGACTTCATTCATATGTTGGACATGTAAGGAAAGATTTAATAATCAAAATTTTAGTTGAATTCAAAGTACTAAATATTAGGAAAATAGTGAAATAACTATTTTGTCCAATGTGAAATCAATTTTTAAAGGGTAAAAAAGACGAACGACATTTGGCTAAGGGGCTCCGTGCTTTTAATATAGTATAGATATAAACATCACTTACCTGTTAAAAGAAATATCTGAAAGAGTTTGAGTTGTTCTTCTATATTCTTATTTTATTCTCCTGGGAAAAATGTTTATACATAAATGATTTGCTAGTCGTGTGTACTGTCATGCTTACAATATTTAGATGCTTAAGAAATTACATTTTTGGTGTAAGAGGAGGACCGTTGTACAGGACATAGGAAACATTTGGACTTTATGGACTCCTTTCACTCATAGTAGGAGACATCCAGGACCACTTGTACATTTTCTGCCACTGCTTATAAATGCAACAGAAATGAATAACAAGGTAGACATTAAACTCTATTGATCTAATAGGAACGTGTTACTATCTTCATTTTGCTGCTAGGATTTCCACTTTGTGGATGATTTGGTTTAGAAGAAACGGGTATTCCCTACTCATTTTTTCTCTTTAATCCAAGAGTAGGTGGTATTTTCAGTGTTTATGGTGGTGGGAGTTGGAATGTAGCTGCAGAGGATTGTCGGAATATGACTTTTGATTTTTGTCTAATATCTTTGCTTTTCCGATTGAAGGATGTCTTGTCCTTGCCTAAGCTTTCATTTTTTTCAATTAAGAAATTATAATAGACCTCTGTTAAAATTTTTGAAATATTATCTGTCCCTGATCTAGTATCAGATTGGTTTTCACTGTATTCTAGCTTGCCCATTGGAAATCACAGTATGTTACTCTTGCTTTGAAGTTAGCCTTTTAATTGTGCTTGGATAAATCCTCTTCAAGGTCTTACTGACCTAAGTAAGTAGTTGTTCTTTCCCTTTTGGGATCTGTGCCTGAAATAACATTTTAGGCTGTCAGGTACAACGATGAGTTGAAAATCCTTGGGCATTTCAAGAAATATGATTTTGTGGTGGTGTTTGCAAAATTTGAAGCGTGCTAGAGGCCCGTGATGGATCCTTGACTTGTTGGTGACCACGTTCCACAATGTGATTTATGGTGAGCGATAACTCTTGTCTGGCTAGCTAGGAGTATGCCTCATCAATCTATTCTGCAAAACACGGCAAGACATTTTGATTTGATTAGGTTTTTGGAACAATACTATGTATCGAGATCTCGATGAGAAAGGTAGAGAAAGATAATAAAGAGTATTCTTGAAGAGAATTGTGTAGGGAATTGGAGGAGGCACTCTTTGTTAGTACTTTTTCAAGAGAAAATGCAGGAGCCAGGAACAGAAGCTTGATGTTTTTCTGGTGGAAAATTGGTATAGAATTCTCAAATCTGATGCTTCTTTCCTGGAATCACCAGGAATGGAATCCTCTTCTTTTTCTTTTCTTTTACCCCTACTAATCTATTTGGTACTGTAAAAATGCATGGGAATTCCAATTACTTTATGAAAGAACTATCCAACCAAGTTCTGAAATCCCCATTGCTTGTGTTCACTCTCTAGTGTTTTCAGCCAAACATGAGAAAGAAAATGTTTATATGACACTATTACTATTTTTCATATAGACTGAAATAGAGAGAGAGAGAGAGAGAGAGAGAGAGAGAGAGAGAGAGCACTAATTCCCCTCCCCAAAAAAGGTCATGTGTGTTTGCTTCTTGGTAAAGTTTTGGTGGGCGTAACCTAGAAGATTACAAGAGATAGAGTTAAATCATTTTAATTTCTAGTTTCTATTATGCTTTGATCTTGTTCATGATAAGTTTGCACATCGTTTGATTGTAGAACTGTTGTATTTATCAACAAAACTTCACAAAATTACTGTTTAATTTAATATATGTCGAACAATCGTTATTTGCGACATGCTTTTGACCAAAATATTGTCTCTAGAAGCATTTACTTATTTTTTAGTCGAGATATATCTAGAAGCCTTTTCTGAAAATGGCTCATTAGGGGTTGGATAAAACAACACAACGAACCCATTCTGGTAATGAAGTTCTAATGTACTCTTAAACCGATTGTTTTGTTGAAATTACAAACAAACCCCTCCTTTTAAATCAAAGCAAGAATTTTACCTCATTCATCTAATCTAATCCACGCTTTAAGCATTTAATAATTCCTCCATCCAAAACAAATACTACTAATAATAAAGTCCAGTCCTATCCTAATCTATCTTTTTCGCGCCATCCATTGCTACTCTTATCCAATTCAACAAACTTTGACATTATTTAAATATGAAAATGATTATTATTCGATTAGATATTATTTTGAATATCTAACTGAATGTTTTGTGATTAGAGTTGCAATCAGTTAGGCTGCAATTCCATCTTTACTCTACAATCTTACAAGAAAACCCTCTATCATTCAGAATTTACGAGTTTAGTCAACTTGAGCAAAATTTACAAAGTGCCAAAAAATCTATTTCCTAAAAAATATTTTTCCTCTCTTGGAATGAAAATTAAGGCACAATTGACGAATCTTTAAATTTCCATTTGATTATAAATTTCCATTTTATAAAAGCAATAAGTGGAAATACAAATGAGCATTTTAATTATATTATTAACAATAACTATTATAGGAAAGGAAACGTTGACGTAATTAATAATGTATTGGGAGATAACTCACATGTTCAACACGTTAAAACAATTAAGGGATAAACATTAATATATTAATTTTGAGAAATAATACTCATATAGTATTCCACAGCTGTGCATTACAATTGTCATCACGAACATTCTTCTCGCCTTCAAACTATCCTGTACCAGTTCAAAATCACCTTTCAAAGGTTGAGTAACGTAATCCTCTTCTCCTCCTCCCAAAATAACTTTCTGGTTTCTCCTTATTAATCTCTTCCTTAATTATCTCCACCTACCATTTTTTGTCTTTGGCGTTCATAATCTTCTTTCCTATTTTTGGCTTATTGATTTCTGCTTCTTCTTTCCTCCTGATTCCCTTTTTCTCTTTTTCTCAATCTGCTCTGGCATTGACAACCTTTGATCATTGTCTCAAACAAAGATTTGCCTTTTTGTGACAAAACCATATCTTGAAATCACATTTCTAACGTTGTTGTTTGTATTCTTTTAGGAGATTCCAAGGTGGGTTTTTTTGGGTTTGTTGCTGATTTTACTTTCGACAATGAATTTGAGGTTTCTCTAGTTAGGAATCACTCTATGATATCTGTGATTTCCACCACTCTGTTAGGCATTTGTCTTCTTCAATCTTTCTCTGTATTGTTCCTCTATCATTTCTATGTTTTTTCATGAAGACACTTTTGGAAACACCGTCTGAATAGAAGCTTTCTTTTATTGAAGAACAAAGCAACCTCTTTGATTGTCCCAAAAGTACAAATTGGTCTTCTCTAAAATCAGAGAATTGGGGTACTATTGAATTTATAGCCATAATATTTGAAGGAAAAATGTCAGCTTTAAGGCAGAGTGCTAGTTCATCTGCATCAGAAGATGATCAAAGGTACGCAGGAATGGATGAAAAGAAGAGGAAAAGGATGATTTCTAACAGGGAATCCGCGAGGCGCTCGAGGATGAAGAAGCAAAAACTTCTGCAAGATTTGACTGGGGAAGTGAGCAGATTACAGGTTGCTAACAAGAACATCTTGGCAAAAATTGAAGAGACCACAGAAAGGTATACAGTTTGTACTGCACAGAATAATGTGTTGAAGGCACATGCAATGGAATTGAATGATAGGCTGAGGTACTTAAATGATGTTATTAATGACACTGGTTTAGCTGTGGATGCTGCTGATCCTTTGCTGAAGCCGTTGCAGATCCCTCGTCCAATGCAGCCCATTGCTTCTTCAGGCTTATTTAAATTTTGACGTCGATTTGGTTGTCTTTAGTGGCTAGTTGGATAGCTTTGCTTCCTTTAGTCCATATATGAGTGGTTTCTTTTGGATGGTAATGTCATGTTAGTTATGCCTTTGTTGGTTATGCTTTAGTGTATGCTGTGTCTGCTTACTCTTTGAACCATGTATATACCAGGAATTATCTGGGAGTTGTTGAATCAGATGTTTCTATCTTGCTTGCTGGTCTCTTGTTTATGATGATATTAACAATGAGGGATAACTGATTTGTCCTGTCATGGCTGATATTGAAAATTCAGGGAGTGATCATAGTGTAAGCTATTTATTGACTAGTATTGCACTGGCCACCCGATCCTCCTCCTTCATCCATTCTTGGGGCAGCAACTAGTTTGGGCTTGAAGAGCAGTAGTTGTTGCTATTGTTGTATTGTCAATGCTACCGACAGTGGCAGAACACATGGTTATCTCGCTTACCCTCAGTTCGTCCAATGCCTTTAGGTTTGGGTCTTCCTTAGGCTCAATAAGTGCACCAAAGCGTGCATAAGTTTCAAGAGGGGAAAGGGGCGGGTGGAATTTCACTCTTTGTCAGGAGAGCTGCATCCAAAATGGTGTCAATTGGTAATAGAATATAGCTAGATAACTGATGCCGGATGATTTCATGGTTCACAATATTTTATTAAGGAGATAGCTATATAAAATTATCCTTTTTTTCTTCATTTTACTCCACCTAGATTGGAATATAACAGTCCTTCCGCCCAATGTTATATAGCTACGATGAGGCCTTCCTTTCTCTCTCTTTGTGGTGAGGTTCTTGATAGAAGTCATGGTGCTGCCTTTCAAAATAGAGTTATATATTTGCTGGGCACCATTGAAGTCTGTGTTTATGTTTTAAACCGATTTCTTAGATTTGATTGCATCACTATATGTCAAAATGCTGTCAAAGGTAAAAACTGTATATATAATGTTTTTAGTTCATAATATCTTGCTACTAGTGGAATAAACTTCAGCTCTTCAGCTTGCTGATAATGAGGCCTGATCATGGTAGGGAATCAGTTTCAAAAGTATATGTTTTTATTATAATCAAGCTCTATGGTTTCTAAATTGAACTAAAGGAACTTTTCCTTGCCAAGTTTTGGCCTCAAAGTAGGAGTAAATGTGTTTTGAGTTCTAGTGCTCCTTGCATAGAGATACACTCGTTGGTGACAGAACCCTTAGACTTGAAATTTCACAGGTCAAAGCGATAGCATTTAGCTTGGAACCGAACTCCACAATGGTTCCTGTCACCCAGCCCTTGAGAACAAAACGGCGAATGGCTGGAAACCCTGGTGGGATAACTCTGATGCCTTAGTTGTAGGAAGTAAGGTGTTTCCTGGGGAAGAAAGTTACCTTCACTAGGGTTTGCATGAAGTATGTATAAGGGGCTAATACAAATTCTGCAAGATTCATTGTCATCTTTGCTGATCAGTTGTGTAGCTGGATCAGGTGGATATGTCAGTAACCTATCATGTCATCCCAACATTTAGGTACTTATAACAGCATTAAGCATGTTCCTATTTAGTTCTTATAACAGCATTAAGCATGTTCTTGTATGAATGATGTTAAGACAACAATTTACCTCTCATGTTCATATAGGATGTTTGGGTATTAGTGGAAACTGTAACCGTGGTAGTGAGTTCTTAATCTTAAATAATGAAATTCCTTTTCTTGGAATTCTAGAAAGTTGAATGTTAAGAGGGAAAAGCTGGTCACAGTTTGATGATTGGCCCAGAGCAAATATGTAAAAAGACAGAGGAAGTCTCAGCAACATTTGAATCTATGCTCTTTGGAAAACTCTAGTTCATTTTCTTCGTGGGGCTCGACAGATACATTCCATATCTTCATCTGCATTGTAACTTACATCAGATGTAATACTTGGGAATTCGGATCATCACCAGCCCTTCGGCCGAACCCAGTAGCTTTGGTCCAAACCTTATATTTGTTTTAACAAATTCATTGAATATGCACAAAATATTAAATTAGAATCCAGTAACTTAAAAGAACTTGAGTCCTGAACTCATAAGCTTTAAATCCCGGTTTCGCCTCTGAGGATCATACATCTCTGTTGCCTTTGATAAGTTCAATAATTGGGGATAACTAACTTCTCTATTCTGGTGCTCCTCCTCTTTACTGCATGATGTAGCTCTCAAGGATTACTACGTTATAATTGCATTGAAGTTTTCTAATGCTACCTTGCGAAAATAGTAGAGGTTTTCTACGGAAGTTAGGATTTTGGAAAGTGTTTGTGTTTCAAATTCTTTGACTTGGATTCAGACATTTCTTGTCGTTGTAGAATCTTTTCCTCCTTTACTCACATCCCAGAATTGTGTGTTTTATTTTGATTGGTTCTCTAGCAAAACCTGTGAAATCCTAAGCCTTTTCTGTTCTTTTTCCGTAGCTTTTCTTTGGCTCAAACATGCACTGTAGTTCTGGAGTAGTTCTGGTTAATCTGCGTTGGCATTATTGCCATTTTTCAAGAGACCATTATCCGGAAGGAACTGCTTACCAGCTGGACGGCTTGTTATTTTGAACAGATTATTTCTGTTGGGAATAAATCCCTCACATAAATAATATTCACGGTAATAACAAGGAATAATATCGTAGTATCGAGATACAGTAATCAACAAAAAGAACACAAAGATTTTAACGTGGAAAACCCTTCTGAATAAGGGAAAAAATCACGAGCCCGAGAGGAACAAAGTAATCCACTATAGTGAGGAATTTTACACTACGTACTCCCGAGTAAAGTACTCCAGGGACCACTACACACTTAAAAGAATAACCCTCTTTTGAGATTCCCCATTCACTACAATATCGCTCACACTCCAGGGACCACTACACATTCAAAAGAATAACCCTCTTTTGAGATTTCCCATTCACTACAATATCGCTCACACTCCAGGGACCACTACACACTCAAAAGAATAACCCTCTTTTGAGATTCCCCATTCACTACAATATCGCTCACACTCTCTATTTTCCCTCACAGATTGGTATGTTGAAATGAGAGCTGAAGCTCTCCTTTTATAGTGTTGAGCGCCCAATCTTCCATCAATCAAAACGATTGGTTATTACAATTTGAAATTGCAAATTGCTTTGTGTGACGCCTACTATTTTTGCCAACTTGATAATTTGCAGATTTGCAAATCAAATCCAAAACAAGTCATAACCAAAACTTGTTATGGAATCTTACACCTTTCCTTCTTTTTTTTCTTTTTCATTTATAGGGATGGACCCCACAAGTCTCCCCTTTAGACCCATTCACCTGAAGGAGGTAACATCGGACTTCTAGCTTGAGCACATGCCGACAAGTTCTTTGCACAATTTGAACTTGTCTCTTGGTACCACCTTGGTCAGCATATCTGCGGGGTTCTCACTTGTAGAAATCTTCAAGACTTTTAGAGATTCATTCTCTACCATTTCTCGAATCCAGTAATATCTCACGTCAATGTGTTTGGTCCTTGCATGGTACATGGAGTTCTTGCTATTCTGATGCAATCCAAGCTCTTGAAGGAAATGTTTCAACCATATCATCTCCTTTCCAACTTTAGTAGCGGCAATGTACTCCGTTTCAGTTGTAGAGTGTGCGACATACTTCTGCAACCCCGACTGCCATGATATAGCTCCCCCTAAAAATGTAAACAAATATCGAGTAGTGAATTTTCTGTTATCAATGTCACCTGCCATATCAGCATCTGTATAGCCCTTCAAGATTGGATCAGATCCTCCAAAGCACAAACAATCTCCCGCGGTACCTCTCAGGTACCTCAGTATCTACTTGACTGCTTCCCAGTGTTCTTTTCCAGGATTTTCAAGAAACTTGCTGACAACATCGACTGCATGAGCAATATCAGGTCTAGTGCATACCATTGCATACATCAAACTTCTGACGACAGAGGAATACAGAACTTTGGTCATGCTTTCCTTTTCCTCCATTGTTGTAGGACACATCTTCTTGCTTAACTTCAGATGACTAGCAGGAGGTGTGCTGACTGGCTTAGCATTCTTCATGTTGAAGCGTTCCAGTACACGTTCAATGTACTTCTCCTGAGACAACCACAACTTTCTGCTTGTTCGCTCTCGAACTATCTTCATCCCAAGAATTTGTTGTGCTGGGCCCACGTACTTCATATCAAATAACTTGGACAAATCTCCCTTCAACTTTGCGATCATCTCCTTGTCTTTTCCTACAATTAACATGTCATCCACATAAAACAACAAAATAATAAAGTTATTGTCAGAAAATCTTTTGAAGTATACACATGAAATAGAATATTTTTTTATGTAAGTTTGACCTTTCATGAATGAGTCAAACTTCTTGTACCACTGCTTTGGTGCCTGCTTCAACCCATAAAGACTCTTATTCAGTTTACACACTATGTGTTTCCTTTCATCTACTTCAAATCATTCTTGCTGCTCCATATAGATCTCCTGTTCCAAATCTTCATGAAGAAATACAGTTTTCACGTCCAACTGCTCCGCTTCAAGATGTAGGCTAGCTGCTAAACACAAGATTGTTCGAATAGAAGTCATTTTGACAATAGGTGAGAAAATTTCGTCAAAATCAATACCTTTCTTTTGTTCGAAACCACCAATCGAGATTTGTATCTGACCAACTTGCCAATTCTATATATCTTGACTTTAAAGACCCATTTGCATTTGAGCGGTCTTTTACCCTTTAGAACTTTAACTAGCTTGTACGTGCCATTTTTCTACAGGGATTCCATCTCTTCTTGCATGGCTTTCATCCACTAATTCTTTTCTAGATGGGACAACACCTCATTAAGACTTTCTGGCTCCCCCTCATCACTGATGAGGACATATTCTGTGAAAGGATACTTGCATGACTCTACCCTTGGCCTCTCTGATCTCCTAAGAGGTTGAGGTTATTCTTCTTCCTGACTGGGGTACTCCACTTGCTCGACATCATCATCAAGTTGCCCCCTGCTCAATAACCTTACCAGGTTCCTCCCCTTGCTCGACAACCTTGTCAGTCGTACTTTCTGCACTTGTGGGATAGTTAGAAGTAGAAGGAATGGTAACAAGGTTAGGGATTATACCATTCCTTTCCTTCTTTGACTGGTCATCAACAATTCCAACTTCACTTTCTCGGAAGACTACATCTCTACTTCTAATGACCTTCTTCTTTACAGGATCCCACAATCTGTACCCGAACTCTTCATCTCTATATCCGATGAATATATAGGGAACGAACTTATTATCCAACTTTGTTCTCTGCTCCTTTGGTATATGTGCAAAAGCTCTGGAACCGAACACCTTCAGATGTGAGTAGAACACCTCGTTGTTGGTCCAAACTCTCTCTGGGATGTCAAACTTCAATGGAACTGATGGACTCCTATTGATCAGGTAACATGTTTTCTGAACTACTTCACCCCAGAATGACTTAGGCGGCTTAGCCATTCAAAGCATGCTTCTCACCTTCTCAATAATGGTGCGGTTCATTCTCCCAGCTCCACCATTGTGTTGTGGGGTTCCAAGAACTGTCTTTTCATGTCTGATCCCATGACTCGAACAGTACTCTTCAAATTCCCTTGAAGTGTACTCACCTCCATTGTCACTTCGGAGACACTTTAGCTTTTGGCTTGTCTCCCTTTCTACCAGAGCATGAAACTTCTCGAAAATTTGAAACACCTAATCTTTAGTTTTCAAAATATAAACCTACAATTTTCGTGAAGCATCATCAATAAAAGTAACAAAATATTTGTTACCGCCCATCGATTCAATTTCCATTGGACCAAAAATATCAGAATATACCAAATCAAGTATATTCATTTTTTTCTATACGATGTCTGAAATGAGACTCTATGCTGCTTACCAAATAAACAGTAGTCACAAGGTTTTATCGTTGTATCTTTGGCATAAGAAATGAGTTATTTTATGGCAAGAATATGCAATCCCTTCTCGCTCATATGACCCATTCTTTTGTGCCACAAATCTGCATAAATCTCATCTTGTGCCACGTTCAATTCACCTTGGCATATTTCTGCATTTGTCCTGTATAACGTGCCACGAGCAACTCCCTTTGCAATCACCAATGATCCCTTGGTGAGTCTCCACTTTTGATTTGCAAAATAGTTCTCGTATCCATCTCGGTCTAAAGCAATTCCCGAGATCAAGTTCATCCGTAAATCAAGTACATGTCGCACGTCCTTTAGAATCAATGTGCATCTGATATTTGTCTTGATATAAATGTCACAGATCCCCGCAATTTTTGAGTAACTCGTGTTACCCATTCTCACAGTGCCAAAATCACCTGCTATATCTGCAAAACATTTGTCTTACCGGTGTGGTATGGTAAGATGTTGTTGTATCAACCACCCATTCCGACTCTGGACCTGCCAAGTACATGCATTCATCTTCCTAATTTATAAAGAGGACAACATTATCATTGTTTTGCACCATGGTGGTTGTGTTTTCGTCATTCTTCTGGCCACTGCTTTCACATTTGCTCTTTCTTAGATTTGGTTAATCTCTTTTGAAAAGACCCGGTTGATCGTAATTGTATCAATTTTTGGCTTTTGATTTGGATCTGTTGTTGGACTTCCCACGACCTCCGGATCTACCATAGTTGCTTGAACTCTTTTGTTAACTCCTGCCTCTACCTTCTGTGATGAGAGTATGTCCTTAATTTTCAGGCTTCTTTCTCATCTTCTCATTGAGTAGAAAAGTTGATGTGACGTCCTTCAACTCAATGGTTGTTTTACCGTGTAGGATGGTTGTTGCCAAATTATCGTACATAGATGGCAATGAGTTCAAGAGCAAGATGGATTTATCCACTCCCTCGATCTTTACTCTGAGGTTGGAAAGCTGTGTGATTAATCCATTAGACACATTTAAATATGACAAAAATTTGTACATTCACCCATATGTAGGGCATATAACTGCTTCTTCAGGTACAATTTATTTGCTAGCGTTTTGGACATGTATAGGCTTTCCAACCTTGTCCAAATTCTACATGCAATATCTTCAATAATGATGTTATTTACCACATCATCTGATAAGTGCAACCTGATTGCACTAGTAGCCTTTTCATCCAAGTCAGCCCAATCTTCTACTTTCATGGTTTCGGGCTTCTTGGCATCATTATTTAATACCTTGTGTAATCCTTGTTGGATGAGCAGATCTCTCATCCTTCTTTGCCATATTGAGAAACCGCTACCTCCCTTGAATTTTACTACCTCGTACTTTACTCCGGACATTTTATTCACCGAGTATAGTACTACCGAGTATCGATCATGAACAGTATTTTTGTGAACGAGCAGAACATGTGCTCTGAAACCAGTTGTTGGGAATAAATTCCCCACATAAATAATATTCACGGTAATAACAACTACATAATAACGTAGTACCGAGATATGACAATCAACAAAAAGAACAACAAGAACATAAAGATTTTAACGTGAAAAACCCTTCTGAATAAAGGAAAAAATCACAGACCCAAGAGGAGCAAAGTAATCTACTATAATGAGAAATTTTACACTCCGTAGTCCCGAGTAAAGTACTCCAGGGACCAACACACTCAAAATAATAACCTTCTTTTGAGATTCCCACCTTACTACAATATTGCTCACGCTCTGTATTTTCCCTCACAGACTACACCGCTTGTTAATACCTCACACTGCTCTCTATGCTCGCAGATATATTTCTCTATGAGATTAGTGTGTTGAAATGAGAGCCGAAACTCTCATTTTATAGTGTTGAGCACCCAATCTTCCACCAATCAAAATGATTGGTTATTGCAATTTGCAATTGCAAATTGCTTGCAAATTGCTTTGTCTGACGCCTACTATTTTTGCCAACTTGATAATTTGCAAATTTTCTTGCAAATTACTTTGTCTGATGCCTACTATTTTTGCCAACTTGATAATTTGCATATTTACAAATCAAATCCAAAACAAGTCATAACTAAAACTTGTTATGGAATTTGACACTTTTCCTTTTTTTTTTCTTTTTTCGTTTATGGAGATGAACCCCACATGTTCTTAATGTTACATAAAAAATTTTATCATGCATATACACGTGTCAAGCTTACATGACAATAATAAAAACTAACGAGAATTCTATTTGTTGAGCTGGAAACAAAGAGCAAATATGACATAAAACAGTAATTGCAGGGATAAATTTATTGTCAGCAAATTTGTGGCACCGTAGTAGAATCATTATTAGTGATACATTGTGCGCCTAAGGGAGGCAAAGATTAGTGAAAGCTGAGAAATATTTAACCTTGTCCCTAAACTAAAACCCTTGAGAAAGTCGATCCAATAATTAAAAGGTTTGTAAAAGTGCACGTGAAATCTTTCCCTTATCACTTCTTTCCTTTCTTGAATATATTGTAGAGAGAACCTTCATTGGAGAAAATTTAGCGACCTAACTTTCAAATAAATTACAGTAAATTTAACTTGGTAGAGAATAAAATGAAAGCTTAACATGTATTGTATTCTAAAGGTTCAAGTTCATTTCTTTCTTTATCCCATCACTTGTCTGAGCCTCCTAAAAAGAAAAAAGAAAAAAAGAAAAATGTAATTAGCAAAATAGACTGTGGATCATTTAGTAACATACACAAAATTATAATAAGACGAAAGTGGTCTTTAGGTTGGCTACATAGGAGAAAATAATTCTAACACAATATAGTACATCGTTTGGCTTCTAACATAAAAATATTCCGCATTAGTACAATTTAATTTATACTTTATGAATACAATGTTGGATCTCTAAAACTTTACTCCTTTTGGTCTATTTTAATTGAGTTTTTGGCATTTTCTTTGTGGTTCATAATATTTGATTTTTTCAGATATCAAGAAGAAATTAACTTCTTTTTTTCAAAGTTGCTCTTGGAGTAAAGGGTCTTGGAGTATATTTATATTTCCAATGAACAAATTAAAGAGTGTTATGAAACAATAAAAGAAGAATAAGAGTATTGCAGAGAAAAGTAGAGAGAGATCTCTTATTGATTTGGGATGATTTACAATGGAATAGAACCCCTCTATTTATAGGGAAAAAGGACTTAGCCACAAAGTAATAAACCCTAAAATCTCTCTAAAATATAGGCATTCACCTTAAATATAATTCTATTTATAACACTCCTCCTTGAATGTCTATTCAACAGATAACGTGCCTCGTTATAATCTTAACTAAAATAAACCCCAGTGGGAAAAAAATTTAGAGAAGAAAAAAAAGTACACATGTTTAGAAATACGCCTTTTGGTTACCTCATTAAAAACCGTGAAAGGAAAACCTAGTAGGACAAAACCTTATAAGGAAAAAAGAGTACAACATGGTTAGCCCCCTTGATGAGACAATCAATTCACATCTTTGAGCCTTTGCATTCCAATCTTGTGCACCATCTTCAAAGGATTGTTGGTAGAGATTCGATAAACAAATTAACCATATTAACTTGAATAAATATGTTGCACCTTGAAATCATCATTCTTGATAGGTATGTAATGTCTTCTTTCTTGATAGGAATAACTTTTTCAATATCTCCATAGAGGCATAAGATCCTCATTGAAGTCTTCATTCTTGATAAATAACTGTACTTGAATTGTTTCTTCAAACTTAAGATCCTCATATATATTTAGAATTATCATAGATGTAGTCGACGGACATTTTATATCGGTTCCAACCTCCTCTTTTTCATAAATGCATAACATAAAGAACTCTTCATTCATATTTTCAGGTACCTGAACCTCTCCTGAGATTTTATGAAGTGTTATGTAATGTAATCTTCTAGATCACTTGACTCCTTATTATGATCATTTTTATCATTTGATCATTGTTTTTATCAAAATTTTTATTTGAAACCGATTTGTCTATACGTTTTAAACATACTATAAACTTTGTCCTTCTGGCATGCTTTGCAATATATTGCGGATGAATTATCATTTTATGAACTTTAAGTTCAAATTATCTTATTTGACGATCTAAATGCACAAATGATAATTCATTCCACACAACTTTTTCTCAACTCTTTATCATCTCACCCCCTCATGTTAGAAAAACTAACTTGCTTCCTCAACTTTGAAAATCCACCTTTTGTCACACCTACTTTTATACCCCCCAAATAATATGTGCGTTATGGATTATGGGTTAAAGAATTTTTTCTAAAAAGTGTCAATTTTGAAATAGGGATTATTTTATTTACAGAGTCGCCACTCAGAATTAATTTTTTGGGTATTCCAAGTCACCTTTTATTTGAATCCCTAGTCAAAGGAAAGTTTGACTCTATTATTATTGGTCTGCGAAAATAAAGTCCGGGTAAGGAATTCTGTTGACCGGGGAGAAGGTATAAGGCATTCTCCGAGTCCCATGATTCTAGCACGGTCTTTTTATTGACTATAACTTGGCTTGGATTAATTTTGACATACTGTGATTTATTGATTTTCATGTTTTATCTATCCGCTTTTAATTATTAAAATATAAAATTATCTTTGAAACGAATCACATGTGTGTAAATCCGTTTTATTTAGTGCGCTAAAATTATGTCATGCGTACGTGTACACAATTAAACACGCTTTATTATTTACTAAAATTGTTTTGGGCCAAAGTCGAGCGAGCACGTACCTTGATTTATTTTGGAAATCATAATTATGTTACGCGAACGTGTACATAATCACGATGATTGATTTATTACTGCGCGCCTAAAGCATACTAGCGCTATTTAATTTATGAGTTATTTTCCTAAATTAGTTTGAGATTATTGTAAGGCCAAAGACTATGAAAAAGATGGTGAGAGAGGGATTATGGTTATAAATAATTTGCCAACTTGTCAACTTGTATATTTGGTCATATGTCCCAAAACTGACACAATTATCATATTACTACTACATCGGCACCTTATGGGTTTATGTCATTATCTATTGATCATAAGGGATGGGCTAAATGCGAGGCCCAATATGATAAGGAGGAAGGAGATTAATCCCACATGTTAAATTGAATAAATTTCATCAAGTCATATCCATTTCACATTCATAATTAAATACAAAAGAAAAAATGAATTGATCAGACAAACATAACCGGTTATTCTTTTTTAGAAATTATGGCACGAACATCAATTGTCTTCCTATTGAGTTAACTATAGTTACTAATAAACTGAATTAAACCAAACCCACTTCTAGCTTTACAAAATCATTCATTTGCCACATGATTCTCATATTTTTCAAACCAAAGTTGTAGTAATTTAAAGTCAACAAATACATAAATAACTAACCTCATACATAACAAACATAAAAGTGAAAAGATTGCATAATATCTTGACATTTAATTAGCGATTATAGCAATTGCATTGTCTAAAACTGAGATACATATCTCGACAGCAAGAAACGAACTTAGCAGAACTAAATAAAGGCTAAAAACAGCCACAAACTGAAGCTCGGCTACAAATGAAGCAAAACAACAACAAACAAACAGCGATCCGATCGAGACCCGCGCAGGCGCCAAAAACCTTTAACCCAACTCAAGAACTCGACTGAATTTGGGTGGCCTTACACAGTTAAAACCAAACTCTATTCGTCGGTAAACATGGTGCGACATCGACTATTTTTTGGGGTGGTTTGGTGCTGCGTTTCAGCTAGCTTTGGATGGGTTTGGGGCTGTTTCGTGGCAGCAACTATGGTGGCTTTAGAGCTGCATTTTTGGGGCTAAGTTTGAGGTTTAGGTGGGCTGTTTTACAGCTGGTTATGAGCAGCAGTCTAGTGGTGGTCGTTGGAGCGACACGGCTAATTTTTGAAGCTACGTTAATGTAGGTTTTGGTGTGTTTTAATGGCCAAAACAAGTGGTATATTTGGGATGATTTTATTGCTGGCTTTTGGGTGAAGAACCTCTAGCTTTCATGGCTATTTTTGCTGCCTTTTTAGAGTGATTTTAGCTGTCCCTTTTGAGTGATTTTTGGACCTCATTTTTAGCTCAAATTTGCTGCCAAAAGGGTCCTGGTTTGTTGGCGTTTGTGGCTGATTTTGGACATGGGGTTTATGAGTGGGGGACAAGCATAGGGAACAAAGCATGGGGGACAAAGAAAAGTAGAGTGGGGAAGATAGAGTAATAAGTGAGATAAGTGAAAAAATATTCAAGCACAGTCAAAAATTAGGTGCTCACAGCATGCCCCTCTTTGCTTGGAAACATAAAGAGTTTTCAGGCAAAGAAAAGATGAGCAATATGACTAATTTTTGGTCGTACCGTTATTCAAAAGGGGAAGAAAAATAAAAGAAAAATGTGCAACCGAGTCCTGGTTTGGACAACCTACACATCCCGGGTTATAAGGGAATCAGGTCGCGTGTAGTTCAAGTAGAATGATAGAGTAATGAGTTGGAGAATCGAGTGAGGTTCCGTCGAGGCTCCGGTCCGTGGTCCTGTTATTACATCAAAATCTAAAGGAACTAAACAAGCCTATCAGCTCTAAGTTATAAGATTCCTATTTATAAGTCTTTTGAAGCTTGATCATGAGTCTTGACTGATTGTTCATGCAGACTCTGATCTGAACCTTGATACTTGCTAGCTGTAGGTGCTAGTTCATTCTTCTACGGCTTCTTCTGAGCAAAACGGGAAATGTGAAGCTCGTAACTTCAGTCATGTTTTGAGCAGTCCATATCCTTTCTATCAGATTCTGCATTAGGATTCACTTCTTTTCCTTTTCTTTTCTTTATTCTGGATTGAGACTTCTTCTTTTGTTCATCTCGAACCCCGTGCCTCGAGATAAAACCTGCTCAGATATCACAACAAACAAACGAACGAAATTTTTCTGCCCCAGTTTTCACTAGAAAAATTTCGTGAGTTATTGTAACAAAATTCTAAACTACTTCTTTATTGAAAGCAATAAGAAAAAAAAACGGGAATGATGTACCCTGAAAAGGTCATGATGATTTTTTTTTATTGTCCCAAAAGAATGTCTCAACTAAGAATTGGTGTACCTTATGTTGGAAAAATGTAGCCAGGGAATGAGATACCCTATATTGGAAATGATATCAGGGAGTGGTGTATCCTGCATTTAAAATCAAATCAACTAGGGAGTGATGTACCCTATGTTAGAGAACATAACTAGGGATTGGTGTACCCTATACTAGTAAGGAAATGTAATCAGGGGATGATGCCCTATATTACTGAAAAAGAAATGTAACCAGGGGTTGATGCCCTGTATTACTGAAAAAGAAATGTAATCAGGGGTTAGCGCACTGTATTACTGAAAAAAAAATGTAACCAGGGGTTGGCGCCCTATATTACTGAAAAGGAAATGTAACCAGGGGTTGGTGCCCTGTATTACTGGAAAGGAAATGTAACCAGGGGTTGGCGCCCTATATTACTTAAAGGAAATGTAAACAGGGGTTGACACCTTATATTACTGGAAAGGAAATGTAACCAGGGGTTGACACCTTGTATTACTGGAAAGGAAATATAATCAGGGGTTGGCGCCCTGTATTACTGAAAAGGAAATGTAACCAGGGATTGGTACCCTGTATTACTGGAAAGGAAATGTAACCAGGGGTTGGCGTCCTATATTACTGAAAAGAAAATGATGAATCACCTTAACGAAAAGGTTCTACCTGGGTTAAACTATAAAAAGTAAACCTGGACAAAGAGTACTTCTACCCGGATTAAGCTACAAAAAGTAAACCTGGGCGAATAGTACCTCTACCCGGAAATATGAGTTGGATCCCCTAGGTGAAAATGTTCTACCTGGATTAAGCTGCGAAAAGCAAGCCTGGGCGAAAAGTACTTCTACCCAGAAATATGAGCTAGATCCCCCTAGGCGAAAAGGTCCTACCTAGGTTAAGCTACGAAAACCAAGTCTAGGCGAAGAGTACTTCTACCCGGAACTATGAGCTGGATCCCCCTAGGCGAAAAGGTTCTACCTGGGTTAAGATACGAAAAACAAGCCTAGGCGAAGAGTACTTCTATACCTGGTACAATGAGCTGGATCCCCCTAGAAGAAAAGGTTCTACCTGGGTTAAGCTACGTAAAACAACCTGGGTGAAGAGTACTTCTACCCGGAACTATGAGCAGGATCCCCCTAGGCAAAAAGGTTCTACCTGGGTTAAGCTACAAAAAATAAGCCTAGGCGAAGAGTACTTCTACTCGAAACTATGAGCTGGATCCCCATAGGCGAAAAGTTTTTACCTGAGTTAAGCTATGAAAAACAAGCCTGGGCGAAGAGTACTTCTACCCGGAACTATGAATAGGATCCCCCTAGGCGAAAAGGTTCTACCTGGGTTAAGCTACAGAAAACAGCCTGAGCGAAGAGTACTTTTACCCGAAACTATGAGCTGGGTCCCCCTAGGCAAAAAGGTTCTACCTGGGTTAAGCTACGAAAAACAAGTTTGGGCGAAGAGTACTTCTACCCAGAACTATGAGCAGGATCCCCCTAGGCGAAAAGGTTCTACTTGGGTTAAGCTATGGAAAACAGCCTGAGCGAAGAGTACTTCTACCCGGAACTATGAGCTGGGTCCCCCTAGGCAAAAAGGTTCTACCTGAGTTAAGCTACGAAAAACAAGCCTGGGCGAAGAGTACTTCTACCCGAAACTATGAGCAGGATCCCCCTAGGCGAAAAGGTTCTACCTGGGTTAAGCTATGAAAAATAGCCTGAGCGAAGAGTACTTCTACCCGGAACTATGAGCTGGATCCCCCTAAGCAAAAAGGTTCTACTTGGGTTAAGCTACGTAAAACAACCTGGGCGAAGAGTACTTCTACCCGGAACTATGAGCTGGATCCCCCTAGGCTAAAAGTTTCTACCTGGGTTAAGCTATGAAAAATAGCTTGAGCAAAGAGTACTTCTACCCGGAACTATGAGTTGGATCCCTCTAGGCAAAAAGGTTCTACCTGAGTTAAGCTACGAAAATGAGAGGTATGAACAATAGTGATGCATGCTGAAAATAAAGAAAAATGGAGATTTTGAGGAAACTTACCTTTGGTGACATTCGTCCTTTAGAAATCGCCATTCTGCACTGGTTTGTTCATGCTGCAAACAAAGAAAAATTGTGAGTTTTGAAAATAGTGGTCAGTTTGTGGCCTTGATGTCTTTGGAAGCTTGGCTTTGTGCCCATCTTCTTTTGATGATGATTTCAACCTGCCACTAGATGTTTCCTGAATACCACTAGCATTTCTGTCCCCAGCAGGATTCTGGCAGACGTACTAATTTTTTCATGTTTATGTGCATCTTTTGCCTGTTCGTGAACAGAATTATGAACTATTTGACCATGCTATTTTTTTCTTAAGAAATACTAGCACTTTAAATTTTTTATTACTCCCTCCGTTTTAATTTATGTGAACACATTTGACTGGGCACAGAGTTTAAGAAAAGAGAGAAAACTTTTGAATTTGTGTTGTAAAATGAGTCACATATATTTTGTGTGGCTATAAATCATTGCATAAAGGTAAATTGTTTTCAAATAGAGAAAAATGTCATTCTTTTTGGCATAGATTAAAAAAGAAATAGGTTCATATAAATTGAAACGGAGGGAGTATATGTTTATGTTACTAGGGGAGGTGTAGATCATGATCGCTTCACCGATGACTATTGAATAGATCATTCCAAGGCAAAGAGGACTAAAAGAAATTTAGATGTTCCTTGTCACACACATATTCGCGCATTCTCAATCTCTCCATTTTTTGGATTTTCTATTCAGTGTTCACATTCTTTAATTGTTGCCCCTTATCTTCTTACTCTTTTCATCCTAAAGCATTTGCAATAGTAGGTTATTTCAGAGTTCAAATGGAAATGATTTGAAATAGTTAAAGATGGATTTGCATCAAACTCTCAGGTAAAATTATCATAAAATTTTTGTAATCTTGAAAGTTGTTGGGTATTAAATTAGGATATTAGGTCGCTTTATGTGGGTTGACCCAATCCATTTGGGGAGAGATATAATTTGGAAATAAAATAACTTCTTTGGAGAAGTTACTATACGTTTAGGTGTAGTTGAGAGCAGTTTTTCCGTAGCAGTTTATTTCTTTCACTTTAAAAACTGATTTTGGTCTTCTTCTTCAGATGGGTAAGAACGAACAACAAAAATGGAATTACTCTCCCTTTCTCGTTAATCTTCTTCTTCCTTAACATAGAAGATTTCTCTTCTTCTTTTTGCAAAACACACATAAAGAAAGGCATTTAGTTTGTAGAACTAAACTTTATTTTCCAAGAGAATCAAAGTTGGACTTAGGGGCAATTTTTTGGGTTGTGATTTTACTTCGCTGCATAACAGATACATAATTCTAATTTTTATTCTTATTGTATTTTTATTAACAAAAGTTACCCAATTCTCTTAGCTAAACACCATAGCTACAACCGATCCGACTATCCAATCTAAGAGGTGCTACCAGCAGCTAGCTCGGAAGGAAGATGAGAAAAAAATATAAGGCCATCTGAAACATTGTACCTGTCTGCATACTCTAGAGTAAGGCTGTCCAACGGGACGGGCCGTCCCGTCCCACTTAATTCTAAACGGGATGGGCTCATGTTAAACGGGACACGGGATGGGACGGGATGGCCATTTCGTCCCATTTGTCCCGTCCTGTTTCGTCCCGTCCCGTCCCGTCCCACCTGTCTCGTCCCGTTCCGTCCTGTCACATCCCGTCCCGTCCCGTCCTGTCCCGCCTGTCCCGCGTCCTTTTTTTTGTGCATCATATACAAAAAACTTATAATCCTGCTTTTCAAGGTTTTTCTAAGACCACGGTTAGAAATGACGTCCCGTCCTGTCCCATATGTTTTTCCAAGTTTATTTAATTTCTACTATACTTAACCCATCTTTAAAATTAAGAGGTGCAAATGGACTTGTTCGTAAAATTTATGAGAATTTAGCGATTCAAGAAAATGAACAACCATCTCTCGAAGACTGCCAAGCTAACATATATTCTTATGTTAGATCAATATTTGATAAATATAAATCTATGAAAACAACAGATGGTGAAACTAGGGAAGATGAAGAATACAATATGATACTTAGCACTGGGAGCTATGACGACACGGAACTCATGGAACATCAATCAACATTGCCAATTCCAGAACAATGTCCGGGAGAAATTATAGATAAGTTACAATGAAATTATATAGGAGCTTATAAATATTAGTATGATAATTTGTAATTGGCTACTAAGAGGCCTAGTTCAAACAGAACCCTTCCTAGAAGGTGGCTGCATAGATTAGGTGCTCTTCAAAAGAATTATATTTGTATGTGAGATTTGAAAGTTCTATTAATAAAATAAAAGGCTCTAAGCGTTGAATTTTTTTTATGAATTGTCTTACACTCTTACTTAGTTACTTAATGGCTTAAAATTATATTAAATAAATTATAACTCTATTATAAATTTATAATTACTAGAATATTTCATTACAAGTCATTTGTTTTAATATTTTATAATTCTTTACTTAGTTTCTTAATTTCTGTTTAATTTTTAAGTTTATTAAATAAGTCAAAAAACTAGTTGTTGCAAACTTTAAAAACTTAGTCATTGTCAAAAGAATAGCGGTTGCCAAATTCAATGCTTAAATATTTTTTTTTTAAAATGACACTTAAGGCCCGCGAATCCGTCCTGTCCCGTTCCGTCCCATCCCGTTTGTTAGCGGGATGGGATGGGCCTACCGTCCGTCCCGTTCAGTCCCGTCCCGTTCCGGCTCATCCCGTTTGTTAGCGGGACGGGATGGGCCTACCGTTTCGTCCCGTTTGTCACGGCCCGCCACCGTCCCGGCTAAATATCGTCTCGTCCCGTCCCGTTGAACAACCATAATCTAGAGACTGCACAATTTGGAAGGAAAGGAACAACTGATGGTTAGAAGATGCCGCATCTGCAATATACACATTAGAATATAAATGTTTGCACCTATCATCTTTTTGGACTAACTTAAAAATGTATACGACTAAGAAAGTTTTTTTTTAGTTCCTTCAAAATATTTAGGCATTGTTCAGGGACTGTGAGAATTTGCTATTGTTTTCTAACGATTTGTATTGTTGTAACTCAAAATATGTATCCATACCTACTTGGTATTAATAAAGCTTGATTATATATTGATCGCATATTCATTAAACGTTTTGAAGTTTGTTTTTATAATGTTGGGCCCGTGCAGCGCACTGGCTGCAAGCAACTAGTAATAAACATACATACAACTAAGGCATCTCAATTCACATAAGGGACGAAAGGAACAGAATGTACTAAAACATATATGAGCCGTTTAAGACCTAAGCACCTTTAATATATCACCGTGCCATTCCTAAATACTGTTAGTACAAGAAAACTTTGCAAAATTTATTTGAGCCAATTAAAATAATCTCATATGTGAATATGGATGAAAGTAGAAAGCAAAGAAAATAAAACTTCTGCCAAATACGTTAACTACTCTAAAGGAACAAAATGAATCCCAAGACATTAAAATAAATAAAGTAGACCATCATACTTGTGAAATGATTAAACAAATACTTAATGATGCAACTAACTTTGACAGTATTCAGAAAGCATACTTCACTACACACCAACACAAAGAATGGGTCTACAAACAAGAATGAGCAACTTATCTTATAAGAAAATATTTAAATGGATAAAGCTCAAATTAATATTCCCTACTATCATATATATCATATTAAACAAAGTGGAACAACTGATGAATGCTAACAAACCCTTTCCTGGATCAAATTGCCACGTGAGCACTGTAACTTGGCAGAAAACACAACATGGTCTTCATTAAAGCAAGTAGATAAATATTTCTTTTTTCGATCAACTCTTAAATAATCGACCTGTATCCTTAATCCGTGAGAATTCAAGCGATCGAATACCAAATCGAAGATCACAAGATCAAATCGGACTACAACCCAACATGTTGAAACCAAGCAGTTTCGAAACTATGAGACATTCAAATACGTAAATGAAACAGAATACACGCAACGAAAGAGAATTCAACCGAATTAGTCGTTACTCGAAAGCTGCGAACCGCGACTACTAACGCTCAGATTTAACAAAAAAGCCATAAAACTGCAGATTCAAACGTGCATTAAACTCACCCAGAACGATAAACAAATTCACCCGAAGAAGCAAGTAGCCACATTTACGTAAACTAACAAATTAATAAACACTAGCTCTCACTATTGATTCAACTCATATTTTAATTACTTTTGAAATTAAATAAATAGGGGATAAAGTAATGAACCTGTTGAAGCCAAACTTTTCCTTAATCAGAGTAGAAGAATCTGTGGATACAAAATCCTTGATTACAAAATCCAAGCGAGAATCAGCATAAAAATTTAACCGAAATCACGAACATGAACTATACGATCGGACCTCGAACTCACAAACGACGAACTTTATCTCCAGAAATCCTCCCTCTGTCTGTGACCTCCTCTACTTCGGCTTTTTGGGTATCTTTTTAAGAAGAAGAAGTGAACATCAAAGTGGACTCCATTAATGTGAGTGGAATCCTATGGGATTTCAATTGATGATTTTGCTGTTTATGTTGTTTAGGTGTATTTGTAAAATAATTATGGAGAAGATAAAATAACATAAATGTAAATGAAACAGAATTTAATCCGAGCCCACTGAATTCACAGTGTTTCCTTAAGGAATTTAATCCCCTCCTAGTACCCAAGGCTGTGGATTATTTCCTCCCAGGATAGAGCGAATTACACGTTGGTGTAGCGATACTTCAAACACCAATGTTTCAACGAACACAAAATCGATAGCAAATCACACTTACGGATGCTTTGTTTATAGTTAAAATAATGCAGAAGAAAGGAGGAGAAGTCAGAAATTCGTATGGAAAATCTGAGAGAATGGACTGGTATTTATATCCAATGTTGAGCTCAATCTGAAGAGGTGCAACTCTTCAAATCCGAAGAGGTGCCAACTGTTTCTTCAAATCTGAAGAGGTGCAAACTGTTCTTCAACTCTTTAGGTTTGAAGAGGTACAAACTGTTCTTCTGAAGAGGTGCAAACTGTTTTGTAAATGTCTTTTACAAAAAGTGAAGGGCATATACTATTACGTTTGGATTTAATATTAATATTCCGTTTACAAAAAACCGGATATTTAATAACAATTCTGTTAATATTTACTATTAACAAATAAATTTGGTCCAAAAAATTAATCAATCAATCGATCATTTGACCGAATCCGAAGCCGAAACCGAAGCCGTAGCCGTAGCCGAAGCCGAGCCGAGCGAGCAACGACGGCGCGAGGCTTGCCTTCTTCTTAACTCTTTAAGAGCTAGAAGAAGTGCAATTGTATATATACCCATCAAAATCTCTTCCTCTTCCAATATGGGACAATATCTCTTTGTCAAGGAGGGAAATTCAAATATTTTCAATTTCCCATTCACCCTCTTTTAAGCTACATTTAAGGTTAAAAACCCAACAATCCCCCACATGAATGGGGAATGGCTATATCACGGAAATATGCATGAAAAACTGTGTGATTCGCAAGCAAGGATTAATTGTATCAGGATAAGTAGGTTTCCCTTTGAACTTTCCGTAGTGAACTTATGTCGGATATACTCGATCAATCGGTAGATTTGATATCTTTGAACCGTCGAACTTTGGTGTATACCTAGACAATCATAAGTCACACAACCGACCCTTAACCGTCTTTGGCTCTCATTGTTGTGTTCGTTTCAGCTATGAACACCGACTGGTTTAATAAGTGCGTAGAGAATTGGCCTTACAAAATTCTCCTTGAAGCGGCTAATACTTCACACTTACATAGGTGATTCCTAAATATGTCATCCCGTAGATACATTATTTGATATACCCCGTATCAAATTTAAAAATCATTAAAAAGCCTTAATGTTTTATCCTTGGTACTGAACATTATCTCATCACGAGAATGGACCAAACTTTTAGATGACAATATTTAACCGTAATTAATGACTTTGTTTGATCTCCTTGAACCTAGATCTTGGGATCTCCGGTCTTCTAGGTAGAGTTACCGCCGCAATGGCTTGTTCTCGACCATAGTCCCATTCCCCTCGATGATTTCTCAACTACCTCTCTAGTTAGGCCTTTTGTAAGTGGATCCGATACATTATCGCTTGACTTTACATAGTCAATCGTGATAATTCCTCTAGAGAGTAATTGCCTAACGGTTTTATGTCTTCGTCGTATATGACGAGATTTACTGTTATACATCACGCTTCCAGCCCTTCCAATTGCAACTTGACTATCGCAATGTATGCATATTGGTGCCAACGGTTTGGGCCAAAATGGAATGTCTTCCAAGAAATTTCTGAGCCATTCAGCTTCTTCACCGGCTTTATCTAAGGCTATGAATTCAGCTTCCATTGTAGAGCGAGCAATACAAGTTTGCTTGGACGACTTCCAAGATACCACTCATCCACCAATAGTGAATACATATCCACTTGTGGACTTAGAATCAGTTGAACCGGTGATCCAATTTGCATCACAATATCCCTCAATCACCGCAGGATATTTACTGTAGTGCAAAGCAAAGTCCTGGGTATGTTCTAAATATCCCAAAACTCGTTTCATTGCCATCCAATGAGATTGACCTGGATTGCTCGTGTATCGACTCAATTTGCTTATAGCACAAGCTATATCTGGTCGTGTACAATTCATGATATACATTAAATATCCCAACACACGAGTATAATCCAATTGTGATATGCTTTGGCCTTTGTTCTTTGCTAATGCAAGATTCACGTCAATTGGAGTCTTTGCAACTTTAAACCCTAAGTGCTTGAATTTTCCAAGTACTGTCTTAATATAATGAGATTGTGACAATGCCAGACCTTGAGGAATCTTATTGATCTTAATCCCTAGAATTAAATCAGCAACTCCCAAGTCCTTCATATCAAACTTGCTAGTTAGCATACGCTTAGTCGCATTTATGTTGGCAATGTCATTACTCATTATTAGCATATCATCCACATATAAGCAAACAATGACTATGTGATTTGGAACATTTTTAATGTACACACATTTATCACATTCATTTATCTTAAAACCATTTGACAACATTGTTTGGTCAAATTTCGCATGCCATTGTTTGGGTGCTTGTTTTAGTCCGTAAAGAGACTTAACAAGTCTACATACCTTCTTTTCTTTACCAGGAACCACAAACCCTTCAGGTTGTTCCATGTAGATTTCTTCCTCCAAGTCTCCATTTAAGAAGGCCGTCTTAACGTCCATTTGATGAATTTCAAGCCCATAAACTGCAGCTAATGCTACTAACATTCGTATGGACGTAATTCTTATAACCGGAGAGTATGTATCAAAATAATCAAGACCTTCTCGCTGTCTATACCCTTTGACTACAAGTCTTGCCTTATATTTATCAATAATGCCATCATCTTTCATTTTCCTCTTAAAAATCCATTTAGAACCTAAAGGTTTATTTCCAGGAGGAAGATCAACCAATTCCCATGTATGGTTATTCAATATGGATTCTATTTCACTATTGACTACCTCTTTCCAAAACAATGATTCCGAAGAAGACATAACTTCTTTAAATGTTCGAGGCTCATTTTCTAATAAGAAAGTCACAAAATCTAGTCCAAATGAAGTAGACGTTCTTTGACGTTTACTACATCTTGGATCCTCCTGATTAAATATACTTTCTTTTGTTTCTTCCCGAGGTCGTTTAGATCCTTCACCAATCGACTCACATTCCTTGTTATACGGATATATATTTTCAAAGAATTCAGCATTATCTGATTCTATAACCGTATTATTATGAATGTCGGGATTTTTCTGATTTATGAACCAGAAATCGATATGCTTTACTATTGGTCGCATATCCTATGAAAACACAATCAACGGTTTTCGGTCCTATTTTTACTCTTTTGGGTTTAGGAATTTGCACTTTTGCCAAACACCCCCACACTTTAAAATAATTCAAGTTGTGTTTCTTTCCTTTTCATTTTTCATATGGAATGGATTGTGTTTTGCTATGGGGTAATCGATTTAGTATCCGGTTAGCCGTAAGAATGACTTCCCCCCACAAGTTCTGTGGCAAACCAGAACTTATCAACAATGCGTTCATCATCTCCTTTAATGAGCGATTCTTTCTTTCCGCAATCCCATTGGATTGGGGCGTGTAAGGGGAAGTTGTTTGATGAATTATTCCATATTCTAGACATATTTCTTCAAAAGGAGATTCATATTCGCCACCCCTATCACTTCTTATCATTTTAATTTTCTTGTTAAGTTGCGTTTCAACTTCATTTTTGTATTGCCTGAATACATCTATTGCTTCATCTTTATTATTAAGTAAGTAAACATAACAATATCGAGTACTGTCATCAATAAAAGTTATGAAATACTTCTTTCCACCGCGAGATGGTATTGACTTCATGTCGCAAATATCTGTGTGAATTAAGTCTAAAGGATTTGAATTCCTTTCAACTGACTTATAAGGATGTTTAACATACTTAGATTCCACACATATTTGACATTTTGATTTGTGGCATTCAAACATAGGCAATACTTCTAAATTAATCATTTTTCGCAAGGTTTTGTAATTGACATGACCCAAACGTATATGCCATAATTCATTTGACTCAAGTAAGTAAGAAGAAGCTGAAATTTTATTATTATTCTCAATAACCATTACATTCAGCTTGAAAAGGCCCTCGGTGAGGTAACCCTTTCCTACAAACATTTCATTCTTACTTATTACAACCTTATCAGATACAAAGACACACTTAAAACCATTCTTAACAAGAAGTCCAGCAGAGACTAAGTTCTTTCTAATCTCGGGAACATGAAGGACGTTATTCAAGGTCACCACCTTACCAGAAGTCATTTTCATAAATATCTTTCCAGATCCTTTAATTTTTGCCGTTGCAGAATTTCCCATAGAAAGCGTCTCTTCGGATCCAACAAGAGCATATGTAGCAAATGCTTCTCTAACAGCACAAACATGGTGAGTGGCTCCAGAATCAATCCACCACTCCTTAGGATTTTCTACCAGGTTGCATTCAGAAAGCATAGCACACAAGTCATCGATATCTTCGTGCTTTTCAACCATGTTTGCTTGACCCTTCTTCTTGTCTTTCTTTGGAGCACGACAATCTGCAGATCTGTGTCCAGCTTTTCCACAGTTGTAGCAATTTTCGTTGAACCGCTTCTTGCTTGGGTTGCTTTTCGGTCCATAAGCCTTCTTCCTCTTTCTATCCTCAACAATGTTTGCTCCCATTATTGTTGAGTTTCCACGTCCTTTCTTTTCAGCAACTTTATTGTCCTCTTCGATTCTCAACCGAACAATGAGATCTTCAAGGGACATCTCCTTTCCTTTGTGTTTCAAGTAGTTGTTGAAGTCCTTCCACAAATGAGGCAACTTTTCAATGATTGCTGCAACTTGGAACACTTCATTGATGACAAGACCTTCAATGAAAATTCTGTTAGTAGAAACAATATAATTAATACTTTCAACATTAGTATTAATTTGACTTATACCTTCAGCAAGGAGATCGTGAATAATCACTTACAATTCTTGGACTTGGGTAATAACAGACTTGCTATCTACCATTTTATAGTCCAAAAATTTAGCGGCAACGAATTTCTTTAACCCGGCATCTTCCATTTTGTATTTTCTTTCAAGCGCTATCCACAATTATTTTGACGTCTCCATATTACTATAGACGTTATATAGATTGTCCTCTAGTCCACTAAGAATGTAATTCTTGCATAGAAAATCAGAATGCTTCCACGACTCAGTCACGAGAAAGCGTTTATTTTCTGGAGTTTCGTCGGGCAGAATAAGAACATCTTTCATAATGAACTTCTGCAGACTTAAAGTCGTCAAGTAGAAGAACATCTTTTGCTGCCAGCGCTTGAAGTCAATCCCGAAAAAATTTTCGAATTTTTCTGCCGGTGCTAGTGCCGGTGTTGTTCGGCTTGTCGATGCGTTGGCAGTTACCATAGGAACAGTCTGGTTCCCGTTATCGTTCGTCATTTCTGTAAAAGAATGACACAAACAAATGTTAAAATCACATAGATTTTAATCTCCACTGGAGTAGAAAACTACACAGGTTTTAGTCTCCAGAAATAGTGAATATAATACAAATACAGAAAATATTAAATTCCTTAAGCTTGTTGTTTAGCTGTATTTGTAAAACAATTATGGAGAAGATAAAATAACATAAATGTAAATGAAACAGAATTTAATCCGAGCCCACTGAATTCACAGTGTTTCCTTAAGAAATTTAATCCCCTCCTAGTACCCAAGGCTGTGAATTATTTCCTCCCAGGATAGAACGAATTATACACTGGTGTAGCGATACTTCAAACACCAATGTTTCAGCGAACACAAAATCGGTAGCAAATCACACTTACTGATGCTTTGTTTGTAGTTAAAATAATGCAGAAGAAAGGAGGAGAAGTCAGAAATTCGTATGGAAAATCTGAGAGAATGGACTGGTATTTATAGCCAATGTTGAGCTCAATCTGAAGAGGTGCAACTCTTCAAATTCGAAGAGGTGCCAACTGTTTCTTCAAATCTGAAGAGGTGCAAACTGTTCTTCAACTCTTCAGATTTGAAGAGGTACAAACTGTTCTTCTGAAGAGGTGCAAACTATTTTGTAAATGTCTTTTACAAAAAGCGAAGGGCATATACTATTACGTTTGGATTTAATATTAATATTTCATTTACAAAAATCCGGATATTTAATAACAATTCTATTAATATTTACTATTAACAAATAAATTTGATCCAAAAAATTAATCAGTCAATCGATCATTTGACCGAATCTGAAGCCGAAGCCGAAGCTGAAGCCGTAGCCGAAGCCGAGCCGAGCGAGCGAGCGAGCGATGACGGCGCGAGGCTTCCTTCTTCTTAACTCTTTAAGAGCTAGAAGAAGTGCAATTATATATATACCCATCAAAATCTCTTCCTCTTCCAATATGGGACAATATTCCTTTGTCAATGAGGAAAACTCAAATATTTTCAATTTCCATCCATTTTCAATTCACCCTCTTTTAAGCTACATTTAAGCTTAAAAAACAAAAACCAACAGTTTATGTGTGTGCTTTTCCATTGGACAAATATGTGAATGGAATCCTATGAGAATTCAATTGATGATTTTGTTGTTTATGTGGGTGAGAGGTGACACGAGGAATGACCAAATATTAAGAGTGAAAGTTTGCAAGAATGTATATTGTGTGTGCTTTGTTTCTTTCTAAAAATGACGTGAGGTTCCAAAGTTTGTTAAAGAAAAAGACAAAAAGCTAATGGTACCTTTCTTTCTTGAACTGACCGGGAAAAAATTTTGAAATATCAAAATATAACTAGTTAATTAAATTAAAAAGAAAATAACATATCAACTTTGCGCAATAATGAAAAGTTACGAGAAAAGCAAAAATACTACGTATTAACCACTTATACTATGTACATCTAAATTTGTACTAAATTAAAAGAAAACTATTTTTGATTTTTTTTTTTGAGAATAAAACTAGCACTACTTAACCCAATTAAACTAACATAATAAAACTCCATAATTTTAAAACCCATGTGACCTTTTTCTCTTGTGTGTTTTTTTCTTTTCTTTTTTTTATTATCAAAAGTAAGATAAACTAAAAGTAACTAATAAAGGAAAATATTTTTGTAGTTTTCATTTTAAGAGAAACTAAAGCAAAATGATCAAAAACACACAAAGTAACAATATTAGAACTAAAAGAAACATCTAAGCACTAAAAGGTGTAAAAATCACGGGGAGGGTAAAAAATTACATGTCTACATTCATTACCACTAATATTCATCCAAGAATGAATATGTATTCATAAATCACGTGTTGTAATATTCACATCATGAATGAAACATAATCATATATATGTGTGCTTTATAAAATCTCATGTCAAAGTGATGACAAACATTACTTTCAGAGAGTGAAGGATTATTTTGAGAATCCGTATTGTTCTCATTACCACAATGATAACGATTATAATCCCGTCTATTGCCACGTCCATATCTATTGATACCTTCACGATAATAATTTTGTCTTCTTTGAGACTTATTACATATTGCTACCATATTCTCTTAAGGGAATGAGAATGTAGCAAATTCAATGGGTCGGGTTTCCACTTTTTGTGCCCACAATCATACATGAATTTGATGATGGCAAGGCATAAAAATTTAATACTTCGAGTAGTTATAATTTCTCACAAACTCTATTAGATTTATAATCGAAATTTATCGTCTTTGCTTGTATTTAAAATTAAATTATAGAATTTCAAGAATTTAAAAGATAAAAATAAGGTAAAATACTTACCTTAAATTTAGAATTTATTCTTGAGGGAAGTTCATAGAACAATTGACACTCATTATACTCAATATTATGTATAAGTTGAGCACCATGCACATATCCCAGAGCCTTTACTCAATTGGTTGGAGTCTCGTGCTGATAACGTGTTATGAAACAATAAAAGAAGAAGAATATTGGAGAGAAAAGTAGAGAGAGAACTCTTATTGATTTGGGATGATTTACAATGGAATAAAATTCCTCTATTTATAGGAAAAAAGTGACTTAGCCACAAAGTAACAAATCTTAAAATCTCTCTAATATATAGACATTCACCTTAAATACAATTATATTTATAACAAAGAGATAATAAAGGTTAATATAATTAATGTTAAAATGTGGATTCATTAATATGTGCGAGAATAACCAAAATATCAATTAAAGTGTAGCAGAGGGAGTTGCTAAATAAGGCAGCATTTAATTTGCTGTATTATACTCTGCATTAGGAATATCAATCTATCATTAACGAGAATTTTTGTATTATGAATAAGAGTATAATAATTTCTCTATTTAACTCCGAAAGAAATGACTAATGAGCTTGCTTTAACGGTAAGAGTTGAACAGTACGGTGTGCCTGTTCCAAGTTAGTTCCGGTCGTGTTTTTTTTTTTTTTTTTTTTTTTTTTGGTGTGTGGGGTCTCCCGCTTATTAACGAACTGAAAAATTAAAGATAAAATAGTTAAGGTTGACTATTTTGCTTTCACATTTATTCCAAATCGCTCTTTGCCTTCTGAGTTCTGAGTTAAGTTTATACTCTACCCAACTACTGCAGATCCATCGTTCCCGTCTTCTTAGATTACGCAATTTATCCCCTTAGGGTTCAATGATTGAGAAAAAGAGGGTTCAAGTTCTTCTCTTTCTCGTTGGTCTCCTCCTTCTCAGCATCACTGGTAAGTACCCAAATTGATGTTTTTCTTCTCTTTTTTTCTTGTAAAAAAGGTTTAATTGCTATTGATTTTGTAAGTATTTGTTCATGTTGAGGGTTATGTGTTTATTAAGGGCTGAGTATAAATTGAACAAAACTTGAAGTTGACTTAAGATTAATCGTTAGGGATCTAACAAAGCCATGACTTTTACCTTTTCGACTGCTTAGCTTTAGGTTTATTATGACCCACTGTGTGATTTTGGGCTTTAGTATGCAACAATAATGTTGATTGTGGATTCATGATTTGAAGTTTATGGATTCCTACAACGACCTCAAAGTTAATATACAATAACATTTGGGTTCACAATCAAACACTTATTGATATTTAGTGGATTTCTTAATACAGATACATGCTTTGTACAAAAGCTACTGGGTTAGGATATATGGTAGGTCCGCACCTGACCGCCTGGGTGATAAATGACTTTTACAGCTCTATTGATTTGTAGTGAAAGGAAATTACATTTTTAAGTTCTCAAGCATATAGTGTGGGTGATAACTTACACATAAGTGAGAGTTCAACAGTGTGGATTTGAGAACTCTGTTAGTTTGTTTGGAGACAACGATCCAAAATTAATTCTTGGTTGTAGAGACTTGGAGGTAAATGTGTATAACATAACAGGATTTTTTATTTAATGTAGCTTTACAAAAAAGAAATTGAAGTGACAGAGGGTATTGTTGCCTGTGCCACTGAGTTAAAGATTAGATCTAGGGGTTCTTGGCTGACACATGGATGTAGAAAGGTGCATATAATCTGTCAAAGTCGAAATAAATTTGGCAAAGTGAAGGTTTTATCTATGTTTAGTCTATGCTTGGAAATGTGCAAAGACTCAGTTTTCTTTATCAGTGTCATTAAGTTTTTAAGTTCTTGCACTAGTGTAACTGCTCTTTCTTGCAACTTGCAAGCGTCAAATGCACACGTCAGTTTTCTTGATCAGTGTCATTCTTTTAGTCAAATGCTTTATTAAACACTCTCCCATGCAGACTTTCGTTCTTTAAGGTAAAGTAAGGAAAAGAGAAAGAATGCGCGAAAAGTAATGTCTTGCACCTTTTCTTCTTTGATAAATCAAACAATCGATTTATTGAATATGCGCCAAGATGGTTTCAAAGAAAAGGACACATAGTTTAGCGACTTTTGGGTAATTTTAATATTTTTCATTTATTCAGTACCCTCAGTGTGGAACAAATTATATACAAGTGAATGAATGGCTTAATCACTATTAGCAAACAAGCTGTCCAAATTATTTATTGGCGTATGCCACTTTATGCAACGCGCACACGGTATTCTTTAGTAAAAGGCGAAAGAATAGCCAAATTATTTATATAGTCACTTGTACCTCCTCTTTTACTAAAATTTAAAAGGTTTTGTGTTTAGCTTAAAGAAAATGCATTGAGCTATGTTGATGGCATAGTTATTACAGAGTCTTGATGAGATAGTTTACTACAGACAGTATTTAGAAGGACATTGTTATGCCGAGACATCTCTTTTAGCTTCTTGAGATTAAGGATTTTGTAAGGTTGCTAAGTCTAAATGAAGCACATCTCACAGTATAAGCATGCTCTCGACATTCTTGAGGTGACAAGAATGAAAGATTGTACTGCTTATGCAAATGCACTACATTGTGATGTAGAGTTTGGGGAGTCTGCTTTTGATTTATTTTCCTTTCTTATTTTGACATAGTAAACACGGGTTTTATGACCGAAAAAATGGTAAAGAACCCCGTATAAAGGAAACCTGGATATCCTTACAGGTGGTTAGAGGAATACTGTTCCAGTTGATCCGCAAGCAAAATGCATATTTCGCAATTTCACCTACCTAGTCTACAAATTACCTCAAACTGAAGCAATCAATACTTCCAATTTGGAGGTGGCAGTTAATTCCTTTTTGCTTCATTCTTGTTTGGTTAAATATTGTACTGTGGAAATCCTTCTACTAAAGGAAGAAAACCTACTCTGCATATCTTGGAACCACTTCCTTTTGTCTGATAAAGATCTTGAAATCCAATTCCTTATAGGGCAGAACATCCACATTTGTAACCCCCGGCCTGCTAACCTTTTTAAATTTTTGGTAGAGGACTGACAGTCATCCGCTCAACAATACCAGCCAAACTAAACTGCTTGGCATCCTTTACCAACAAACCCTGTTCTTGATAGATTAGGTGGCTATTATCCTCTCATCAAGATTGTATATCCTTTCCTATCCCTTTTATCCCACATTATATTCTTTTGTGAAATACACATGATTTTAGAAAAACAAGGTGAATTGCTGGCAGTCCTTATTCATGTGGAGATGATAGAAGGTAGACAAAGTCTATTAATTGGTGTAGAAGATATTTCCCCTAAAAAAATCAAATCGGGAGAAGGCATCTATAAGGAGGTGTAATCTGGTGGCTATGACATGAAGTGGAAACGTTAGGGTTTTTTTAATCATTTGAGAGGATATAAAATAAAGAGATAAGCAAAGAAGAAGAAGTTGACATGTAAACGCGGGTTTTAATCAAAAAGGGAAAACCCCTCCTTATATGATTATGAGAGATTAAAAGACAAATGAAAGAGTAAAACGGAGAAAAGGAAAGAAGATGGGTGAGCTTATAGTTATATCGCAAAATCCTAGGTTTCCAGTTCCTGATTTGGTGATAGTGATAGGTAAATATGTTGTGAAATTAACAATACTCATCTTATGAACTTTTGTCTTTTATATATTATGCCTACATTCTAGGAAAAAGAAGGCGTGAGAACTATCTTTGTGACTTGTGAAGCACATATCTATATTGGAATGCTGAATCCTGTAAAAAGTAAAAACTAAAAAGAGAGATGAGAGGAGACAAAGACTACTTGTCTTGATGGTTAAAGTCGATGCACGACTCTTTGTTGAGGAATCATTTACCTGTTTTAACAAGTAACCATATTTACAAGGATCCTATGAAAACAAAACAATATCTTAATCATTACAGAATAATCTGGAGTATTTAGATGAATCAGGAAATTATCTTGACACATTCCTTCAAGGTGGAGCATACAGGTCAAGGCTCCTAGATTGTCACATATGTGGTTCTCAGGCCTCAGAGCGTCTTGTTGAACGTGTCTGCTAGCTGATCATTTGGATTAATGAATGCGATGGAGTGAGTGAAGACTGGACTTTTCACAAATAAAGTGTCGGTCGATCTCAAATATGTTTGATATTTACTTTTATGGAAGACTAAATTGGAGACCTTATCGTGCCTTTTGTCAATTATAAATTTCATTTGTGTTATCTTTCCGAATTTAGCTTTTGAAATAGCTGTTTTAATCACATAAGCTCACATGTCACTACGGCGATAGCTCGGTTCTCGTCTTCTACCTTGGACATTGCAACCACATCTTGCTTTTTTTTTTTGATGAAGTAAGATAATATCATTGAAAGGGCACCAGGAAGATGCCAAATTACAAGAACAGAAATTATGTTAGCTCCCGTACAAGAGACAAAAAACATTGTAAGCTCCAGTACAAGAGTACCTATGCTAGAACCAGGGAGCTAACAAAATCCAAAGAAGTGTCAACACTATTGACAGGGGAAAGAAGGTTCCAAGTGAACAAACTAACTAAACATCTAGCTTTTAGGGAATGTGTTGGAGTTGATATTCCATGCAACCACATCTTGCTTCTTAGTTTTTTATGGAGCCAAAAGGGGGTTCTCTGACACCATAAGAATCTTCTTCTTTCCTAGGGGTGTCAATGATGGGGAGCAAGATTCTTGGTCCTATTGGACCTGACTCCTGACACCTGAGAGTAGTTCTCAGCAGACTTCTATGGCTTTTAATTCTGTAAAAGATGCTGCTCCAAATCACACATGTCAAGTTTCCGTTTATCAAATATAGTGTTCGAAGCAGACTTCTATGGCTTTTAATTCTGTAAAAGATGCTGCTCCAAATCACACATGTCAAGTTTTCGTTTATCAAATATAGTGTTCGAATATGGACTATCTGGATGGCTTAACCAATCTGTATAAGCATCTCCTATAATATAAGTGTTCATTCAGTCTTCATATTAGAATGTTGGATGAGTCAATTGCTGAGAACAACTCCTGAAACTTAAAGCGCACTCCATTTCTGATACAGTAATCAATTTTATAGCATCAATTCTTCATTTCTTCCATTTTCTCTCTCTAGATTAATCTTGTGGTTTGACCCTTTAAAGTTTTTACTCCTGTCGTGGTTAATATCATGTAGAGAAATATTTCATGCTTAAGTCCTGAAGTTAAGTGCTATGTGGGTCGACTACTTACCATGTTCTCAATCTAGCAATCGCTTTGCATTGAATGTTGGAAGTTTTTAAACCTTTGATATGTTCCACTTTTGTTATCATATTGTGCACTCATTGCTACAGGATACATTTTTTTTCTTGATAAGGTAAGGTAAATTGCTACAGGATAATTTTATGTTCATACTTCATAATTTGCATGTATTTCCCTAGATAGCATCAGTTTCACCAAGGGGCTATATTAAGGCAATTCTTTTTTAGTATTTTGTGTTTTGAATTATATCATTGACATGGTCACAACATTTAAGGATAAGGGTTTTTTCCTTTGGTTTTAACCGTCCTACATACCATTATTTGGTGTTTTGCTTATTCTGCTCAACCTTATTTTATATATACCAATAATTTTCTAATGTCTTGTTGCTTTATAGCTGAAAAATGTAGGGAGTTGGTTGGTCAAGAGGCTGCATCGAAGAGTGGGGAATTTACTTGGTTGCACTGTTTTGATGGGAGTACGGGAACCGTAGCATGTCTGGTCAAGGAAGGTGTGAAGCTGTACGCTTATAACATCAGGTCTTCTCATGTGGAGAGAGCAAGGAACTCAGCAATCGAGGCTGCTCTGACTGATGCCGTGTCGCAAGGCATGGCAGCAAAAGAGGCAGCTAAGCTAGCTCAGAAAGAAGGAGCAAAAGCTGCAAAACTGGCCGTGCGACAAACCAAGCGCATTGTTGGTCCGATTATTTCTGGGGGATGGGACTTTTTTGAAGCACTTTATCTTGGAGGTACACCAACTGAGGGGTTCCTGAGGGGTTCCGGTACCTTATTTGGCGCCTATTGGGTTGGCTATCTGGGGGAGCAGACCATGGGTAGGTTTGGTTACCTGGTTGGAAGCGAGTTGGGCAGTTGGGTTGGAGGAAAGGTTGGGCTGATGGTGTATGATTTAGTTAACGGAATGGATCATTTACTTGTATTTCTCCAACTAAAGGAAATAGAAGTCGATGCAACTCTGTCAGATGAATTTTACAAGGATAGTATAGCTGAAAGTTCCGAGGTCCCCAAGGACTCCAATTATGGTGAATCAACTACGTATTCAAGCGAAGCTTCTGACGAGTCTGGTAGTTATGAGGCTCCTGCTTATGAGGACCCTGAAGTCCGTGAAGAATTTTAGATCAGATTAATTTCAAGCTGTGTTATACATGGTTCTTTTCATATTATGAATCATTTGTCCTTTGCTTTATCACTATTTGTACAGGGATTTGTTTGGGGAGGGGAGGAGGAGGTTTATATTTGAGTCTGTTATAGGAACCTTTTTACCTCATTGACTTGTAAAATGACACCACAGTAGAATTTCTTAGCCCACACATAATGAATTTGGTTTAGCTTTGGATATATTTCTGATGAGAAAGCAGGAATTAGACTTGTTGTTCCCTTGATTGTGGTTATGTTGCATTTTAAAAGCAGCTCATATGTAAAGTAAAGATAGTAAAGAAAGTTGCTTTATTGCCAACGGATTTTCTGAGACACTGAAGTTTAAAAATGTGGAGGCTGATGTTCCGAATGCGCCAATTTTACAGGAGCCAGTGAGTAGTGAGGTTAAAACGTCTCCAATTCTTGCTTCTTCAAATGCATTTCTCTCTCATTTGAAGTGTACATAACTTGACAGTTAAATACCAGAAGAATACGCAATCAAGTGCCGAATTCTCAAAAGATAAACCAACAAGAATACTGACACAAACAAGACAAAGAATCCCTATTCCTGCTTGTTGCAAAGAATAAATAAAGAAAAAGAACCCTCTTATTGCTTGTCCAAAATGAGCAGCTAACCATCCCATCATAATAGAACGCACACGAAAAAGTAAGCCAGCAATTTCCAAAGTCTTGATCTTCTTATTAAAGTAGCACATTTATCTTATCTACACTAACGGTTTAAATTATTTTACACATCGATACATTTTAACTGGTTATATAGTTGATTTTCCATGTTACCAAATTAATATCTCTTACTTATCTACATGTATTTATAGTTTAATTTAACCCGATGGTCTATTAAAGAATTATACTTTGCATATGCACAAAAATTTAAAACCTTTTTGTAATATCTCATTTCGTTTATAAATAGATAGGATCCGCCAAATCCTCTTTCGTATTTTTAAAGAAATAGCTAATTTATTTTCCATAAAATTTGATACACTACTTTCCAAATACGTTATAATGGAAAAGAAATAATTCAACAAAAATTATGCTGCGCGAGGTAGAGAACATAAAAATGTCAAATCCGAAATAGACATATGAGAATGTGACACGCGATGTCTTGTGGTTGCCACGGGCCAATCATTTTGACTTTCACTGCAGCCCAAGAACATGCTATATAATTTGACCCCATAATATTCGTCTAGTTGATTTATTCTTCTGGTTGATAATGTTTCACTTTTCAATATTATGCAATTTGGATATACAGATTCTTTCTTTATCATTTACTAGATTTTTATGCCAAACTTGCGTAGAATATAGAGATTGCTTAAAGACTAGAAACTCTTCTTGAATCAATTAATGGAAAGGGAATACTAAAAGAACAGATATAAAAGAATAAGGCTAAGATACGGAGGAGAACAGATTACTACCATTTTTGTTATTTATCTATTTTTTGTCTTCCTACCCGAGTTTTGCACAACGATTAAGCCAATGAAGTGAATTGTTTTAATATTAGAGCCCACAGAAGGAACGCTAGGAAGAAAAGAATAAAAGAGAGACAGAGTTAGTGAACCTTAGGCCATAAATTTATTTAAATTCTTTGAATTAACGGTGTAAACATATTCACTATCAGGTTAGTTAAAAAATAATTACAAATAACTATATTTAATACCATTAATTGATAATCTAGAATATATAGTAAGTATCCTGTTATGCTTGGTGAATCTGGAATATATAGTATAAACAATTGTATTGTACTGCCATGTTAAAGTCAACTTCGTGCACAATTTACATTATTCAAGGTAAACAAAAAATTAATTTGTGTCTCACACAATTAGCACAAGTTGTTTGAGAATTCGTCTATATTTGACAAGTTAAATTTACAACCCAAAATCTTAAATTTTTGAGTCACAAACACTATTTACCAAACAAAGACAACCCTCACATAACTTGTCTCAGTTATATGATTGACAAAGTAAAGTTTCTCCCTAACATGAGGTTTCAATAAGAAAAGCCTCCTCTTTTAATTTTTTGATTAAGAGCGAGCTTATCTCTTTCCTCAATTTTTACAGGCTCAATGTTACCAATTTTTTATTAAAGAAAAATAAAGAAGAAGAAGAATAAGAAAATTACAGGGGAATGAGACAAGCTCTCCAAAGTGTGTCCAATCACTTTTAAAAAGAGAAACAGAACAAAAATGAATAGTGAAATCAAATTCAGAGTCGAGTAGTCGCATTAGTCCTACTTTTAGGAGTGAAATAGTGTATAGGCCAATGATATCAAATAAAATGCAAAGCATTTATAGCTGTTCCAACTTGACCATAAAAGTACCGAAATATTTTCTGTCTGTTCAAATCTATATAGTAATAGAAGATACGCATTAATGCCTCATGACATTTCCTTAGTAAATTAAACCACTAAATATCCCTACTTGTATTTATAAATACATTCTTTCTGATTTTTTTTTTAATATTCTTCATCAACATGATTGCACTTCAATGCTTCTTTTTTAAAAGAGAGTTACTCGTATGAGCATTACTTTTACTTTCTTTTTCTTTTGCAATATTAACATATATAGAGTTAAAAGACAGTGAAATCAACTTGTTTTTTTCCGTTGAGAGAACGCATAGTTGTAGGGGTATTATTATTTTTAACCCGCATCAGAAACTATTTATATTCGTTAGTCGAAAAAATATATAAAATTTGTATTATTTTTGTATATAACACACAAAATATATGTATATATATATATATATATATATAAAGTATAAAATATATATTTTCGGTTATTATTTTGAAAGCGTTATTTTTTTCAAATTTGTATCATAAATAAATGAAAAGGGAAGTCCAAATGATTCACAAGCAGCCAATTGAGGTGAGCACTAACAGAAAGGCTAAAAGTGAATGCCTATATCTATTTTAGACCATTGAAGTTGAGGGGGAAAAAAGCAAAGGAATACTAGTAAATAAAGATAGAGACACAAAAAGGAAGAGCAACATCACATCGTAAGTAAGTTGAATTAATAAGTAATATAATTCTCATGACATGAAATGTCAACATTATAGTTTTGTAGTAGCCTGTTGGGGTACTTCTCCAAGGGGTGACCATTCAGATTGCATAAAGGGCACTTCTGTTTTCCTCATAGCTTTAACTTAATAAATCGTAGTATAATTATATTACTCTCTCCGTCCTAATGGTGTTTAATTGTTCAATGGGTTAAAGCAATTTTTTTTAAAAAACTTATGGTCTAAAACAAAAATATTTGTTTAATTATAAATTATTTCATTAAAAATAAAATAAAATTTTAATTAATACTTTTTTAAATAAATTAAAAAGAAAAGTGAGTCATATAAAACGAGACAAATGGAGCCGTATAGTACAAAGAAAACATTGCTAAGCCTAAAACATCTATCGGGTCCTTTACTCCTTTTGCAAAATCTTATTTTAGATATTTGACATCGAAATTTATTATAATTCTAATTCACGTTAAGTAGGCTTATTAAATGACAGAAAAATGCGGAGATTTTATATGTTAGAGTTCGAACTCAAAATCTAATTAACAGCAGAAAAATCTCAACCCTTCTTAGACGCCCTTTTACAGCTTGTTTGGATGATTGTTACCTATTGTATTGTATCGTATTGTTATTTTAAATACTATATTTATTTTGATTGTTATTTAAATTTTATTGTATCGTATCGTTAAATCCGTCGTTACGTAACGACAAATACTATATTTGTTTTGATTGTTACTTAAATTTTATTGTATCGTATCGTTAAATTCGTCGTTACGTAACGACAAAAGTGTCACTTTACGTAACGACCAATTTGGTGTGGTCACGTTGTTTCCTTATTTTTTTCTCTCATTTCGCCCTTCATTATTAATAAATAATCTTATTTTATCATTTTTCCTATTTTATTATATAATAATTTTACCTCGTATCATAATTTTTCTTTGTAATATTTTAAGTTTATTCTTTATATTGCTGGTGCGTGATATCATAAAACGATGGCAAACGATACAATCTATCCAAACATTATATTCATCATACGATACAGTACAATATAATATAATACGATACAATATATTATGAAACGATATGTAACAACCATCCAAACAAGCTGTTAACGGTCTTTTGCAACATCTTCAACGAGTTGTCTAAGTCCAAACGGGGCCTCTTCTTTTACATCAGAAACAATCTATGTTTTTATTTTAATTTAGTTACTTCGGTATTTGTAGTAATCTCACAATTTCTTCTGTATATGAAATGGCTCGAAACAAACAAGGATAAGATAAGATGCATTAGTGTTGGATGGAAGAGTTAAGCTCATAATTCAGAAGATAGTTTGTTTACTCGAAAAACGAATAGAGTTGAATTTATACGTAGTTCTAAAGATACGTGGTATAACTTGGCACAAATCGAAAAGTAAGTAAAAATATATTGAGTATTGACTGTATAAAGAATGAAATACGAACCAAACTGAATGGAACATGGTTTATGAACAAGCAAGACGAATCAATATACAAAACCCAAAAAAGGATAATCTCTATATGAATATCAGTGTGTTTTTCTCTCTGAATATCAATAATATGAGAGTGTATCAATGACTTAATGTAGATCTCTTACAGAAATAATAGTCATCCCTCTTCTAGTGGAGTGATCATACTTTGGATATAATTAAAAATACATAGTGGGAAACCTATGATAGAATAGCTTTTCTCTAATTTCCGCCGAGATTCTCTCTCCTTAGTGCGACTGTAACGACTCTTATCCCTTGGCTCGATCTTGATCGGACTTGGTATTGGTTGGTTTCCAGATTTAGAGCCTGATATTGACTCTATCTCAATATCGACTCGGGGCCTGGTATTGATTTGGGCTCGGTATTGGTCGGTTTCTGGCTCTCAAGCTCGATAACGCCGCTCCGCATCATAGTTCGATTTGGATTCGAGCTCGGTAATGACTTCGAGTTCGGTATTTGATCGGTCCCAGAAATTTGAGCTCGGTAACCTGGCTTCGGATCTCATACCTGATATTATGAAAATGACCTTCGGTCCATTATGTTCCAATCTTGACTAATCATACGAAGGTCGAAACCGGTTTTGACAGTATACAGATAGTCCCCTCGTTTTTCGGAAAGAATGTGGCGAGAAACGATATGATTTTCAAGTGGTATTACTCGATACAAACTGACGTTTGTATCGAGCCCGACCATGACGTACGTGATAGATGTTCCGTCGGTTCAGTTTACTAAGGCATTAAATGCGTGTCAGACGATGGTCGGCCATTGTTGACACTAAACCGTCATTGCCAACCCTATAAATAACCCCTCTTTTTACCACTTCTTACTTTTACATCTCCAAATCTTCTAAGTTCCTTTTCGCATCTTTTGAGTTCTTCATCTGTGAATTTGTGATTTTCACTGCAGAAATCCCTCTTTAGAACACCAGATCTTGTCATCTTCCTTTTTCTTCAATCTTCAAATCCCAATGGCGAAAATGTCAAAAATTGTTCCTCAGAAAGAAAAAGCTTCTTCTTCATGGCCTATCGGCGACAAAACACCGGTGAAGCCACGGCCTGAGGAGTGTGTTCCGGAGGGGGGGGGGAGGGAGGGAGGGGTATCTTATTACCTCCGATTTTAAGATCGACAAAGCTTCGCCGGTTCCTGGTCGATGTGAGCCAGTATCAAGGTATATGTGCTCGATAACCGAGTGCGATCTTGAATAGTTAAGAAAAGATTGCAACCAGGAGGACAAAGAAGTGATAACCCCGGCTCCCGAAAAAGATATTACTACTCATGTGAAAGGGTTTTTAAGTGTATACACTTACCCTTTCACGTTGGGGCCCCTCGACCCTATTATCATCGATTTTTGCCGCCAATACCAAATAACTCTAGGCCAAATCCACTTTTCTTTTTGGCGGATCGTTATTCTGATCCGCTTCTTCGTGAACTAAGTCGAGGGCATGCCTTTCACCCTCGACCACCTCATTAGATTGTACAACCCCCGCCTCTATCGAGGTGGGTTAATAAAACTCCAGAGCCGGGCTACCAAAGTATTGTTCTCGAGCATAGACGAGGACAAGAACTGGGGCTGGATGGGTAGGTTCGTTCGAGTGAAGACTTCAGACCTAATCCCGGCCGAGAAGATGCCATTTCCCGAGGAATGGAACATGAAGCGTAAGTACAATTCTACGGTTAGCTCCTATTGTTTTGTTCCTTCGTTTCTTTCTCACTGATATCCTTTTTGCGATGCAACGGTTTCTTGTATGCCCGGTGCAGTTCCTAACCTTTAGAGCTGGGTACGGGACCTGGCTTCGACCTCTACATATGCCGAGCGCTCGTCGATTTATCAAGGGCCGATGGAAGGCCAAAAATCATGGTAAGCCTCTTTTCCGTATCTTTGATGATTCGAACAAAATGTTTTTCTTATACTTAACCAATTTCTTTGTGTGTAGGCCTCGGCAAAGATGCGGTTATGAGGCCCCCGTCTGGCGAGGAAGAGACTTTGGCCCCGATTCCAAAACTGGCGAAGGACAACAAGAGAAAAAGGGCCTCTACTTCCGAGGATCCAAATCTTAAGACAAGGATAGCTCGTAAGCCGAGGAAGAATACCATCCCTTTGACCGAAGAATCAGTTCGGCATCTAAGGGATGAAGACTAAGGAGAATAAGAAAACGACGGGTCCATACTGGTGGCCCGAGTGAAGAAAACTGATGCCCCAAAGGCAGCTGGGTCAATGGCGTTTGATGAGGCTCCATCTTGAACTGAGGGGATGTCATAGAAGGACTCGGGCAAAGTCCCCGAGTCGTTGGAGATCGAGGATGCCTCCCACCGAAGTCAACAAACGGTGGGTATATCTAAAGGGGCCGGCCTTGAAGCTCTTCCAACTGAGGAGAATGCCCCAAGCGACTCGCTTGGGGCAATAGTAATCGGAGACTCGCCTACTCTCCCTGCTTTTTCCGAAGGGGCGATTCGGGAAGCTCGAGCTCTGGGGACCCTCGAGGTAGATGGAGCCCATGAGGGAGAGGACCCCTTTCGCAATTTATTTATCGGTATTCAGGATGCTGCCAGCCCGAGTGACGCGTCGGGTCTTTTCTTCGAGGTTTAATGAACCCTGAATCAGGTAAGTCTCGATTCTATTTGTTGATGTCATATTTTTCCATTTTTTGCCTTTCATTTTCTCTTTTTCGTATAGGCTTTAGCTCTTCATCAAGAGGAGTTTTCCAAGTCTCGGACGGAGCTGAGCCGACGTGAGGTCGACTTCCGAGGGCTTTCGGAGGAGACAAATGCCCTCAAACTTCTTAATGGGCAGAAAGAGGAAGAGATAAAATATCTTAGAGCCGAGTTGGCCAAGGCATACCAAGATCAGACCGACCTGACCGAGCAGGTAATGATAATCTTAAAAACACATGGGCTCAATTCGGGAACAGCGGCTAATATTTCGATCTCACAGTTGCAGCAGAAGCTTGAGGTGATCGGGCTGCTTCGTGAGGAGGTCGATACGATAAGGGCGGAGACCTTGGGGTGGAAAGAAGGCATGGACCGCCTCGCTGTAGAAAAAGAGACTACTCAAGCCCAATTATCATCGGCCGAAAGTCAACTTCAAGGTGTGAAGGAAAAGAGCTCGGTTCAAGCAAGAAAAATATAGGAGCTCGAGGCCCGGTTGGCTTCCTAACTTGCCAAGGCCAAATCTGAAGTCGAAAAAGCAAAAGCCGGGGTGGATGCATTCGTGGCCGTATATCGGGCCGATGCTGAAGCCGCTTAAGTACAAGCGAAAAAGGCAGCCGAGATCGCTCCAACTCGAGCATATTGGGTTACTGAACTCGCCAAATGCCAATCTCAGAGGGAAACCCTCGAGGAGATTCATGCTCGAGGTTTCGATCTTACCGAAGAGATAAAAAAAGGCTAAAGAGCTTGAAGTCGATGCCGTAGCCTTGGCTTTTGATGATGATGATGATGATGGGAGCAAGAGTGGGTCTGAGAGGGGGGAGGAGCCCGATGGAGAAGAGACTGCCCCCGGAGATAATCAGGAAACTTAGGGTTTTTTCTATTTTGATTTTTTGTGTAAGGTCCTGATCGAACGTTATAAACACTCTTATATATATATAAAGATCTTTTCCTTTCCCGACTTGTCTCTATTTTATTCTCTGCTTTGTGAAGATTTTGTTTCATTCTTTTCTTATGAAAGTTTTCATAAGTTCGAGGCCTTAGGCAATTTGATCGAAGTCGGACCTATTAGCCTTTATAACCGAGTGAGCGTTTGTTCGAACATGAAATAAAAAGTATCCCTTATGCTTAATAGTCGAGTGTATTTGGTTTCTCGAACTCGAAGTAAAAGTAGCCCTTAGGCTTTATAGTAGAGTGAGTGATTGCTCTTACTCAAAGTAAGAGTAGCCCTTGGGCTTAGTAGTCGAGTGAGTGCTTGCTCGAACTCGAAGTAATGTTAGCCCTTAGGCTTTATAAGGTATCCTTTAGGCTTTAAGTTCGAGTGAGTGTTTGCTAGAACTCGAAATAACATAGCCCATAGGCTTTAATAGTCGAGTGGGTGCTTGCCCGAACTCGAAGTAAGAGTAGCCCTTAGGCTTTAATAATCGAGTGAGTGATTGTTCGAACTCGAAGTAATGTAGCCCGTAGGCTTAGTAGTCGAGTGAGTGCTTGCTCGAACTCGAAGTAATGTTAGCCCTTGGGCTTAGTAGTCTCAAGTGAGCGTTTGTTCAGACTCAAAGTAATGTAGCTCGTAGGCTTAGTGGTCGAGTGAATGATTGCTCGAACTCATGATAATATTAGCTGTTAGGCTTAGTAGTCGACTGAGTGATTGCTCAAACTCGAAGTGATGTAGCCGGTAGGCTTTATGGTCGAGTGAGTGATTGCACGAACTCGAAGTAATGTAGCCCGTAGGCTTTATGGTCGAGTGAGTGATTGCTCGAACTCGAAATAAGATTAGCCCTTAGGCTTAGTAGTCGAGTGAGTGATTGATCGAACTCGTAATAAGATTAGCCCGTAGGCTTTATGGTCAAGTGAGTGATTGCTCGAACTCATAATAAGATTAGCCCTTAGGCTTAGTAGTCGAGTGAGCGTTTGCTCAGACTCGAAGTAATGTAGCATGTAGGCTTAGTGGTCGAGTGAGTGATTGCTCGAACGCGAAATAAGATTAGCCCTTAGGCTTGGTAGTCGAGTGAGTGATTGCTTGAACTCGAAGTGATGTAGCCCGTAGACTTATGTGGGGCTTGATCTCATTGATTTTTCGGTTGGTAGTCCCCGATTTATGGGGTAATGGTCGGCCCTTGAGCCTGTTTGCATAATAGATCATGAAATAGAGGATGAATTCTGAGATATGAGATATCGGTAAAGGAGAAATTTCTCTTTATGTCATTATACATGTGTTCATGTTTTGTGCCAGGGATCGAGCAAACTACACGAGCATGGTTCGTTTTGACCATTTGGCTCTTACAATTTTTCCTATCGAAACCCTGTTGTCACTTGTCATGAAGTAACTTCCTTGCATTGAACTTGATGATCGAACTTGATATATTCAACGGTAATGTCCCCCAGTATTCGAGGTTGATTGTAAAGAGGCATTGGATACTGTTGAATTATTCTAAGTTAGCACGATAAATGGTTGCCTCATTAAAAACCTTGCCGAAAAACCCATTTGGGATAAAACCGGTCTAAGGGGAAAAAAGTGCAACGCGTGCTTTCAGGCCTAAAGGCTTCGGTTTGAATAATCCATCCTTGTTCCTGATCAAACTCCTACAAGGGTTAGTTTCGAAATATAAACATGGGAGGGTGGTACCCGGAGATTCATCAAGTTCATTGAGTTGCTCTACCCGGAGATTGGCTACTACATCTCATTCAAGGTTTAACTTCTTGAGTGCCCACATGGCCTTGTGCTCTAACTCAACCGGAAGATGGCATGCTTTCCCAAATACCAACCGGTACGGATACATACCAATTGGAGTCTTGTACGCAGTTCTATAAGCCCACAAAGCATCATCAAGTTTCCTTGACCAATCCGTCCGGTTTGCATTGACAGTTTTTGATAATATACACTTTATCTCCATGTTAGAGACCTCAACTTGTCCACTAGCCTAGGGGTGATAAGGGGTTAACACCTTATGATTGACACCATACTTGGAAAGTAAAGTGTCGAAGGCCTTGTTGCAGAAATGAGAACCCCCATCAGTGATGATTGCCCGAGGAGTGCCAAATCGTGTGAAGATATTCTCCTTTAAGAACGCCACCACACTTCGTGCCTCATTGTTGGGCAAAGCTACATCTTCAACCCACTTGGAAACATAATCAACAGCAACCAGAATGTAAATGTTACCACAGGAACTCATAAATGGCCCCATGAAGTCTATGCCCCACACGTCAAAAATATCGATCTCAAGAATAGTGGTGATAGGCATTTCATCCTTCATGGAAATTCCACCAGCTCTATGGCATTCATCACACCTTTTAACAAGCTCACTTGCATCTTTATACAGGGTAGGCCAATAAAATCCATAGCTAAGAACCTTTGAAGCAGTTCTCACCCTACCATGATGACCACCGTAGGGCGAGGAATGGAAAGCATCAAGAATATTCATTTGCTCCTCTTCCGGGACACATCTCCGAATCACACCATCATTGCAAATCTTGAAAAGATAGGGCTCGTCCCAATAATAATCCAAGATGTCCCGTTTGAGTTTCTTCCTTTGGTTAGAAGAGAGCTCACTCAGGATAATGCCGGTCACAAGAAAGTTAGCCACATCGGCGAACCAAGGCATACCATTCAAAGACACGGAGATGAGTTGTTCATCCGGGAACGAATCATTAATTTCGAGGCCATCGTAGGGCCTCCCCTCCTCTTCTAAGCGGGACAAGTGGTCCGCCACTTGATTATCACTTCCTTTTCTATCAATGATTTCAAGGTCAAACTCTTGAAGAAGAAGAACCCATCTCATCAACCTAGACTTCGAGTCCTTTTTGGTCATCAAGTAACGGAGTGCCGAGTGATCGGTGTGCACAATCACTTTGGCACCCATGAGATATGGCCTGAACTTTTCCATGGCAAAGACAATGGCTAATAACTCATTCTCGGTCATCGTATAATTGACTTGGGCGTCATTCATCATTTTGCTTGCATAAGAGACCAGGTGAAATATCTTATTGACCCTTTGCCCCAAAACCGCTCCTACCGCACGTCACTAGCATCGCACATGAGCTCAAATGGTAAGCTCCAATTGGGTGCGGTAATGATGGGAGTGGTTGTCAATTTATACTTGAGAAGCTCAAAAGCTTTCATGCAATCTTCATTGAACACAAACTTTGCATCCTTTTCTAGCAGCTTGCACAAGGGGTTCACCACTTTTGAGAAATCCTTGATGAACCTTCGGTAAAACCCTGCGTGCCCAAGAAAGCTCCTAACTCCCTTGACGGAAGTAGGAGGAGGGAGTTTTGAAATAACTTCAATCTTCGCTTTGTCCACTTCAATACCGTTCTTTGAGATCTTATGGCCGAGGACAATGCCTTCCTCAACCATAAAGTGATATTTTTCCCAATTAAGCACTAGGTTGGTCTCTTCACATCGGGCCAACACTTTGTCAAGATTATCCAAGCATTATTCAAATGAGTCCCCCACAACACTAAAATCATCCATGGACACTTCGAGGAAGTCCTCCACCATATCCGTAAATATTGTCATCATACACCGCTAAAAGGTAGCCGGTGCATTACACAAACCAAACGACATCCGTGAGAATGCAAATGTGCCATACGGCCATGTGAAGGTGGTTTTCTCTTGGTCTTTCAAAACAATAGTAGGCACGCCCGGCAAGTCTGTCCAACATTTGATCAAGAAAGGGCAATGGAAAGTGGTCTTTGCGGGTCACTTTGTTCAGCTTTCTGTAGTCCATACATACCCTCCATCCGGTGACAGTACGAGTGGGGATCAACTCATTTTTCTCATTTGTGACACAGTCATACCCCCCTTCTTCGGCACACATTGTACCGGTGAAGTCCATGAGCTATCCGAAATAGGATACACAACCCCTGTATCATCAAGCCACTTGATAATTTCCTTCTTGACGACCTCTTTCATAGCCTCGTTCAATCTCCTTTGATGTTCTACGGAGGGTTTGGCATCATCCTCTAGTATAATGTTGTGCATGTAAAAGGCGGGGCTTATACCCCAAATGTCAGCCAAAGTCCATCCAATTGCCTTTTTCCTTCTTTGAATCACCGCAAGGGTGGAGTCTACCAGCATGTTAGTTAGGCAAGGAGAAAGAATAACATGTAATGTGGAAGAAGAGCCTAAGAATACATACCTGAGGTGTGAAGGCAACGACTTCAACTCCAATGTTGGTGGCTCCTCGATTGAGGGCTTTGTTGGTGGAGTCTTCCGGTTTTCCAACTCTAAGGAAAGTTTACGGGCCCCATATGAGTAGGATCCCATTCCTTGCAACGAATTTGCACATTCAACCAAGCCTTCCTTTTCATCATCATCATCATCATGGTTTAACAAAATAGCTTCCAAAGGGTCTTCCACATTGATCATGGCACTCGTGTCATCAATTATCACCTCTGTCACAAGATCCACAAAGAGCAAACTTCATTGCTATTTGGTTGCCTCATTGATTTGCACACGTGGAATACAACTTTTTCATCGCCCACTCGGAAGGTGAGCTCCCATGCTTCCACATCAACCAATGCCTTCCCTGTTTCTAGGAAAGGTCTCCCCAATATTATAGGCACCTCATAGTCGACTTCACAATCGAGAATCACAAAATCAACAGCCAAAATAAACTTGTCAACCCGGACTAGAACATCATTAATAATACCAAGTGGCCTTTTCATTGTCCGATCCGTCATTTGTAATCTCATGGAAGTAGCTCTTGGTTGCCCAATACCTAGTGTCTTGAACACGGAATATGGCATCAAATTAATACTTGCTCCCAAATCACACAAGGCTTTTGCAAAATCGGGGCTACCAATGGTGCATGGAATTGTAAAGGCATCGGGATCTTCAAGCTTTTGAGGCATCGAGTGCACAATGGCACTCACTTGATGAGTCATTTTGATGGTCTCACAATTCATAGATCTCTTCTTAGTTACCAAGTCCTTCATGAACTTGGCATATCCCGGCATTTGTTTGAGAGCTTCCACCAAGGGCACATTGATTGATAAACTTTTCATCATCTCAATAAACTTCTTGAATTGGTTTTCATTATTTTACTTTGCAAGCCTTTGAGGATACGGTGGAGGAGGCCTTGGCAAAGGGGCCTTGTCTTTAGGCACTACCGTTTCCGATATGTCTTTCATGTGTTCCCTAGACGGGTTCACATCATTTTGAGTCTCCTCCATGTTATCATCAATATCGATCCTCACATGCTCATCATTGGCTTGAATCTCATCATTTTCTTGCAACATAACATCATCACTCACAATCTTCTTTGGATTAGAGGTACTTGCATCTCCACCTCTACCGCTTCTTGTGGTCATCGCCATAGCATGACCTGTATTATTCCTACCCTTCGGGTTTACTACCGTATCACTTGGTAGTGCCCCCTTATGGCGAGTATTCAATGCTTGAGAAATTTGACCTATTTGTACTTCCAAGTTGCGAATAGAGGTAGTATGGGAGGCTATTTGGGCATCAGAGTCAGCATTCCTTTCCATCATTTGTTTGAACATACTCTCTATCCGCCCCATCTCATTGTTTGAAAAACTTTTCCCTTGAGACGAATATGGAGGAGGATTGTTGGGTTGTTGATACATCTGGGGCCTTTGAAAGCCCGACTCCCAGTTGCCTTGATTATTATTATTCCAACCCCCTTGGTTTCCATTTCGGCCCCAATTCTGATTGTTGTTCCCCCAATTGTTCCAATTCCCTTGGCCATGGTTGCCCCAATTTTGATTGTTCCCTTACGATCTCCATTGTTGATTTGGAGCATTGCTCTGTTGACCTTGGTAGTTATTGGCATATAACACTTCCTCACTTTGATCATCATAAGAATCGTCTTGATTGTCACCACTACCACTTTGCTCATATTGATCTTGATTGTTTTGCACTTGTTGACCACGCTGTCTCCTCTTGTTGACCATGACATTTACCCCTTCCATGGCATTTACTTGCTTTGTCCTTTGAACTTGCTGAAGCTGGGCCTTTGCTAACTGATTCATACTAGTTGTCAACTCGGCTATGGCTTGTCCGTGATCATGAAGTTCCTTGTGAAGATGAATGACATTAGGGTCACCTTGAGGAACATTTGCCCGATTCTGCCAAGCTGAGGATGTGTCAGCCATCTCATCAAGTATGACACAAGCATCGGCATAAGGCTTTTTCATAAAATTTCCCTCAGCTACCTGATTCACCACACACTGGTCGGTCGTGTTGACGCCTCTATAGAATGTCTGCTGAATCATTGCTTTAGTCATATCATTGTTTGGGAATTCCTTGGCCATTGTCCTGTATCGCTCCCAAATTTCATGTAGGGGTTCATTACGTTCTTGTTTAAAGGCTAAGATCTCATCCCTCAATGTTGCCATATGACCCGGTGAGAAAAACTTGGCTATAAACGTTTCTGCCAACTCATCCCACATTTGTATGGAGTGGTTGGGTAGCCTCTCGAGCCAGTCCAAAGCTTTCCCTCTAAGTGAAAATGAGAAAAGTTTCAATCTCAGAGCGTCCTCCGACACGCTCGTCTGCTTGCTCCCCCAGCATGGGTGTACAAAACCCTTTAGATGCTTGTATGTGTTCTGATGAGGAGCTCCAGTGAAGAAGCCCCTTTGTTCCAATAGGGTTAGCATGACATTTGTAATTTGAAAATTGCCCGCCCGAATCCAGGGCGGAAAAATTGCACTTGCGTAACCTTAATTGGGTAGCACCCGATGTGCTGCCCGTGGAGGAGGTGGGGGAAGGTTTGGAATGTTGTCATTTGCCTGACGGCCTCTTCTTTGGACTTGAGGTTCTAGATTAACCTCATCCTCATCATTGTCATCTACCTCCTCCCCCGGAAGAACATGTCCGAGAGCATCATTCTGAGCCATTTGGTACCTAAAGCGATTGATACACAAAAGTTAGAAAAACATAAGGAAAGAAAAGCAAGACACACAAATAGTTAGATAAATAGCCAACACCGTCTAACTGCCCGGCAACGACGCCAAAAAGTGATCGGGGCCAAACCTACACTACTATAGAGTAGCGAGAATGGTCAATGGTGTTTTACCCAACGAGGTCGGGATCGATTTCCACTGGGAGTTAATTTGGCTTGGAGTTGGGTATCTAACTAATCTAGATATGCGTGTTATTCCTAATTGCACTTCCAAACATTGTTGTGATTGATTCTATTCTAATTTTATACTATTGTATGCTAAGTGTAAGCTAAGTACAATATTTTTGGTGAAAGTTTTTAAGTGTTAAAAGGCACTAGGGAAATGACTTTCACCTAGGTGAGTATCTAATGGGTATCAAGAATCTAGGACAAGCTTGTTACGATTGAGGTCATGATATAACCATGACACATAAGTGCTCACTCTATACCTCTCGGTAGTTTGAGTGATTTTGCCACATTTGGCTTTCTCAAACCCAATTGGGTGTTCATACAATACAAGTGAAATTGGCTCAAGTCGGGTATTACTATCTCTAGGTTTAACCCTTTAATTGGGGCTATCAATCTCCTGAGTTCACCCCAATTCCTTGTTAGCCTAATTTTCCTAGACTTAGTCCTCTTTCTCAAGAAGAGCCTAAGTCGTAAAGGCATGAATCAGTGTTTGCAACCACTAATTCTACAATTTTAGCATGAATTAGGCTAAATATCACTAACCCATAAATAATTAAGCCCTAAAATCCAAAACCCATTAAATACCCACACTAGGGTTGGGTCACAACCCTAGCTACGGAGTCTAGCTACTCATAATAACTGCAGAATTCAAAGATAAAGATGAAATATAAGCCATAATATAAAAGTACAAGATGAAAATCTAAAGTTTGAAGGTAAATCTACTCTAAAATTGCCCAAAAAAGGAAAAACCAGCCGTTCGCGTGCTCTCCTAAAACAAAACTTAACCTAAAAATGTCAAAAAGGTCTATTTATACACAGCTGAAATTTTTGGACAAAAATGCCCCTGCGGAGGATTCGGGGACGGGTAATTCTGAATGCGTCCGCGCTTGAGCCTTTGTGGCCGCGTAATAATGAGCGTGGTCCGCGTTTCTTCAATACTGGGCTTGGATTGGGCTTAGTTTCACGGACCGCATAATTTCAACCGCGTCCGCGTGTGCTTCCATCGCGGCCGTGTAATTTGGACGCGGGCCGCGTTCTTCATTTGAGCCTAAACTGTAGAGTCTCTGAACCTCGAACCACGCTCTTAGGAAAAATCCCCTCGCGGCCGCGCCAAAGATTTTGCGGCCGCGCTTTTCCAACGCGGTTAGCGGTGATTTTAGTACTCAAAGCAGCTTCTCTAAATCTACTTTTGCGGACCGCGTAATAGTGGTCGCGTCAACGGTGGTCCTTATGCTGCTACGCTTTTCTGCCGCTCTCAGCGCTCATGTCTCAACATTGGATTCATGCAAGTTTGACTCCTTCATGAGTTGATTATGGCTTATTTGCCCCATTTTGACCAAACCCTGCAAGCAAGCACATTAAGTTAGTTTTCAAGAATACCTTTACGTATTTTTTTACCCAAAACCTAAGCAAAAGAGAGCAAATAATAGGCTAAAACCCCTAGTTATCACCGCTCAAGTACAAGCAAAAAAGGCAGCAGAGACCGCTCAAACCCGAGCATATTGGGTTGCTGAACTCGCCAAATGTCAATCTCGGAGGGAAACCCTCGAGGAGATCCATGCTCGAGGTTTCGATCTTACCGAAGAGATAAAAAAGGCTAAAGAGCATGAAGTCGATCGCGTAGCCTTGGCTTCCGATGATGATGATGATGAGGGGAGCAAGAGTGGGTCTGAGAGCGGGGAGGAGCCCGATGGAGAAGAGACTGCCCCCGGAGATAACCAGGAAACTTAGGGTTTTTTCTATTTTTATTTTACCTTAGGATTTTTTTTATTTTTAATCTTTTTGTGTAGGGTCCTAACCGGACGTTGCAAATACTCTTATATATATAAAGATTTTTCCTTTCCCGACTTGTCTCTGTTTTATTCTCTGCCTTGTGAAGATTTTGTTTTATTCATGCCTTATGAAAGTTTTCATAAGTTCGAGGCCTTAGGCAATTTGATCGAAGTCGGACCTTGTAGCCTTTATAACCGAGTGAGCGTTTGTTCGAACTTGAAATAAAAAGTACCCCTTATGTTTAATAGTCGAGTGTATTTGGTTTTTCGAACTCGAAGTAAAAGTAGCCCTTAGGCTTTATAGTAGAGTGAGTGATTGCTCTTACTCGAAGTAAGAGTAGCCCTTAGGCTTAGTAGTCGAGTGAGTGCTTGCTCAAACTCGAAGTAATGTTAGCCCTTAGGCTTTATAAGGTATCCCATAGGCTTTAAGTTCGAGTGAGTGTTTGCTAGAACCTGAAGTAACGTAGCCTGTAGGCTTTAATAGTCGAGTGGGTGCTTGCCCGAACTCGAAATAAGAGTAGCCCTTAGGCTTTAATAATCGAGTGAGTGATTGTTCGAACTCGAAGTAATGTAGCCTGTAGGCTTATTAGTCGAGTGAGTGCTTGCTCGAACTCAAAGTAATGTTAGCCCTTAGGCTTAGTAATCTCGAGTGAGCGTTTGCTCGGACTCAAAGTAATGTAGTCCGTAGGCTTAGTTGTCGAGTGAATGATTGCTTGAACTCGATATTAGATTATCCCTTAAGCTTAGTAGTCGAGTGAGTGATTGCTCGAACTAGAAGTGATGTAGCCCGTAGTATTTATGGTCGAGTGAGTGATTGCGCAAACTCGAAGTAATGTAGCCCGTAGGCTTTATGGTCGAGTAAGTGATTGCTCAAACTCGAAATAAGATTAGCCCTTAGGCTTAGTAGTCGAGTAAGGGATTGCTCGAACTCGAAGTGATGTAGACCGTAGGCTTTATGGTCGAGTGAGTGATTGCTCGAACTCGTAATAAGATTAGCCCCTAGGCTTAGTAGTCGAGTGAGTGATCGCTCGAACTCGAAGTGATGTAGCCCGTAGGCTTTATGGTCGAGTGAGTGATTGCTCGAACTCGTAATAAGATTATCCCTTAGGCTTAGTAGTCGAGTGAGTGATTGGTCGAACTCGAAGTGATGTAGCCCGTAGTCTTTATGGTCGAGTGAATGATTGCTCGAACTTGAAATAAGGTAGCATGTAGGCTTTATGGTTGAGTGAGTGATTGCTCGAACTCGTAATAAGATTAGCCCTTAGGCTTAGTAATCGAGTTATTGATTGCTCGAACTCAAAGTTATGTAGCTCGTAGGCTTTATGGTCGAGTGAGTGATTGCTCGAACTAGAAATAAGATTAGCCCTTAGGCTTAGTAGTCGAGTGAGTGATTGCTTGAACTCGTAATAAGATTAGCCCTTAGGCTTAGTAGTCGAGTGAATGATTGATCGAACTCAAAGTGATGTAGCCCGTAGGCTTTATGGTCGAGTGAGTGATTGCTCGAACTCGTAATAAGATTAGCCCTTAGGCTTAGTAGTCGAGTGAGCGTTTGCTCGGACTCGAAGTAATGTAGCCTGTAGGCTTAGTGGTCGAGTGAGTGATTGCTCGAACGCGACATAAGATTAGCCCTTAGGTTTGGTAGTCGAGTGAGTGATTGCTCAAACTTGAAGTGATGTATCCCGTAGGCTTATGTAGCCAGTAGACTTATGTGGGGCTTGATCTCGTTGATTTTTCGGTTGGTAGTCCCTGATTTATGGGGTAATGATCGGCCCTTGAGCCTGTTTGCATAATAGATCACGAAATAGAGGATGGATTCTGAGATATGAGATATCGGTAAAGGAGAAATTTCTTTTTATGTCATTATACATGTATTCATGTTTTGTGCCAGGGATCGAGCAAACTACACAAGCATGGTTCGTTTTGACCATTTGGCTCTTACAATTTTTCCTATCGAAACCTTGTTGTCATGAAGTAATTTCCTTGTATAGAACTTGATGATCGAACTTGATATATTCGACGGTAATGTCCCCCAGTATTCGAGGTTGATTGTAAAGAGGCTTTAAATACTGTTGAACTGTTCTAAGTTAGCACGATCAATAGTTGCCTCATTAAAAACCTTGCTGAAAAACCCATTTGGGATAAAACCGGTCTAAGGGAAAAAGAGTGCAACGCATGCTTTCAGGCCTAAAGGCTTCAGGTTGAATAATCCATCCCTGTACCTGGTCGAACTCCTACAAGGGTTAGTTTCGAAATATAAATGAACATGGGAGGGTCGTACCTTAGCAGTAGTATTGTTTTAGGTGTGACTCATTCCAATTGTTTGGTAGTTGTTTGCCGTTTATCACACCGAGCTTGTAGGATCCTTTACCGGCGATTTCGAGAACCTGATAAGGTCCTTCCCAGTTAGGACCCAGTTTTCCTTCATTTGGATTTTGGGTGTTGAGGGTGAATTTTCTTAGCACTAAGTCCTCGATTTTAAAAATCGAAGATTGGTTCTTTGATTATAATACCTTTGGATCCGCTGTTTTTGAGCGGCTAATCGGACGAGAGATGTTTCTCGTTTTTCTCCAATAATTCTAGGCTCGTGTTCATCATCTCGTTATTTGACTCATTTGTCGCATATCGAAACCTGATGCTAGGTTCTCCGACCTCAACCGGGATAAGAGCTTCGACACCATAAACCAACGAGAATGGTGTCGCTCTGGTACTCGGTTTCGATGTTGTGCGATATGCCCATAGGACTCCGGGTAGTATTTCTCTCCAATTTCCTTTAGCATTGGTTAATCTTTTCTTAAGATTTTGGATGATGGTTTTTTGGTCGATTCGGCCTGTCCGTTCCCGCTGGGAAGATAAGGCGTTGATAGGATCCTTTTGATTTTGTGGTCTTCGAGAAATTTTCTTACTTTGCTTCTGATGAATTATTTTCCATTGTCACATACAATCTCGGATGGCATCCCGAACCGACATATGATGTGGTCCCAAATTAAGTCTATCACCTCTTTTTCTCGGACTTTCTCGAAAGCCTGTGCTTCAACCTATTTAGAGAAATAATCAGTCATAAACAAAATAAATTGAGCCTTAGCTGGGGCCGATGGGAGGGGGCCGACGATGTCCATTCCCCATTTCATGAAAGGCCAATGAGCTAGGACCGAGTGGAGAAGTTCCCCGGGTTGATGAATCATGGGCGCATGTCTTTGACATTTGCCGCATTTTCGAATGAACTCCCTTGCATCTTTGTCCATATCGATCCAATAATACCCTGCTCTGATTATTTTGAGGACTAATGAATCGGCACCGAAATAATTCCCACAAGTGCCCTCGTGAATCTCACGTAGGATGTAGTCGGTGTCTCCCGGTCCCAAACATTTTGCCAGTGGACCACCTAACATCCTCCTAAATAGCGTTCTGTCTTCGGACAAGGTGAACCGTGCTGCCTTTGTGCGCAGAGCCCTCGATTCTTTTGGATCTGACGGAAGCTTCCCGTTCTTGAAGTAATCTATATATTTGTTTCTCCAATCCTAGGTTAACCTTGTGGAGTTTATTTCGGTGTGGCCTTCTTCGATTACCGATTTCATGAGTTGTATGACAGTCCTCGAGTTGAGTTCGTCATCTTCGACCAACGAACCTAAGTTTGCAAGAGCATCGGCCTCACTGTTCTACTCTCGAAGTATATGTTGCAAAGTCCATTGCTTAAATTGATGTAGAGTCACTTGTAATTTATCCAAGTACCTCTGCATTCGATCTTCCCGGATTTCAAAAGTACCGTTGACTTGATTTACCACGAGGAGGGAATCACATTTAGCCTCTACGACCCCGGCTCCCAAACTTCTATCTAATTCGAGACCTGCATTCATGGCCTTATACTCGGCCTCATTGTTATTCAATTTTGTAGTTTTAATAGACTGTCTAACTACATTACCTGTGTGCGATTTTAGTACGATGCCCAGTCCGGACCCCTTTGCGTTCGATGCACCTTCCGTAAAGAGGGTCCAGATTCCCGAAGAGGTAACCGATTTTATCAGTAATTCCTTTTCGATCTCGGGTACGAAGGCCGGCGTAAAGTCAACCACGAAGTCTGCTAAGATTTGAGATTTGATAGCGGTTCGAGGTCGATACTCGATGTCGTACCCGCCGATCTCCATGGCCCATTTGGACAATTGACCTGAAAGCTCAGGTTTGTGTAAAATATTTCGTAGAGGATAAAGTGTTACAACATGTATCAGATGGCACTGTAAATATGGTTTTAATTTCCTAGAGGCACTTATTAAAGCAAACGCAAATTTTTCTAAGTGTGGATATCTAGTTTCGGCCTCACCTAGAGTTCTACCGACATAATAAATAAGGAATTGCGTACCTCGTTCTTCTCGAATTAGGACTCCACTTATCGCTACCTCCGAGACAGCTAGATATAGGTAAAGTTGTTCGTCTGCCTTCCGGGTATGAAGCAACGGAGGGCTCGATAGATACTGTGCAAGCTCTTCTAAAGCCTGTTGACATTCCAGAGTCCATGCAAAATTGATTTTTCTTTTTAAGAAGAGAGAAAAATTAGTGGCTCCTATCCGAAGATCTCGATATGAATCATCCCAGGGCGGCTATCCATCCCGTTAGCCTTTGCACGACCTTTACATTATCTACTATTGTAATGTCCTCGATTACTTTTAATCTTATCTGGGTTAATCTCGATCCCTCGAAAGTTTCCTGCAAATGCTTTAAATGGTCATCTGCTCGTGGGGATTTAACTAACATGTCATCAATATAAACCTCCATTGTTTTTCCTATTTGCTTTTCGAACATTCTGTTTACTAGGCGCTGATAAGTTGCACCAGCATTTTTTAGGACGAATGGCATTACATTATAACAGTAAGTCCCGTACTTAGTGATAAATAAGGTCTTTTCCTGATCCTACGGGTTCATCTTTATTTGGTTGTACTCGGAATAGGCATCGAGAAAACTGAGAGTCTCATGACCGGCCGTGGCATCGATCATACGAACGATATTAGGCAAAGGAAAAGAATCCTTAGGGCATGCTTTATTCAGGTCTTTATAATTTATATACATTCTAAGCTTGTTCCCCTTTTTAGGGACTACCACCACATTTGCTAGCCATTCGGGGTACTTCACTTCCCGAATGGACCCTATTTTAAGAAGTTTGGTTACCTCATCTTTGATGAAGGCATGTTTGACCTCGGACCGGGGCCTTCTTTTTTGATTTACCGCATTACAAAAAATTCGGCAAAAACCGACCAAGGTCGACAGACCAACTTTGGTCAGTCAAACAAACGGCCAAAAAACCGATCAAAGTTGGTCGGTTTTTTAAAATATTTTTTTTAAATTTTTTTTATGAAAACGACCAACTTTGGTCGGTTTTCTTTGGCACAAAATGTGGGAAACTATTTTTGAGTCCTGCGAAATTTATTTTTCAAGAAACCGACCAACTTTGGTCGGTTATTCAATTAAAATAAATAAAAATCAATATTAAAAAAATAACCAAAATTGGTCGGTTAATTCGGCCAGTTATTTTAAAAAACCGACCAACTTTGGTCGGTAATTTTATTTTTTAATAAAACCGACCAACTTTGGTCGGTTATTTTCATGCGAAAATACAAATAAAGAGTATAAATCAAATAAAATAGTCTTAAAACAAAATGCACCAATGGTCTAGTGGTAGAATAGTATCCTATCACAGTACAGACCCCGGTTCGATTCCAGATGGTGAATCTTTTGATTACATAATTAAAATACCGACCAACTTTGGTCGGAAAAAACCGACCAACTTTGGTCGTTTTCATTTGCAATATTTATTTTTTGAATTTAATTGACCGACCAAAATTGGTCGGTAATTTCCGACCAACTTTGGTCGGTATGCCTTTCCTACCTCTAAAATACCGTCCACACGTAAATGATCACGTTTTGGATGGTTATTGGCCATTACCGACCAAAGTTGGTAGAGTTTTACCGAATTTCTAGTAGTGCTGGGTGGAATTTTGGGTTCAAGCTTAGTTTATGAGTGGTGATTCCCGGTGGGATCCCTGTCATGTCAAGATGGGACCAAGCGAAATAGTCTATATTAGCTATAAGAAATTGAATAAGATTTCTCCTTAGCTCGGGATCTAACCCCGTGCCCAGGTATACCTTTCGTTCGGGCAGATATTCGATTAGTATGACTTGCTCCAGTTCTTCGATTGTTGAATGGGTAACGTCGGAATCATCGGGAACCAGGAAGGATCGAGGGACCCCGTGTTCATCATCTTCGTTAGTCTTCTGATTCTCTAATTGGGCCGAAGCTGACGTTTGTGATTGCTATTTGGTATTTCATTCCTCGTTCGAATCCGATCCTTTTGCTGGTGAAAATGATGATATCGGAATCACTTCATCGACGGCAAACATTTCTTTTGCGGTCGGTTGCTCCCCATAGACCATTTTGATTCCCTTTGATGTTGGGAACTTCAAAACCAGGTGGAGGGTCGAGGGTACAACCCTCATATTGTGGATCCACGGCCTTCCAAACAGGGCGTTGTATCTTATATCGCCTTCGATCACGTGGAACTTCATTTCTTGGATGGTCCCGGCCACGTTAACTGGCAGGATTATTTCGCCCTTAGTTGTTTCACATGCCATATTGAATCTGTTTAGTACCAAGGTTGCGGGCACGACCTCGTCCTGTAGATCGAGATGCTCTACGACCCTCGATCGAATGATGTTGGTCGAACAACCTGGATCAATTATCACATGTTTACCTTGAGTTTTATTCATAAGTACAGATATTACCAGTGGATCGTCATGTGGTTGCATGATTCCTTCCGCGTCTTCGTTATTAAAGGACAAGGTTCCTTCAGGGGTGTAATCCTGAGTCCGAGATCGCTTTTCTCTTACGATCGACATCTTAGTGCGTTTAAGCACCGGCCCCTGGGGGTATTGATCCCACCCATGATCATGTGGATGATGTGTTGTGGCTCTTCTTGTTCATTTTGTCTACTGAAATCCCTGTTTTTGAAATGGTTTTTGGCCTTGTCACTTAAAAATTCTCGAAGATGCCCTTTATTGAATAACCGGTCTACCTCCTCTCTTAGTTGCCTGCAATCTTCCGTTTTGTGGCCATGAGTGCCATGATATTCGTACATTTGATTTGGATTCAACTGGGCAGGATCGTTCTGCATAGGTCGAGGCCATTTAGCATCTTTGATGCATCCGATAGATGACACGATAGCTGATGCATCGATGCTGAAGTTATACTCCGATAACCGAGGTGTTTCCTTAGGTACGGTATGCCTGTCGAACCCATTCCTGTTCATCAGCCCTCGAGGCCCTTGGCCTCGATCATTTCTCATTTCGCCTCGTACGGGGTTGTGTGAAGGTTCGCTACCCCTACAATCTCCGTTATACGGCCGATATCGATCCTTGTTTGACCTTGGTTCTCGGTTGATATCCCTTTTAATATCGGACCCAGAACCCAACTGGTCGTCCTCAACTCTTATTTTGGATTGATACCGATTGTGCACATTGGCCCAAGTAATAGCTGGGTACTCAATCAGGTTATGCTTCAGCCGCCGTGAAGCCATCGAGCTTCGTTCGTTTAGACCTTGAGTGAAAGCTTGAACAGCCCAATCGTCTGTAACTGGTGGTAGATCCATTCGATCCATTTGGAAACGAGATACGAATTCTCTTAGCATCTCGTTATCCTTTTCTCTTACCTTGAATAGGCCCGACTTCCTGGTCTCGACCTTTATGGCCCCAGCATGTGCTTTTATGAAAGAATCTGCAAGCATAGCAAAAGAATCGATAGAGTTAGACGGTAAATTATGATATCATATCATTGCTCCCTTTGACAGGGTTTCACCGAATGTTTTCAATAATACAGATTCGATCTCATCGTCCTCTAGATCTTTCCCTTTGATGGCACATGCGTAAGAGGTGACATGTTCGTTGGGGTCGGTCGTTTCATTATATTTAGGAATCTCGGGCAAGCGAAACTTCTTTGGGATCGGTTTAGGACCCGTGCTCGGGGGAAAAGGCTTTTGTACGAATTTTTTGGAATCTAAGCCCTTCAATATCGGTGGTGCCCGATCAACCCTGTAGTTATATGTTTCCACTTTCTTGTCGTTTACCTTGATCCTCCTTTCTCCCGACTCTATTCGTTTTGTCAGTTCTTCGAGCATATTAGCAATTTCGAGATTAGTCCCCAATTCTTGCTCGATTGACTGGGCTCGAGTCTGGTCGGTGCCTGGGTTTGGCTCTGCAACTGGGCTATTGCTTCTTGTTGAGCTTGCAACATCTCGAAGATCATACGCAAGCTGATTCCGTTTTCCTCAGCGTTTTGGGTATTTCGAGCTGCAGACCGAGTTCCACCATGAATGTTATTTTCAGGGTCGGAATGTTGGTTCACCTCGACGGACGCATGCGAATTGACGTCTATTGGCTCTTCGACCCGAACTCCAACGGGATCGACGAGTGGCCTTCGACCCCCAGGGGTTAAGTTGTTGTTCTCATCTTGAAGGCTAGCTTCGTTGTCGATAGGTAGGTCCATTAATTGAGAATTCATCGCTTTCAACCTGAAATCAAAGATACTTCCATGAGCAAGTGTAAAATGGTATGTTTTGTAGAGATTCGTACCAAACAACCACTGTTATCCTTAGTCCCACAGTGGGCACCAAACTGTTTACCCGAAAAACAGATAGAGTTGAATTTATACGTAGTTCTAAGGATACGTGGTATAACTTGGCACAAATCGGAAAGTGAGTAGAAATATATTGAGTATTGACTATATAAAGAATGAAATACGAACCAAACTGAATGGAAAATGGTTTATGAACAAGCAAGACGAATCAATATACAAAACCTAAAAAAGGATAATCTCTATATGAATATCAGTATGTTTTTCTCTGTGAATATCAATAATCAATAATATGAGAGTGTATCAATGCCTTAATGTGGATCTCTTACAGAAATAATAGTCATCCCTCTTATAGTGGAGGGATCCTACTTTGGATATAATTAAAAACATAGTTGGGAACCTATGATAAAATAGTTTTTCCCTAATTCCCGCCGAGATTCTCTCTCCTTAGTGCGACTGTAACGGCTCCTGTCCCTTGGCTCGATCTTGATCGGACTTGGTATTGGTTGGTTTTCAGATTTAGAGCCCGATATTGACTCGGGCTCGATATTGACTCGGGACCCGGTATTAACTTGGGCTTGGTATTTGTCGGTCTCTGGCTCTCAAGCTCGATAACGCCGTTTCGCATCATAGTTCGATTTGGATTCGAGCTCGGTAATGACTTCGAGTTCGGTATTTGATCGGTCCCAGAAATTTGAGCTCGGTAACCTGGTTTCGGATCTCATACCTGATATCTTCGGTCCATTATGTTCCAATCTTGACTAATCATACGAAGGTCGACACCGATTTTGACCGTATAGATAGTTAATTATATCTATTGCTGCTTCTTCCTTACGGTATTCTTATTCCATTTTCTTGTGTTTGTCGAACTTTCTACCAGTAATTTATTATTCTTACATAACTTAGTTGTCAACTTACAATATTCGATCACTGGGTTGCGTTAGCATAAAATATACGTAAATGTAATTACCAAATTCTCACCTTCTACCCTCCCTCATTCTAAACTACTCATTTTACCCCTTATTAATATTAAATTTATAACTAGAACAATGTCTATGATGTTTCAGACTACACGTTAAAAAAAATCTTTATTTATTCACAGATTATTGCCCAAAAAAAAAAAATTTCTTTCTTAAATTACATTATCAATCAAACATCTTCATATAAAATACGTTTGGGACAAAAAGTACATTTTAAGTGAATGATAGTGTTGAAAATTTAGACTATCATCCTATTTTCCAAAAGTTAAAACCGTCTAAAATTTGGACGCAAGCATTGGAGCATAAAAAGCGCAAAATAACCCCTCGATTTTGAAAACATGCACAGCTAGAAATACTTTCATAAAAAATAAAGTACAAATTTCTCTATAATAGCTTTTTTTAAATATTATTTTATTATTATAACGAAATATTGTTATTGAGAACATATATTATAACATAACATAAATAATTAATTTTAAGAAAAACTTGACTATGATAATAAAATATTGTTATTAAGAATGATAGTTATGGAAAAGTTTGAGGGTACTCCTTTAGTTAGTGTCGAGAGGATGGCTAGCTCCGCCTAGCTCATGGTATAATTAAGCGCAAAAACATTATGGTTGGTAAGTTGTGAAGTTTACGCTTAGCTGAAATGACAGCCCGTTGGATTGTCGCCAAGTAAGTTGTTAGTACAGTGACCAGAACATGTTAATTGAACCACTTCGATTATTAGAGCTTAGCTCCCCATGCATACACCTTAGTCGAGGCATAGCAACGCGAAAAGAACAATAATCTAATTTGAAACTGTAATATTTTATTAGTTGCCACAAACAATGATATCACACTCATAGAAAGTAACTAGGAGTAATAAAGAAAGTTGTAGGTCGGCACTCAAATAAATAGAACATTTTCTTCTTAAGAAAATCCAGATTGTTAACATATTGGTGTATAGTAGTTGCATAAATAAAAGGATAACCAAAGCTTAATACATGTCATCATTTAACCAAATATATATATATATGCTATCTTTCTGTGCAGGTTTATCAACAACACTAGAAAAGAAGAGGAAAAAACAAATAAAATTTTCATTTGTTTCTCATCCAATATACATTTGTTTTTTTTCCCCCTTCCTTTTCTTGTAGATGCTCTATTCCTCAAGAAGATGTGTTACCCAGTGGCGAAGCCAATAAATTCTCCAAAGGTGTTCAAACTTGAAATAAGTAAAACAAATTCTCTGATATAGGGTGTTCAATATATGTTATATACCTCCAAAACCTAATATATATTTTTTATACACAATATAATTTTTCGACGAAAGATGTAAATTGACCACTCTTAGGAGCATTACCCCCACCCCACTCCTCTTAGGGGCTGAGCTATAATGTTGATTACGTGTTCGGACGAATTCAGTAACTTTTTTTAAATTTTGTATTTGTATTAAAAAATTCATTAATTACGTATAAATATCTGATTGTAAACCTAATAAATAAAACGATGACATAATAACAAATTCAGAATTTATAAACTTTAAATTGTGGCTATGCATCTGCCTCTCTCCCCTCTACCTTAAGGGTTTGCAGCTGTCGAATCCCTCTCTCCTCTTATAACATTTTTATTTGTTAAACATATTAGCCAAAACAATAGCTATAAACATCACTAAGCTATATTTGTTCCAGAGGAGGTGTTGTCACAATGACTCTAGAAATGCCACAATAGTGCTGCTAATTTCATATGCACTATCAAGGGCTAATGCTGTTCGTTGTTGCTGCAGCACATGGAGTGATGGAGATAAGTTAAGAAATTAAAATTAACAACTTTTACGTAAGTATCAATGTCGGAGCTACAGTCTGTCCAACTGCTGTTCTTTCCAAGTCTTTCTTTCTCTCTTTTTTTCCAACTATAATTTGCTATTGTGCTTCCAAGTAGAAAACTCTCACTTTTTTGGTTTCTTTTCAACATTATTCCATTTAATGTTATAACTGAAGGCGAAAGCATTTCGCATATCCCATTTTATGTGAAGGGGATCGAACTAATAAGAGGGTCACAACACAGTTTTTTAAAGTGAATTAGTTTTTTCTGATTTTATTTAAATATATATATATATATATATATATATATATATATATATATATATATATATATATATATATATATATATATATAAAACATTATTATAAGAAGTAAAAAAAAAGAATGAAATTTTTCTATTTTCTTGACAAGACAAAATAATGAGGGTGGAGAACAAAATCTTCCATAAAATGCCACCTTGGTATTTTAAGTACGTAGTTCATTTGACATGCCTACTTCACTTGCCTGCTAGATTTAATGGGTTTCCAGACTAGATTTATTTTCTGGGTAGCCAGCTAAAAATTCAGTAATTTTAACGTGACAAAAATTAATTTAGTGACAATTTAATAGAAAAATCATAACTTGGACGATCTTAAGATAATAAGAATTGGTTAAATGAATTTTGCAAAAAATGATTGATGACCATTTTGTATACGGGTAAACCGGGCCCACTGAACACCTCGATTTTCCGGTAAGTCAAACGGAGCAGGAACGTGACCGTAATGAATCGGAGCCAGAGCGAGGAGCCCCTCGTATCGGGGCTCGGGCAAAACACCTGACCTCGAGGATATCAGGGTCATGTCCTCCGGGTCCGGTTTGAGGATCAAAACTTCGGAGAGCACTACCAAACAACTGCACACGACTAATAAAGGGTCGTGATGTCCGTGACCAACCGGATATCACGGCGTGAATCTCGGCCCGTATCGGCTGAAAACCAGTGATTAGCAAAATAAAAGATTTTTACCTTTCTTAGAATTGTACTTAGGGTAAAGCTTATTATTCATGTGACACATTGTAACTCGCATATCAAAGCAATTTATTTCAATTCTCTTTGTTGTTTAAAGTTCTTACTTTTGTTCTTAAGTTCTTCATAAGTACAAGTTCGGAATCGAGGGCAGGTTCCTCATCGAGCCATCAACCGAGCTCGGAATCACCCTTATCATTGGTTTGGCCATTTATTACGTCTTTCATTTGCTTAATCTAACGTCATTAATCACTTGTATTGAATTAGTTTACATATCCTTAAAATCACATATAAATTCAGTTGTTATCCGTTTTTTTAGGGTAAACACATTTAAAAAAATTATAAGCGTAATTTTTCATGATGCTAATTACGATTAATTATTCATGAGATTTGATGTATCTCCCAAAAAATAAAGATATAGAAGGTTTGAAGATTGAATAGAAGTATATGAAAGTGACTTAATGAATACTTAAAGAAAAAGTCGAAAAAAGATGTGTTGCTAAAACCTTTCGAACGTAAAATCATGTCCATTGGAACCATATATATGTGGAAAATCGCTGAGATAGGCATGGACCCAAATGCTTGCACGCAAGGTTACAAGAAAATTGACAGTTTCTCTATGTCCGTACATCAATTCTTATTTAATTGCCAGACTTGGTGTGAAACCAAAATATGCCACCTTTCCTTGACCCCAAAATGATAGAGGCAGTCCATTCAATATTGAGAATAAGAAATACTGCCTCCTTCAAAAATAGTTTTGAAATGCTATTTGTTCAACTTTAATTTAGATTATATACAAGTTACTTTCTTTTAAAAGTAAAAATATTCATACTCCTGATGGTCCCAAATATTAGTTGTAGGTTTTGTAAATTATTTATTTCAAAATACTTGAGGTTTTAAAAAATAAGAAATCATTTGTTATTTTTTCTCATATATTCTTGCTTTTAGTGTTTTAAGTAGAGAGTAGTAATCAAGTGAAATGCTTAAAGAAGAAATAAAGAGTAGTATGAAAAAATACTCTTATGATTAAGGTTATTAAATGTATTTCTTAAAGGATGTAAAAAGATATAAAAAGACATATAACATGAACAAGAGGTAGTACTTTCATAAATCGAATCGGAATTACTATAACTTGCAAATTTTTCTTATTTGGAAACAACAGAATAATAGGTTAATTAAGAACCTTGGTCGAAGTTCGTTTTGACTTTTCGAAAACCTAATGGAAACGCCATTTCGAGATAGAGAGGTATAGGATAAAATCAAAAGAAAAAATAGCTTAGAATTAAAGCACCTAATTTGGCCGTGCAGTGGAATCGTGGTGTGGACAATCAAAGTGGGAAAGCATAAGAAGTTTGAGAATGAGAATCCGATGTCATAATCAAAGTTGCCCTATTCGACGATTTTGACTAGGTAGATGTTGTATTACAAGATTCTTATGCATTATCCATGCCATTTTCCCAGTATTCCTAGGTTTTTTCCTTCTTCTAAGTTCGTTCTTCCCATTGTCATTCATGACGTTTTGATTTTAGTATTAAAAATAAAGAAAAAAACAAGAGATAGATGATGCCTTAAAGATTAGAAACGAAATATGAGTGTTCATTTTAAGAATAATTACTGTCCATGTACAACGATAATTACTTTGCCGCAATTTCAAATAAGTTGAGTTTTATTTACTGTTCATGTAAAATAGAAAATTCCGTCTTGCTATTCACGTCGTAATTGATGTGCAAATGGCTTTCACAAAGAATGCGTTTTCAATATGTTATCGAGGGAAAATGTTCTTCTGAAGCTTTAAGGGGTGCAAAATGACTATTTTTACATAATCGAAAACAAACAAAAAAAGAAAAAGAAAAAAAAAACAATTAGACCAGACGCTGGATGGTATGATTTGAAGGATGGATTTTCCTTAGTTACTTCCGTTATACGGTACTCCTTCCGGTCCACAATAGGTTACCATTTTACTTTTTTATTTTGATCTAAAATAAGTGTTCATTTACATAATCAAGAAGGAATTAATTTTATTTTTTCAAAATTTGCCCTTATTTACATATTTCAATGTGTCAAGATAATAATTAATTAAGGTTAATTTGGTAAATACATCTTTTTTTCACTAGAAGTTCATATTTACTTAATGTGTGTGCCAAAGGTAAATTGATCACTTGTTGTGGACCGAAGGGAGTAATAAAATAAAGATGAGAAGTTATTAGCATGCAGTCATTTGCATTGAACTTAAGAGAGTAAATTTCATGGGTGGTCATCCAACTTTGTGTTCATTACCCAAAAGTCATTTTTCTTTCTTTTATTACGTAAAAGTCATTCAACTTTGTGTTCATTACCCAAAAGTCACTTTTCTTTTTATTTTGTTACACAAAATTCTTTTTACTATGCTCTAGTTATCACAATAATCACTTTGACCAGATTTTACAAATATTTCACATAAAAAGTCTATTATGCCCTTGACATTATAAATCCTCTCATTTATGTAATACCTTCTATATTATATGCTATATAATATCATTTTTTCAAGTATTTTATTTATAATTAAAATAACTTAATATTATTTTATTTATTATTTTTATAATATATTCGTACATTTAATTTTTTCTTAATATTAATTTTCAAGATATATAAGTAGCATTATTTAATTTGCCAGTAACATTACCATGGATCTCAAGTCCACGTTCTTAATCATGCTTAATAAAATATGTTTAATAAAAATTAAAAAATCAAAGCTCATTGATTTATCAGCCAAGCCATACCCATTAATTTAATAATAAAATACCCACATTTAGCAAAATGAGACATCATATTAATACTTTCAAATAAATAATATTAACAGATAAAGCTTTAAAAAACTTAATATTAAATTCAAATATCTTTGAAACTTTTTTTATAATTTTATTGACTATAAAAAACTATCATTTGTTAAACAAATCCGTTTTTATTATTTTCAATAAGTATTAAAAAAATAAATTTCTTTTATCATTTTTATATTTAAAATATGTTTATGTTTGAATATGATTAAACAAATTGAGTGTCATGAAAAAATTAAATATATGGATATATTATTAAAATAATTAAAATAATTTAAATTTATTTTAATTATAAGTAAAATACCTAGGTAAAAATATATTATAGTATATAATATAAAAGGCATTACACAAATGAGAGGATTAATGTAAAGGACATAATAGACTTTTCAAGTAAAAGTATTATAATTCTGAAAAATATAATTTTTGTGATAAATAGAGTAAAGTAAAATAATTTTATGTAACAAAAGAAAGAAAAGTGAAACACAAATTTGGATGATCATGAAATTTACTATAACTTAATAACTTGGAGTACAATAAATATATATGCATCGGTCCCAAGTCCCAAGAAACTATCACTTTGTGGGCCAACTAAGCCTAACTACTCACCAGGAACACTAGGGTTTTCATAGAAATGCAAAACCGAGAAAACAACAAAGGTCCAAAGAAATACTATGAAATAAGTTTTCAATGAAGTTCATGCTTTAAATTTACGACTTACTACCTGTTAAGCAATTAACATATTCGTGGGAAAAAAACATCATATACCGTTGATCCAAGACAAAAAAGTTTTCTAACAAAACAAAGAGAGTTGTACATTAGGCTCATGAAAATAAGGAAAATTACCTGCAATAATATATTTTAAAACCTTTAAACTATTAATATATACGTAATGTAATACTCCCTCCGTTTCAATTTAAATGACACATTTTTTTTATTAGTCTATTCTAAAAATAATGATGCATTTCTATATTTAGAAATAATTTTTACTTTAAACTTTTTATTTTATCTACTTTGTCATTAATGAAAAGCTTTTATTGTCATACAAATATTATGGTCTGGCAAAGCTTTTATCCTCTAACCTTTTGGGACAACATGTTTCAAAAAGTTTTTTTTTTTCTTGAACGTTATGCCATGTACTAGTTTAATTTCTCAACGGTGGACGTAACTTTGCTCATCAAGGTGAAATGCTTAACTGATTAACCTGTAAATGAAATAAACGAAGCCCAACTACTCATTCTAATTTCAAATCAATTATTACTGAGTAAATAAAAAAAAATCTCTAACAATGAACAATAAATGATGCAACAAAATAATAATAAATGACCCCACCCCCCATCTCTCGTGTATCTCTGGGTCCCTCCAAAAAATCCTCAATAAATAGCGACTTGTGGAGACCTCATGAGCACCAGATCATTGAGTGTGTCCTTCGAACTTCAAAAAAAGAAAATTTAGAGCAATTCCTTTTTGATAATTCCAAGGAAAATTTCTAGCTATTTAGCTATTTGTTCTCTTTGCCAATTTCTTCATATCTTCATAGTGTCGACATGGTGTGCCCAAATAGCAATCCAGTAGTACAACAAGTGTGTGAATTATATGAACAGATCTCGAGATTGGAGAACCTTAGCCCTTCCAAAGATGTCAACATACTGTTTACAAAGCTTGTTCACACGTGCATGCCCCCTAATCCCATTGATGTTTCAAAACTCTGTCAAAAAATTCAAGAAATTAGGTCTCATCTCATCAAACTATGTGGTGAAGCTGAAGGTCTTTTAGAGAGTCACTATTCCAAGATTCTTGGCTCTTTTGAAAACCCCCTTCACCATCTTGACATTTTCCCATATTTTGACAATTACATCAAACTCAGCTTGCTTGAGTTCAACATCCTTACCAAAAATACTACAAAACCCCCAAACAAAATAGCATTTATTGGATCAGGCCCTCTCCCTCTCACTTCTCTTGTTTTGGCTACTAAACATCTTACAACTACATACTTTCACAACTATGATATTAGTTCTGAGGCTAATTCCCTGGCATCTCGTCTCGTGGCATCCGATCCTGACTTGTCTGATCGGATGACTTTTCACACGACGGATGTCATGGATGTAACGTGTGCCCTGAAGGACTACGATGTAGTCTTCTTGGCCGCGTTGGTTGGTATGGATAAGGAAGAGAAAGTTAAGTTTGTCGATCATCTGGCTAAGTATATGGCTCCAGGGGCAACCCTGATGCTCAGGAGTGCACATGATGCGCGCGCTTTTCTATATCCTGTTCTTGATCCTCGTGATCTCAGAGGATTCGAGGTGCTTTCGGTGTACCATCCAACGGATGAGGTGATTAATTCTGTGGTCATAGCTCGTAAGTTGCCATTGCCTTGTGTTCAACCACTTGATGGACTTGGATCCTATGTGTTACCTAGCAAATGTGCTTGTGCTGAAATTCATGCCTTCAATCCACTCAACAAGATAAACTTGATTGAGGAATTTGCATTGGAGGAGTAAAAATTATCTATTGAAATAATTGTTTCTGAAGCTAGCATGTGTTTTTAATTAATGGTTTGATGATCTATGAGTTGATTATATTATGTCCCCCAGCTCATAGAGTTTAATTAAACCCTATCATTTCTATTTTTAATTATGAAGTCCTTAATTTCTTGTATCTCTAACTGTTTTGATCCGCTAGGAGATCATTGTGTCCCATTTGTGTGTCCCTTTGTGTCAGCTTCAAGAAGAATAAGGCATGACCTTTTTGAGGCCTTTGTTTCACTTACTAAAGGATATATTGTATCATCTTACGTTTATCTGTATGAATACAATCATAAGATGTTTTGTGCAAAAGCTAGCCCTTTGCAAATCTTCTTGATTTCCTTCCCAATCTTGTTCTGCTCAATATAATTTTCATTTTTTTATTACATTTGAGGATCAGGAAGGGGAAGGAACGAGGAAGATAAAGAATTGAACTCACACCTATTATGTGGGAGACTCATTTAGATATTTGCTTCAAGTAATTCTTGTTTTTGATTCAGAATCCCCTACCCCCACTCCCATCACCCTGGAAGAAAGAAAAAACAAAAAGGTAATTAAACATATAAAAGCCAAGCGATATTCCCAATAATCACTTGTAAATTAAAACTATAAATTTTGAGCAAAATCTTTTTCATTCACTTTCTTTACTTAAATACGGAGCAATGCGCATTTTCTTTTTGTAATGGTGGTGTTCCTGTCAATTTGTGAGTATCTACTGTCTACTTGATCATGTCAGTTTGTTATTACGGTTTGTGCACCTTAATCATTCTATCGGGTATCTACTATCTTCTACAAACACAAATATTGATCAATTTGCGAACCAAGATTTTGGCAAATGAGATTGTGAACCTCAATTGTCTTACTAATCTACTTGATATTCGATATCTTGCACTCATAAGTCAGAGTTATATTTATAGTAACCGCTTGGTACATCCCATAACACTTCCCAACCGGCGTTACAACTTACAAGAGTTCGGTTGTAACGATCAAAGAAAAAGAAAAGAAGAAGAAAAAGGAAAGAAAGTGAAACCTTGCACGGTTTTGATTTTATTATTATATGATGTCAAGGAAGAAATTGAGAGAAAACGGCCAATTGAACTTTCCACTTACATTCTTGCACACCAGTACAGAAAAAGTTTCTAACTGTTACTTCCAGAGTGATATCATGTCTTTTATCTTTTTCTTATTGCTTCCACTCTTCTTTCAATTTTCGCCTACTTTCTGTTATTTTCAGATGTTGAATGGACAAACGAATCTGATCACTTATATCATGAGTTGAGTGGAAGAGAAAGCTGAAGGGGCCATTTGAGGATAAAACCAAAATAAAGAAAAAGATAGTCAATAAGAAGAAGACTACAATTATATCTTTCAACTCCATAAACTCTAGTCAATTCAAACAGTGCCTCTTGTTACATCTCTTGATTTTATGTTTGTCTTGAGGTGATGAGAAATTGATTTAATTTTGTCTATATATTTTCCTTCCATCACATCATAAAAAAGTTAATAAGTCCATATTTTTGGCTAAAAAAAATGTATTAAACATTTATCAATCAGACATACCATATCCACAAATTGGCATGTCATTTAGCTATAAGCATATATCATTCAGTCTATCATGGGGATATATTGATATTCCCTGTCAATTATGTCTTGAAGGATGTAACATATATGTTTGTACTTTCGCTTCATTGTTTTTCCCAAAGGCGGATAATGAATATTAAGATCTCGTGGGACAGCAATTTGAACAAATAATAATAAGAATAACAACAATAATAATATTATAAATATTACTCATCTGTTTCAATTTAGAAGATATACTTTCCTTATTAGTCCATTCCAGAAAGAATAACACATTTCTTCAATTGAAAATAATTCAACTTTAAACTCTTCATTTTACCCTTAATGAGAAGGTTTTATTATAACTACAAAGTTTTTATCCCTTAAGCTTTTAAGACAACAAGTTTCAAAGTCTTTTCTTTTTTCTTAAACTCCGTGTCAAGTCAAATTACCTCATCTAAATTGAAACGGAGTGATATTTAATATGGCAAAGGATCAAATATACCCCTCTACTTTCTAAAATGGTCTAAGAATACCTCTCGTTATACTATTGGGTTATCTATACCCCTGCATACTTTGGGTTCAAATATACCCCTCATTTAAACGGAGGGACACGTGGCATCGTCATGTTGGTCAATTCTAAATATCTCCTAATTAATTAAAAAGACCCATTATCCATACCTGAAAAATAATATTTTTTGTAAAAACTAAAAAAAAAAACTAAAAACACATTTTTACTAAAAAAAAATGATTTTTTTTTTTTCCAGTTTTTTACAAAAAATAACTGCTTTAAAAAACTGAAAAATATTTTCTAAAATAATATTTTTGTAAAAACTGAAAAACAAAACTGAAAAGCAATTTTCTAAAGCAATTAAAAACTGAAAAAAACTGAAATATTTTTAACTAAAAACTGAAAAAAAAAAGAAAATATTTGTTTTTTCAGTTTTTACAAAAACATTGCTTTAGAAAATTGATTTTCAGCTCTTTTTTTCAGTTTTTACAAAAATATTGTTTTAGAAAATATTTTTCAGCTTTTTTAAAGCAGTTTTTTTGTAAAAACTGGAAAAAAAAATAATTTCATTTTTTCAGCTTTTAGTAAAAAAAAATTCAGTTTTTTTCAGTTTTTACAAAAAAAAATTGCTTTAGAAAATTGATTTTCAGCTTCTACTTTTTTCAGTTTTTACAAAAACATTATTTTAGAAAATATTTTTCAGTTTTTTCTAAAGCAGGTTTTTTGTAAAAACTGAAAAAAAATATTTTCGTTTTTTTCAGTTTTTAGTAAAAAAAAAATATTTTTCGGTTATGGATAATGGGTCTTTATTATTAATTAGGAGATATTTAAAATTGACCAACAGGACGATGACACGTGTCCCTCCGTTTAAATGAGGGGTATATTTGAACCCAAAGTATGACTGCAGGGGTATAGATAACCCAATAGTATAACGAAGGGTATTCTTAAACCATTCAAAAGTAGGAGGGTATATTTGGCCATTTGCCGTATTTAATATTGGGTAAGGGTAGATTTACATGCTTTTTAATCTTTTGAGTTGATCCTTCGCCTTCGATCCCATTAGACTTTATCAAGGTTATTAAAAAAAGGGTTTTGCCCTGTATTTTTGCACGAGTTTATTTTCACCCCTGACAGTAACTTTACCAATTACGCCAAGGCTCTCCTTCCACTTTATCAAGGTTACTAATAAAAAAAATAATATGTATCCTACGTCCATCATTTATTGCAAAGGAAGCTTCAATCCTCAGTATACACACTAGAACTTTGATATGATGCCCTAATATGTCTTTTATTCACAGAAGATAACTCCCATTTCCCTAAAGTTGTAAAATTCAGCACATTTGACTTAATTGAAAGTAAAATTTTCGTTGAGCCCCATTCCGCCCAGCCCCCCAAATTTATTTATTTATTAAATATTACTATATCATATGCACTACAAAACTGTGGTAGAATAAATTAGTATTACCATTTTAATTTGTTATGTATCCTGAAACGTTATTAGACTTATTCTAGGCTTGATTCAACGACAATTACTATAGTCCGACATATAGGAAATTGTAAGCTCCTTTAGGAACCTTACAATTTTATATAGGTGATAACGAAATGAACGCAGCTATGTCCACTATGTCTATTTCGATAAGACATCTGGATTAAGTGAGGGTGACTCGATAACTTTATTAAACTACAAATTAAATGGCAGTTCAAGTTGTTAAAGATAAAAAAAAATTGATTTGGTTACGTTTGGACTTAAATTTCACTTGTAAAAAATATTCAAAGTTTCGTGAGTTGAAACCATTATTATTCCTTTAAATATTCCTCAAATCAGTCTTTTCAGCAGCAAAATTCAAGTTGAAGTTGAAATGATGAATCAGATTTAAAACAACACTTATTTGAATTTTTTTTCTTTTTAAGTATTTCAAAATAACACTCGTGTCCAAACGGCTTTGTTTGGACAAAAATACATGGAAAAGATGTTTGTGAAAATTGAAGATTCGTGAGCGAAAACTAGCATTAAACCCACTATTTTGATATTTCACTTCGAAGTTCACCATTTGCAAATTTTTATGACCAAATTAGTTTGCAAATAGTGAATTAGTTCAGGCATTGAAATATTGAAAAACAAATGTCTAAGAGAAAATGATCAAAATGATCCTTAATGTATAGGGATTGTACTGTTTAGGTCCTTGATATATACCCCGAAATAGTGCTTAATGTATGTAAAAAGTAGATCCTTTTGGTCCCATACCCTAGAACTAACAATCCTCCTCATGTATATGTCAAACTTAATGGATTTCAAAGCACGAGAGCTCCCAAGTTCGGTTCCAGAAGGTTGAGACTCATATACTCCGATCCATTTTTCGCGGTTTAAGTTCAGTTCTATTGCTGAAAAATCACCGGCGTTAGTGCCCAATTTTGATACCCAAATCCCACCTGAAATTTTTCCAAAGCTGATTTTGGATAAACATCCCATCCTTGTCCTTTTGTCCTTTTTTGAAACTGAAGGTTCCTCGTTCCCAATTTTTTGCTCCCCCATTGAGCATTTTTTTCCCACTTTTTCGATGGCTAAAAAAATTATGCAGGACTGTTGGTTCTAAGAAATGGTGTTTATTCACTTCTTAGCAATTGTCTTTTCTTTTTCACCCAATTATTTTTGTATTCGTACATACTCCAATTTATCTTCTCCATTTGATTCTTGGTATTGGGTTACACTGTATTAGTGAAAATCACTAGGAGATTACTTTAATGAAGGTTGTTCTTGCTCAAATGTAATTCAACTTTGACATTTAAGTTTCCTTATAAAAAAACAAAAATAAAAAAGGCAATCTATTTCAAGCTTAGTCAAAGCTCTAATGGAGAAGAGTGGGGATTGGTATTTTAATTTAGCGTGCGGTGTCTAGAGTAAGAAGAGGATAAGAAAATCAAGAAAATGAAGGGAGGGGTGGCACTACGTAAGTGAAGAAAGAAGAAGAAATAGAGTTTGTGGGACAAAGCTAGTGTTGTAGTCAAATTGAATTGTACTGTTAAGTTGAACAGTTTTTTAACTTTCCACCGTTAGTTTTAGGGTAAGGGACCAAAACGGTCTATCTTTTACATACATCAAGGACTATTTCAGTTAAGGGTCATATATCAAAGACCAAAACAGTCCAATGCCTATACATTAAGGACCATTTTGATCATTTACTCTGCCCAAAAATGTCTTTGAAATGGACCCCAATAAGGGCTCAAAAAAAAAATGTGAAGATTCGACTTTGTATTTCAATTGAGAATTTCTCAAGAATCATCAAATAGGGACAAAGGGTTTAAGCGGATGAATTTAAATATCGAATTCCTCCTTAACTATGGTTATTCAGCTTTATGGTTGGGAAGCCTTCTTAATGTTTTTTGGCTGAGGTTTCTAACGAAATGGTGCCAATGGAGGTTTAACTAATCAAGGTTTCTTAATTATGTTAATATTGCCTTTTAGCCTGCCAGTATATACATTTTTCTTGCAAAAGCAGCAACATTATAGAAATATATACAAATGGTACATTGATTTAGCTAACTTTGAACAAACAAGTTTGTAAACTCTTCTTCATTTCGTTAAAAATGGTGATTTATTGTACAAAGTAATAGTCTTTCATCCAGAAAAAAAAAATGTATCGGACCACTATGTCCTGCAGCTCCCTTTTTTACGTGCAGAAGGTTATTATTTATTTGTTTGTCTTAATATGATTTTAGGACATATTAAGAAAATTGAAAGGTGCACTACCTTCTAATAAGTGAATGTCCTTTTATTGGCACTTGTATATGTCATAGAGTCATGCTACAACAAATTTGTAATAGTAGTCGATTTCCATAATTGGGTGGAAATGGATAAAAATTGTATGTGGCGTCCTATTTGGTCGTCTCTTTTTAACTTGTACCGTTTTATTTTTTTGTTTGTATCCGTACTCGTTTTTTTGTTAAAAGCGTTTTAAAAAGACGATTTTGCTCTTCTTTAATAAAAGACTATTGACAAAACTGTACACTGCGAGACAAAACTTTACATATTTTGGTATGAAATTTTAGCAAATGAACCAAATAACTTCATAATGCATTAGCAAAAACTCATTAGAAAACTACATAATGCAAGACAAAAACATAAGCATGTTTAGTCTAAAGTTTTAGCAAATGAACTAAAAAATTTCAGCATATTTAGACTGAAATTTCAGATAAAACTCATGACAAAACTGTAGACTGCATGACAAAATTTCAGCATGTTTTGGTCTGAAATTTTAACAAATGAACTAAATAAATTCAGCATGCATTAGCAAAAACTCATTACAAAATTACATAACTGCAAGACAAAAACTTAAGCATGTTTAGTATGAAATTTTAGCAAATGAACTAAAAAACTTCAGCTTCTTTAGACTGAAGTTTCGGATAAAACTCATGACAAAACTGCAGACAGCAGGACAAAACTTCAACATGTTTTGGTATGAAATTTTAGCAAATGAACTAAATAACTTCAGCATGCATTAACAAAAACTCATTAGAAAATTACATACTGCGGGACAAAAACTTAAGCATGTTTAGTCTAAAGTTTTAGCAAATGAATTAAAAAATTTCAGCATGTTTAGACTGAAGTTTCGGATAAAACTCATGACAAAACTTTAGACTGCGGGATAAATAACTTCAGCATACATTAGCATGAAGTTTTAGTTTCAATATGAAATTTTTCACGAATGAGGTTGCAAATCACGCGATTAATGTGTGATGCAGGTTTTATATCTTTTGTCAAGGGTATAATTGTCATATTATTACGAATTTTTTGTCAGCTGGCTACCAAATCAATAATTTTTAAAAATAGGGTATATGTTAAAAGGCGGCAGAAATATAGGGTACGGCTGCAAATTCCCCTTTAAAACTGGGGCTTTTTAACTCAGCCCAAATCAGTCATCGGCCTCATGGGTTGGACTGAGCTGGTCCATGGACTAAAACATTGAAGAACAACAAGCAAAAATCAGAAATGGCCAGATTTGCAACTGATAATTTTACATCCTATAGCAAACTATCATACCTTATTTATTATAAACCAAAACAATTTCAAAATATTATTACTTATAACTACCTTTTCTATTTTATAACAAAATAGGTATTTATTTATACCTAGCATTGAGGCATAAAATACGCCAATTATGTTCTCTCTCTCTATCAGCAAGATTCTCAATCATCTCTCTTCTCCATCAAATCAGCAGAATCATCGGCGTCATCATCGTGGTCGCCGTCAGAATCGTTGTCGGCATTAGAATCATCGGCATCATCATCCACTATTGGCTCATCCTCTTAAACGAACAGATCCGGTCATGGCTATGCCAGAGAAGATTTGAGGGTGGGATTTTTGTTCGTCTCCATTTTTAGTTTTAATACAATGTATACAGTATTTTGCTTGGTCGGAAAACACCATCTCCGACGAACTTTCTCCTCTTCTTTGCTATTTTAGTCACATACATTAATAAATACACTGTATTATGTACACATACACTCAAATACATTATATTTTTGGATAAATACACTATTTTTCGCATGTATTTATGTATTCCAAATGTCTGTATTTTTTTAATACAACCGAATATCACTGTGTTTTGTGACTTTTTGTTGTTTGAATACAGTCAAATTGAATACGGTGAATTAAATACAATGTATAATAGTGAATAATGAATATCTGTGAATTGTATACAACGTATACAGTCTAACTGAATAGAAGGTATACACCCTATTTCTTGACTACCTCACTGTATTTATAAATACAGTCACGTGAATGCATGAAATAGAGCACAATGGCAGCGAAATTTATGGAGAATTGATTTTGTTGATTTAAATTAGGAGTGATACACGCTAATTGATTCTCTTTGCGTTATTAAACAGACGGATTCCCCTATTTTTTAGGCGAATTCTGCTACTTAATTCATTCATGAATACAGTAGCACGAATACAGTCTCGTAACAACTAAATAGTAACTATAGTAAGTAATTATGTATATGATAGCTATAGGAAATTAATAGCCATTAAACAATAGTGATTTATGAAAATTCCTCTTGAAAAATAACCATTTTTTCATGTAAAGATATATTCTGAACAAAAACATCCTTAAAATCTGGAAAATTTCAACATAACATGCTTTCGAATTTTTTACATATGACATTTCAGTATAATATGCTAGAATTTCATAATGTGCTGGAGTTCCAACATAATATGCGAAAAATTTAAATAGAGGAGCTCCATAATCCAGCATATTATGCTGGAATTTTTCGCGCTGGAATTCTAACATAATATGCTAGAAGTTCAGGAGCTCCATAATCCAATCCAGCATAATATGCTGGAACTTTCCGTATTTCAACAAAATAATGACTATTTTTCAATTACTTTGCAAACACTGGCTATTTTTCAATTACTAATCCAAAAACTAGCTAGGTCATGCTAGTTTCACATGAAAAACAAGCAAACACATATTAACAAAGCGTCCCGACATCACTTGATTGTGCGTAATAGTTGCTATCCGTAGTGTTGTGTTGAGCGACTTTTGTTAGTACTTTTTCGAATCCTATATCCAGATAACTTCTCCTAATGTTCAAAGAGTTCGATATAACCGCATCGCTTTTCCAGGACACTGCCATTCTCCATTAATCACACTCGGAAATCTGAAACTAGTGTTCTTACTGGGGCAGTTCTGCATCTGCATATCATACTAACTCCACAACTGTAAATCAGTCGAGTCTCTACAATCAATTTTCTGTTCGACAATTCCATGCCACTTGAAGACAGTCTAATAACCCAAAGTTTACAATAACTAACTGAGCATTGCCCGCACCTTTGACACCTATTCCCAGGAACTTTCTTCACTTTTGACAACATCCATAATTGTAGTAGACCTGGCTAGATTAGCACTGATTTTTGTACTTGCGCCTCTATTCACCTACAACTGGCCTCCGTAGGACTCCCAGGATATAAAATTTGCGAGTTAAACAAAAATAGCTGAAACTGGAGAGCATTGGTTACAAGTCTAGCAAATGAGACGGGCAAAAGGGTGTTCTATTTCTTTTCTTTTAGAGATAGAGTTGCTCCCTCCCCTATATACCCAGACAGAAGATACAAACTCGGGATCCCATCGCCCCTAGGATACTATCAAAAGCAACATCATTTTAATGTGCATCTGAGTGAAACATGAAAGACGCAGTGAAAAGAAATCAGAACATCTTCTCCCAGACTATCCACTAGCAAAGATAAAATCGCCCAATACATGCATGGCATCCTAATGATAGAACCACACGTCTCACACCTAAATGACAAATATTGCACAAGATAGCAAGAAATGAAGACACAAAGTAAATTATGAATTTGCGGACCGAAGGAGAACCTATGCAGTGCATCTCTGAGATGATCACATTGGACTTGTATCAGAAGCTTTTTCAAGGTTCTGACTTCCCAAATCCCAACAAACATTTTCATCTTTCGACTTCCTTTTCCCTGAATTAATTCTTGGACAAGCAAGATGTTATCAGAATTCCCCCCTTCAAGGGACAAAGCAACCCTAAAAGCGACTCAAACAATTTTAACATGAGTTTTATTATGTAGCAATCACGTAAGTCATAACTCTATATATTCCATTACATAAAGAAACAAGACGTAAATAGGCAAATGTACTGAAGAGTTATCATACTTAGGAATGAGAATAGGATTGTGAACTCTTTCATGACTATAGAGACAAAGGTTAGCAAATAGGCAAATGCACTGAAGAGTTGTCATACTTAGCAATGAGAATAGGATTGTGAACTCTTTCATGACTGTAGGAAATATATATATATATATATATATATATATATATATATATATATATATATATATATATATATATATATAGAGAGAGAGAGAGAGAGAGAGAGAGTATATAAAAGTGAACTACGGTGAATTGAAAGCAAAAACACTTATTGCTTGTATTTTTATTTTTTATGTAGCTTATGGAAGTGTCAAACTGAAGCAAACATGAAAAACCGGGTGGGCATAAAATGGTTCAAGAAAACTACTCATGCTTTTTGTTGAGCATAATGAACATACAGAGACCAAGTTTCGCTCATGCTTTTTAAACAGCAGGTCTCAATAATTTAAAAGCGGAACACAATATATGCCCTAATGCATGAATTTTCAATAAGGATAATTAGAGAATTCTGCTTATGTGTAGCCATACACACAGCTACCCTCTGCAATTCATATAACTTCGCACGAGCTACAGATGACATTTCAATGTAACAAGCAAAATAGAAAGACAGAGTGACTATGCTTAGAAGGATCTGAGAGCAAAATCATGAGCACAAGCGAGAACAAGACAATAATACCGCTTCACCGAGTCTCCCAATCCTTCAATTTCTTACCCTTAGGCTTCGCAATAGGAGCATTAACAGCAGCCATTTTCGCATTGTACTTGGCCCGAAGAGTGTCATTGTACGTCCACCTGCGCAAAAAGCAATTGTCAATTAATAAGTGCAAACATTGTTACCAGTCATACATAGATAAAGCTGGACACTGAGCAAGAAAGCATAAACAATACAATACATTGAAGTTTTTGAAACAGTTTGCATATCTTCCCTTTTCAACTTCGTCTCCAAAAGGAGGACATTCAATTAAGAAATATACACACACGCATCACCTAACTGAGATAGTGAAAAGTCAAATAAGAGTAGTCCTCCTATTAGCCAGTAAGTAAGAGCATTCAATTGGCTAAGGCAAAAGAGTAGGTATGATTTCATCACAGCAGAATAAGCAGTCTTAGTATTAGACAGAGACTAGCAGGGCTGGATGGGAAGTCTTCAATGAAAACCAGCGACTTGGTCAAATGAAAATATTAATATACTTCCTCTCAGTTCAAGCATGCCCCCCAAGCCAGACGTCAAATGGAGGGGACCCGGATGCTAGGCATTTTCTTTCTTCTGGCCTTAGCTAAAATCCAGATGCTCTGAGCTAATATGCTATATTATAGGCTCTAAAGGCATTACTCGACAGAAAAGAGTACTTTTATTTACTTCATAATAAGGTAGTAATTTTACTAATATGAAAAAAAATGCTTATATTTTGGGGAATTTCCTTTCCAAAATCGAACTTACTGAACAGAAAGCAAAATAATGTGTACCATTATCTGGCTAATGTAATAAACTTCTAAGTTTCTCCTGAATGATTTTAATAAGCAAAATCTGTTTTCTCCTATGTATGACATTTTTAAGTATTTCATTTTAATACATGACTAGTCATGCAGGTAATTCTGTAGGGAATTTGAAGGTAAAACTGAGAAAGCCTCTAAAGTTTATCCACACTCTCACTCCCACACCTCTAAACTCGTTTCGAGGCCCAAACTCTGAAGTCTGAACTCCCAGTCACAACGTTCCCCTGCTATACGAGGCTTTTGTTTCTTTTCCTACCCGGCGACAGGTATATTAACATGATAAAAGCATCCCAACCATCAAAACAGAATGCAAGAGCATTTTCAAAGGAACAGAGAGAAAAGAATGCACCTGTCACTGATAATTAGGAAAAGATCAACCACTTTGATAGCACCATGACTCAAAATAGGCAGTCTAAATTTTCAAGGCCCCAACAATTTTAAATCGATCTATTTTCTGTACTTGATGGCTTCAATGCTAGAAGTACCACTCAGACAAGAAACATCTGAGTAGACAATTGAATTCTTCCTATTCATTCCCCGAAATGCACTTTTAAAAAGAAAATTCTCCTTTGGAATCCTCTCTCAGCCACCACAATTTGTATCACACTAAATCCCGCCTAGAATCTGATACACATAAGACAAACCTCTCTACACCCTGAGATGCGCATCACTCTTTCTCACGACCTTTGGCTAGTTGAAATTTAATCACTTTACTCGCCAGGGTAATACTTCAGAAATTCAACCAAGAGAATAACAGAAAGAGAAGGTCATCAATCTAGCTTGCAGGAATCCATCAGCATATAAGACAAGGCCCATGGGCTCATCTCAACCCTCCTCCCCTGTCCCCACCCAATAAAAAGAGAAAAAGAAAAAAGTACAGAGAGAGAGAGAGAGGGAGCAGCTGTCATCAGTTGTCAGAGACACTCCAACTTGATGCATACAAGTTATCCACTTCATAGAGGACCAGCTAAGACTCCTGATACTAAGTTCACAGATTTAGAGCTGTTATTCTCCTAATAGTTCGCAACCGTGAAACATCTGAAGTATGATTAAATATTCAATGATTATGTACTTCAATTTTGTCCTTTGCTTTAATATACACTAAATCCAATTCGAGATGCCAACAATTGAAAGATATTACAAGTTTCAAGAAAATCCAACATGCTAACAAATACAAACTGTGACATCGCTTCAACCAAAGTAAAAGAGCAGCTATGTTGTTCAAAGCCTGTGAAAGTTACTATTCCGTTGCACTGAAACCAATAAACCAAATGCTAATGTGAAACAAACAACTGGACGCAATGAAGCATGGATTATTTAGAAATGCTAATCCAGCTGATCTATATGACAGATTGATTGAAAGATGAGCAGGTAATATAGAAGGTTTATGGTACTTACGGGTTGTTCCAATCAGTTGTATCCTCATTGACAAGATGTGTCCATTTTGTCCTTCCACTACGACCAAAGTGTTTAACCTGCATGACTTTTGGTAGTATGGACTTATCCAACTTATCCTCCCCTGTTGGTGCAGAGAAATCACGGTGGTATATATTATCAGCACCAGAAGTTCCAGCGGTGTCATCAGGATCTGACTGGAAGAAAGCACCCTTGTGGTAGTATTTCTGCATAAACTTCCACTTCTGCTTGGGTGGTGGGGCAGGTTTCGGGTTTCTCCTCTCCCACTCCTTCCTCTCTTCTTCCGTCATGTTTCTTACCCTCTCTATTTCTTCCCTCTCCTTCCGACTAGACTCCCTGTCGTCCCTCTCCCTCTTGATCCTAGCAATTTCTCTGGACTTCCAAGCTTCGTATTCTTCAGCCTCATTCACCTCATCATCAGTATCTACATCAGCAATATTAGCTTCCAGCTCCAAATTTTTCTGAATTATTTCTTCCTCGCGTATCTTCTCAACAACTATTTGCTTTGTTTCAACTTTTCTCTCCTCCAACCTCTTCTTCACTAACTCCTCGAGAGCTCGTTCCTCTGCCTCACGCTTCTCACGCTCATCTATGGTGTCTCTCTCAGATTTTGGAACAAAAACTGGTTTCACCATTGCTATCCCTGTTGTTTCTTCCTCTGATTCTGTCTCATATTCTGACTCCTCTTCCTCCTCTTCCTCTACCTCCTCTTCTTCTTCCTCTGGCAGAGCTTCTTCCTGTTGCCTCTGAAGATTCTTTTCCTTGATTCTCCTCCTCCTTTCATCCAATGCATCTTCATCATCCTCCTCAAATTCCATTCTTTCCAGTCTTCTATTTTCCTCTTCTATGGTTGAAACAATCTCTGCTTGCCGTATGCGTCGATGATCCGCTCTGATTTCCTCACGATTATCAACTCTACTCTCTGCCAGTCGACGCAGCCTTGCATCATCCTTTCTTGCAATGTCAGAACCGCCCTGGCTAGGAAAAGCTTTCTCAAGCGCTGCTTCCCTGGTCATCCTAAGATCTTCATCTTTTTCCGCTTCATCTGCCCACTCAGGAGCTTTACCAGGCCAGTATCTTTTCACTTTTGTTTGGCCAATTTTACCCCTGAGCTTTTCCCTAATTGCGATGATTGTGTCACTTACACCAGCTGTTACAGACATTTTTACAACAAAAAGAAGCCCCTTGAAGAAAATGGTATGTTAACTAAGTAGTGGACGCTTTATCTGCTTCAAGCCTCCGAACGTAATGATATAATCTCCCTGATACGAAGAAAAAAAAGGATAATAAATTAGATGAGATTACATGTGTGTGTACATAATATCTTCTTCTGACACTGCTACACAAAATTTCAAAAACAACCACATCACAACCAATGCATATCTGCATAACTAATCAAGGAGTGTACCTGGCAGAACTTATACTTGTCAAAAAAGAATTGAAATGGGTAATAGCATAGGGTTAAATTAACGTTGAGAAGACCTTGCAATCATGAAAGTAAAGGCCTTTGTAGGGCAGTGAAGCTGGTAAAACCATTTTTTAAAACCTTAGTTCTTGTCCTCTTGAATATAAAACCCTAGTCCTTCTTCCACAAAGGAACCCTAAAACCAATTACGAGACAAATACTAAAATCACCAACTCAAAACAAACTTAAATTACAGTAATTGAAGAATTTTTATAAGAAAATCCAGTCATATATAAACAAGATATATTTGTTTATGAACAGCTCATCACTCTAGACAATAACCACACTATGCTTCAACGAATTCAAGCATTCATAAAGAGCAGACGTATTAAGAAGGGAAAAAATCATTAAGCGAATCAAAAACTCACCTTACACTCAAAACGGGTGATGAAATAGCCGGAGATTCGCGTTAAGAATCGGCTCGCTCGATAATGGCGGTCTTCAACGAGAGGAACACTCCGAATCGTAAAAGCAAAATTTTACACCTTCTGCCCTATTTATATTTTATACCCAGGTAAATCACTTAATCTTAAAAAACAAATTTCCAACTTAACCCTTTAAAAAACTCACCTTTATTTTTCTTTCTAATATAGAGATACCTTGATTTTGGGTGAAAATCATTCACACATCTAAGCTTTACTTTAAAAATCAAACTCGAACAACAGTCATTCTCCCTCCTTTAATACCATTATCTTTTTTAAATACCTATTTTACCCTTAGATATCTTTTCTTTTTTTACTTTTAAAATCAGGAGATTTTATTTTATTTTTTAAAATTTATATAATAAAAGTACTTGTAGAAAGAAGAAAAACTATTTCTGAGACGAAAAATGAAGAGTGAGAAATAGTAATTAAGTAATATGCTCTATAGTGAAATAAATGAGCAGAATAAAAATAATTTAATTTTATTTATAGCAATCGAAGATCTAATATATATATATATATATAGTGAAAATAAAACTGAGTAAATTTTAAATTTATACAGAATTTTATATAGATAAATGAGTTTTGATCGATATTAATGTTTGACCCAAAAATATAGATCTTGGTTCAACCAATTAGATTTATATGAAGAAGATTTAATCTTAATTAAAAATAATATTCAAAAGATAAAGTTATCGGTGTCAAGGCAAAACGACTAGTATATTTTGTCTAGATGGCAATGAACATGAGTAATGATAACAATATTTAATAAAATGTGTGAATCAACCGAAAAGGGGTGAGACCAGTGGATATTCTTTCTGATTGTGATGAATGATTGATAAGCCCTTGAACACTTAGGTTGTTCTTGGATTCAGTGGAAATGCTAGACAAGAATCTTAGTAAAAAGGTCATTTGTGTATGCTTGTAATAGGACCAAATTTTGTCTATAAAGTCAAAGTATGTTTTTTACATATGAATATCACATGCCCCCTATCATTGTGTCTCTTTCTATATATAGGGAACATATCCCTAGAAATCCTAATAGTACATGTGCAGAGAATATCCATTAGAATATTCTCCTTTATGTCTTATCTTAGAACTAGTCGTTATAACTCTATCTGAGGCGCTCGACCTCGGCCTCGACTTTGAGTTATGGTGACTCCTCGACCTCGACTTTGAGTTATGGTGACTCCTCGACCGCATCATTCATCGCTTCAAGGCTACTTCACCCAAGGCTGGTCTCTGTGGGGACATCACTGATAGCACGTGGCAGTCAATGAAGGTTGTAATAGTACTAACATAGCTTGCCAATATCAAGGATAATTTTTGGACCATACAATTAATAAAATAAAAATTGAGATAAATTTTATAAAGAAATTCTAAAAAGATTAGTTATTTATATTGTAAATGCTTTCTAAATTATAATTTAAAAATTATTTTATTATTAACGATCAAAACTCATTTATCTAAATAGATGATAGAGAATAAGATAGAGTGAAACTTAAATATACGCGTACACCCACACTCACATACATACACACATGCAAGCATACATACATATATGCATATATACATAATGCACGTAATATTTTAAATAACAATCATAAAAAATAGCGTTAGATTATTTTATTTATAATGTTTATGAACTTAAGTAAAAATCTATACTAAGATAGAAAGTTATTTAAATTATAGGTAAAATGTCTAGGTTAAAAATAAATATTATTCTATATGATATAGAAAGGTATTATATAGATGGAGAATTAAAAATGTCAAGGGCAAAATTGATATTGCACAGGATAAGAGGGGGAGAATGACTAATGTTTAAAGTTAAGGGGAGGGGGAGTTTGATTTTTAGAGCAAAATTGAAGGATGTAATTGATTTTCACCCCCTTTATTTTTCATCAAAAATATGAGACAAAGACCCCTATTAATCTTTAATCTTTTTTTTTTACTAATATTAATCTTTAATCACTAACAAAAGGATGTCGATATTGCTATAGTTTCAAAATGTTAAAAATGATCTTCAATTATTATGGGTTATGAATTATGATTTATAGGTAATGGGAACATCATTCTAAAGATTTCAAAATTTGAAATCACTAGAAAATCTTAACCATTACGGGTTTTCTATTTCATGTAAAGAGGATTTTTGTTTCCTTATCTTAATAAATTTTTGGAGACTTAAATGAAATTTATATTTTTATATTATAGTAATATTAGATAAGTTTTTCATATTGTTCATAATAATTGAAGATTATGCTACCGTAGTTGGAACCAAATGGGTTTTCAGAAATAAACTAAATGAAGATGGAAAGGTTGTGAGAAACAAAGCCAGATTAGTAGCCCAAGGCTACTCACAGCAGGAAGGAGTCGACTACAATAAAACCTTCGCTCCAGTTGCTCGACTAGAGTCCATACGAATTCTTCTTGCATATGCATCCTTCAAACGATTTAGACTTTTCCAAATGGGTGTCAAAAGCGCCTTTTTAAATGGCTTTATTGATGAGGAGGTATATGTAAAACAACCTCCTGGTTTCGAAGACTCAAAATTTTTATACCATGTGTATAAGTTGACTAAAGCTTTGTATGGACTCAAACAAGCTCCACTAGCCTGGTACGAAAGACTTAGCTCATTTCTACTTGATCTTGGCTTTACAAGAGGTAAAGTAGACACTACATTATTTATCAAAAGATCATCAGGATGTAATCTTACTATTCAAGTCTATGTTGATGATATTATCCTTGGAAGTGCTAACCCTCTTTTGTGCAAGGAATTCGCTAATCTCATGCAAAGTGAGTTTGAAATGAGCATGATGGGAGAGCTTACTTTTTCCCTTGGACTTCAAATTCAACAATCTGAAGAAGGAACTTTTGTGTGCTAGACGAAATATACAAAGGAATTAATTCAAAAGTTTGGCATGAGCAGTGCTAAAGCAATTGGTACACCAATGAGCCCGTCAACAAGTCTCGACAAGGAGGATAAAGAAAATTCAGTTGATAAAACTAAATATAGTGAAATGATTGGCTCTCTGCTTTACTTGACTACCAATCTACCAGATATTATGTTCAGTGTGTGTAAATGTGCCAAGTTTGAGTCAAAGTGAGTTTGAAATGAGCATGATCGGAGAGCTTACTTTTTCCCTTGGACTTCAAATTCAACAATCTGAAGAAGGAACTTTTGTGTGCTAGACGAAATATACAAAGAAATTAATTCAAAAGTTTGGCATGGGCAGTTCTAAAGCAATTGGTACACCTATGAGCCCGTCAACAAGTCTCGACAAGGAGGATAAAGGAAATCCAGTTGATAAAACTAAATACAGTGAAATGATTGGCTCTCTGCTTTACTTGACTGCCAGTCTACCAGATATTATGTTCAGTGTGTATAAATGTGCCAAGTTTGAGCCAGTCTACCAGATATTACTTGAATGTCAGTCTACCAGAAATCGTGTCACGACCCAATTTTACCTATATGTCGTGATGGCGCCCAACACTACAGCTAGGCAAGCCAACTTAATAAATTAAGTATATATTGACAAATTTTAAAACCAAAAAAAATAATAAAATACTAAATTCTACCAATGTGTGTGCCAAGACCTGGTGTCACAAGTGTATGAGCATCTAGTAGATTATACAAAACCTCAAATACTGTCTGAAATAAAAATAGACAGAATGAAAAATACAAGGAGAGATACTAGTAGCTGTATAACGGCTCAGAAAGGCAGCTCACCACTATGTCCCTGGATAACGTGGGTGTAAGACGATAGGTCCCCCACTAGTACTTATCTCAGGTCCTACACAAAAAATGCAGCAAGTGTAGTATGATTGTATGAGTACGTAAACAACGTACACCCAGTAAGTATCAAGCCTAATCTCGAAATGGTAGAGACGAGATGACCGACTTTGACACTCACTATGGGTCAATAATAATAATTGAAATACAACTAGGATATTTAAATCAGCATGATTTACAGAATTTACAATAATTTATTTAATCAGCGAAAATAATCAAATTCCTTCAAATGCAACAATTCTCAATATATTAATTAAATTCTTTCAATTCAAATAATTTCCAATTTATCAATTAAATCTCATTTACTGGAATAACAATTAATTCCTTAACAAGCAGGCATCATAATTCATTAGATTCCAAGGATTCTCAAATTTATCAATTGACTTCGCAAGCTGAAATAAGCTATTAAGGTATCGTATGATTATTATCATTAAGCGCGATTTCTGCCGAGGACGTACGACTCGATCCAGAGTATCGTGTACACTGCCGAGGGACGTGCGGCACGATCCATAGATGCATCTATCCTGCCGAGGCGTTCGGCCCGCTCCACAAGAAAGGAGGACATTTTTCTTATGTACCTCCGGAAAGAGAGTATATTTATTATAAGATAAATTCGAGAGGGAGAATAATTTTTTTAAATAATTAATTAATTTAAATAAAAATTCAAGCATATGAGATTTCCATCCTTTAATATCTTTATCTAACAATTCACAATATATTCATATATATCAATTAATATTAATTAAACAAAGAATACAATTTACACAAGTAATTCATGCTTTCAGTCCTAAACTACCCGGACTTTAGCATTAATAGTAGCTACGCACGGACTCTCGTCACCTCGTGCGTACGTAACCCCCGCAATTAGCAACAATTATTCAATTTAATCCATATGGGATAATTTCTCCTTCACAAGATTAGACAAGAGACTTACCTCATCTCAAAATCCACTTTTCGATTACCACGTCGCGTTGAATTCTCGATTCGACGCTGAAAAATCCAAAACTATCCAAATAGTATACAAAATAATCAATATATGCTAAATGATTCGAAATTTATCTATTAACTAAATTACCTTATCCAAAATGATAAAATTCCTAAAATTCACCCCGGGCCCACGTGCTTGGATTCTGAAAATTTTCGGATGAAAATGTTACCCATAATCTCAAGAACTTAAATATATAATTTCTACCCAATTCCATAACTATTTTTGTGGTTAAAATCTCACTTTTACAAAAATATAGGTCTTTCATCTAAATCTTTGATTTCTAAGAATTACTAGTTATATTATACCTATAATATATGTATTTAACTCAAGGTGTGTAGAATTAACTTACCTTCAAATTGCTAGTTGACCCCCCTCCCCTCAAAAGCTCTGAAATCGCCCAAATGTGGAGAGAAAACGGGAAAAAATGGTGAATTCCCATTCTTTTAAGCTTTCCGCCAAACAGGCCTTTCGCACCTGCGGAGGTTGGAACGCACCTGCGGCTCCGCACCTGCGGAAAATCCTCGCAGGTGCGAATTCCACTCGCCTCGCCAATTCTCGCATTTGCGCGTCTAGCCTCGCACCTGCGCGTTCGCAGGTACGCCCAATATTCCGCACCTGCGATGGCAGGCCTCCTATTCCTTTTTCGCTTCTTCGAAGAAATCTCGTATCTGCGAGTGCTTCTGCGAGCTTCTGTCGCATCTGCTACTGGCCAAGCGCAGGTCCGATTCTGACAGTAGCTAGGAACTTCGGTTTTTGGCTCCCAACTTCCAACTTGGTCCGAGCCTCGTCCGATTGACACTCGGGGTCCCCGAGATCCCGCCCGAATATACCAACAAGTTTGAAATCATAAAATGGACTCGCTCGAACTCTGGAATGCGTAAAACACCATCAAATCTAAGAATCATACCCTAAACCAAATTGATTCAAACTTAAGAATTTCAAGTTCTTCACTTTACTTCCAATGCGCCGAAATATACTTAAACTACTCGGAATGACACGAAATTTTGCGTGCAAGTCTTAAATCACTATACGGAACTATTCTCAAACTCGGAATTCCAAACGGACTTCAATTACTCAAAAACTTACCCCAAACCAAATTTAAAGAATTTGAAACCTTCAAATAGTTGAGTTTTACTATTAAGCGTCAAAACGCTCCCGGGTCATCCAAAACCCGATTCAGACATACGCCCAAGTCCAAAATTATCATACGAACCTATTGGAACCGTCAAATCCTGATTCCGGGATCGTTTTTTTAAAATGTTGACCGAAGTCAAACTTGGCCTTTTAAGGCTAACTTAAGGAACCAAGTGTTCTGATTTCAACCCAAACGCTTCCAAATCCCGAACCAACCATCCCCGCAAGTCAATAATCATTAAAAGCACATATGGAAAAATTTATTTTAGGAAACGCGGTTCTAAAAGTTAAAATGACTGGTTGGGTCATTACATTCTCCACCTCTTAAACAAACGTTCGTCCTCAAACGGGTTTAGAATAATACCTGGAGTGCTAAATAAGTGTGGATATTTGCTCCGCATGTCCTCCTCGGCCTCCCAAATCGCTTCCTCGACTGGTTTGCCCCTCCACTGGACCTTTACTACAGAAGTCCTCTTGGACCTCAACTGGCGAACTTGTTTATCAATAATGGAAAATGGCTATTCTTCATAACCCAAACTCTTATCTAGCTGAACTGTGCTGAAGTCCAACACATGTGATATGTCAGCATGATACTTTCGGAGCATAGATACATAGAAAATCGGATGAACTCCCGATAGACTGGGAGGCAATGCAAGCTCATAGGCAACCTCCCCAACTCGTCTCAACACCTCAAATGGGCCTATAAACCTTGAGCTCAACTTGCTCTTCTTCCCGAATCTCATAATCCCCTTCATTGGCGAAACCTTTAAGAGAACTTTTTCACCTGCCGTAAAGGATAAATCACGCGCTTTCTGATTCACATAACTCTTCTGTCTAGACTGTGCTGTACGAAGTCGCTCTTGAATCAACTTTACCTTTTCCAAGGCATCCTTTACCAAATCAGTACCATATAACTTAGTCTCACCGGGCTCAAACCATCCGATAGGTGAACGGCATCGACGGCCATATAAAGCCTCAAATTGAGCCATCTTGATGCTGGATTGGTAACTGTTATTATAAGCAAATACGGCCAAAGGCAGGAAACGATCCCACTGACCTCCAAAGTCAATCACACATGCCCTGAGCATATCTTCCAAAATCTGAACTGTCCGCTCTGACTGCCCGTCGTTCTGCGGATGAAAGGCTGTGCTGAGCTCTACACGGGTCCCTAATTCACTCTGTACTACTCTCCAGAAATGTGAAGTAAACTGAGGTCCTCTATCTGATATGATAGAAATTGGCACACCGTGCAACCGAACTATCTCCTGAATACAAATCTGGGCCAACCTCTCTGAAGTATACTTAGTGACAACAGGAATAAAATATACCGACTTGATCAACCTGTCAACAATGATCCAAACTGCATCAAACTTCTGCAAGGTCCGCGGCAACCCAACTACAAAATCCATAGTAATTCATTCCCATTTCCACTCTAGTATAGTCATCTGCTGAAGTAGGCCACCTGGCCTCTAGTGCTCATATTTAACTTGCTGGCAATTTAGACACCTAGCTACATACTCAACTATGTCCTTTTTCATTCGTCGCCACCAATAATGCTGCCTCAAGTCACGATACATCTTAGTAGCAGCTGGATGAATAGAATACTGAGAACTGTGTGCCTCCTCCAGGATCTTTTTCCTCATTTCATCCACATTAGGAACACACAGACGATCCTGGAGTCGCAGAACACCATCTGCACCAATAGTAACTTCCTTAGCACTACCTCGTAGTACCATTTATCGAAGAACCATTAAGTGTGGATCATCATACTAGCGAGCCTTGATCTGCTCAAATAGTGAAGATTGAGCTACGACACATGTAAGAACTAGGCTGGGCTCTGAAATATCTAGCCGCACGAGTGTGTTGGCCAAGGATTGGATATCCAAAGCTAATGGCCTCTCTTCTGCTGAAATGAAAGCCAAACTACCCATACTCTCCGCCTTTCTACTCAAGGCATCTGCAACTACATTTGCTTTACCTGGATGATATATGGTAGTATTATCATAATCTTTTAGTAATTCCAGCTATCTGCGTTGCCTTAAATTTAAGTCCCTTTGCTTGAACAAATGTTGCAAACTGCGATGATCAGTATAATCTTCACAAGATACCCCATAAAGATAATGCCTCCAAATCTTAAGGGCGTGAACAATCGTAGCTAACTCCAAATCATGTACCGGATAATTCTGCTCGTGGGGTTTCAACTGACGTGAAGCATATGCAATAACTCGCCTTTCCTGCATTAATACACAACCCAAACCAACGCGTGAAGCATCGCAATACACTGTATAAATTCCCGAACCGTAAGGTAACACTAACACTGGTGTTATAGTCAATGTTGTATTGAGCTTCTGAAAGCTTGCCTCACAATCATCGGACCATCAGAACTGAACACCCTTCTGGGTTAATTTAGTCAAAGGTGCTGCAATAGATGAAAAATCTTCCACGAACCGACGATAATAACCTGCTAAACCCAGAAAACTCTTGATCTCAGTCGGCGAAGTGGGTCGATGCCAATTCCGAACTGCCTCAATCTTTTTGGGATCAACTTTAATACCTTCGCCCGATACAATATGTCCCAAAAATGCTACAGACTCTAGCCATAACTCATATTTAGAGAACTTAGCATATAGCTTTTGTTCCCGCAATGTCTGAAGCACTACTCTCATATTCTGCTCATGTTCCTCCTTACTGCGCGAGTAGATCAAAATGCCATCAATGAAGACAATGACAAATGAATCAATATATGACCTGAATACCCTGTTCATCAGATCCATAAACACTGCCGAGGCATTAGTTAAACCGAAAGACATTACCAGAAACTCATAATCACCATATCTAGTACGGAAAGCAGTTTTCGGAACATCCAAATCTCGAATCTTCAACTGATGATACCCCAACCTCAAGTCGATCTTAGAGAACACCCTAGCACCTTGCACTTGGTCAAATAGGTCATTAATACGCGGCAACGGGTACTTGTTCTTAATAGTAACTTTGTTCAATTGGCGATAATCAATACACATTCGCATTGTGCCATATTTCTTCTTCACAAATAATAGTGGTGCACCCCAAGGCGATACACTCGGTCTGACGAACCCTTTGGCTAGTAACTCTTCAAGCTGTTCTTTAAACTCTTTCAATTCTTTCGGAGCCATGCGATACAGTGGGATAGATATAGGCTGAGTATCTGAAGCCAAGTCAATACAGAAATTAATATCCCGATCAGGTGGTATACCTGGAAGATCTAAAGGAAATACATCGGAGAACTCCCGAACTACAGGCACTGAATCAATAGCCAGAGTCTCTACGGTGGTATCCCGAACATAAGCTAGATAAGCTAAACAACCCTTCTCAACCATGTGTTGAGCCTTTATAAAAGTAATAACCCGATTAAATGAACTAACCGACGAACCCTTCCACTCCAGCCTAGGCAAAGATGGAATAGCCAAGATAACAGTTTTGGCATGACAATCTAGAATAACATGATATGGAGATAACCAGTCCATACCCAGAATAATTTCAAAATCGGTCATCTCGAGCAATAAGAGATCTGCTCTAGTTTCATAACCACAGAATGTAATAATACAAGACCGGTAGATCCGGTTCACAATAACAAAATCGCCTACAGGAGTGGACACATAAAAAGGAGTACTCAAGGACTCACGAGAAAGACTTAGGAATGGAGTAAATAGAGATGACACATATGAATACGTGGATCCTGGATCAAATAATACTGAGGCATCTTTGCCACAAACAGAAATAATACATGTAATCACAGCATCTGAGGCCTCTGCATCTGTTCTAGCCGAAAAAGCATAGAACCGAGCTGGAGCGCCAACTAGCTGGCCTCTGCCTGGTTGACCTCCACCTCTAGGACGACCCCAACCCACCTGTCCTCTACCTCTTGGTGGTCGTACTACTGATGGAGTAACTGGTCCGGTAAGCATAGGCTGCTAACCCTGCTGTACTGGACTACCCCGAAGCCTGGGGCAAAATCTCCGCATATGACTGGGATCTCCGTACTCGTAACAACTTTTCGGTACGATGGGCTGCTGACTAAGAGTCTGGCCCTGGGGACCTGAATACCCACTGAGAGGACCCTGAATAGCTGGTGGGCGGTAAGAACTCTCTGGTATAGCACTGAGATAAGGTCGCACTGGAGTACCCCGAGGAGGTGGTGGTGCTGAAAATGGGGGTCTGCTGGACTGCCCCCTCACGAACTAACCTCTGCCCCCAGACGGAGCACCTCTGAACTCTCCAGAGTACCTGAACTGCTTACCTCTCATAATCTGCTCTCGGCTTCGCTGACGCACACCCTCAATCCTCCGGGCTATCTCTACAACTAGCTCATGAAAAACCCATCTCAACCTCTCGAGCCATAGTGGCCTGAATGCCAGTATGTAAATCGGCTACAAACTTCCGCACTCTCTCTGCCTCAGTAAGGAATATCATAAGTGCATGTCGATATAGTTCAGAAAACCTCGCCTCATAATCGGTCACTGACATCTGACCCTGTTGGAGTTGCTCAAACTGAAATCGCAACTCTTCCCTCTGGGAGGGTAGAATATACATGTCCAGGAAGATACGGGTGAACCTGTCCCAAGTCATGGGAGGAGAATCTGCTGGTCTGCCAAGAACATAAGACTGCCACCATCTACGGGCCCTGCCCTCTAGTTGAAAAGTAGTGAAGTCAACCCCATGAGATTCCAATATCCTCATGTTGTACAGTCCGTCCCTACAACGATCAATGAAGTCCTGTGGATCCTCATGTCGCTCACCCCCGAAGATAGGAGGATGTAGTCTAGTCCATCGATCTAATAGTTTCTGAGGATCGACGGCTACAGCTAGCCTGGGCTCAGGTGTAGCTACTGCCACTGACTGGGCTCTACCCACGGGTAGTGCACTCTCGATCTGATATACAGCAACTGCCTGTCCATGAGCCTGCGTGGTAGGAGTCTATGCTCCCCCGCCCACCTGAGATGTGGTTGGGTCTGCCGGAAATAAATCGGCCTGAGTCATATTGTCCATGAACCGCACGATATGACCCATGACATCCTGAAATCCCAGTGTAGATGTGAAATCCACCGGAGCTGGCTCTGCCACAGGCACATCATCATGTTCCTCAACAATGGGGTTCTATGCCGGACCCACTGGCGGCATAACTGGAACAGTCCTGTTACATCCTCGCCCTCTACCACGGGCTGGAGCCCTCCCTCGGCCTCTGCCTCGGCCTCTAGCAACTGGGGGAGTAGCTCTTCCCTGGCCTGGAACCTCATTCGAGTGCGTTATCACCATCTGAGAGAAAATAAGATAAGGTTATTTAGAACTACATCAATTGCACGATGGAATATGAAGAAAGGTAATTTCCTAATACCCTATAGCCTCTCGAAGATAAGTACAGATGTCTCTGTACCGATTTGCAAGACTCTATTAGGCCTGCTCATAACTTGTGAGACCTATGTGAACCTAGTGCTCTAATACCATGTTGTCACGACCCAATTTCACCTATAGGTCGTGATGGCGCCCAACACTACAGCTAGGCAAGCCAACTTAATAAATTTAGTATATATTGACAAAATTTAAATCCAAGAAAAATAATAAAACACCAAATTCTACCAATGTGTGTGCCAAGACCTGGTGTCACAAGTGTATGAGCATCTAGTAGATTATACAAAACCTCAAATACTGTCTGAAATAAAAATAGACAGAATGAAAAATACAAGGAGAGACACTAGTAGCTGTATAACGGCTCAGAAAGGCACCTCACCACTATGTCCCTGGATAATATGGGTGTAAGACGATAGGTCCCCCACTAGTACTTGCCTCAGGTCCTGCACAAAAAATGCAGCAAGTGTTGTATGACTGTATGAGTACGTAAACAACGTGTACCCAGTAAGTATCAAACCTAATCTCGAAGTGGTAGAGACGAGATGGCCGACATTGACACTCACTATGGGTCAATAATAATAATTGAAACACAACTGGGATATTTAAATCAGCATGATTTATAAAATTTATAATAATTTATTTAATCAGCGAAAATAATCAAATTCCTTCAATTCAAATAATTTCTAATTTATCAATTAAATATCATTTACAGGAATAACAATTAATTTCTTAACAAGCAGGCATCATAATTCATTAGATTCCAAGGATTCTCAAATTTATCAATTGACTTCGCAAGCTGAAATAAGCTATTAAGGTATCGTATGATTATTATCATTAAGCACGATTTCTGCCGAGGACGTACGACCCGACCCAGAGTGTCGTGTACACTGCCGAGGGACGTGCGACACGATCCATATATGCATCTATCCTGCCGAGGCATTCGGCCCGCTCTACAAGAAAGGAGTACATTTTTCTTATGTACCTCCGGAAGGAGAGTATATTTATTATAAGATAAATTCGAGAGGGAGAATAATTTCTTTTAACAATTAATTAATTTAAACAAAAAATCAAGCATATGAGATTTCCATCCTTTAATATCTTTATCTAAAAATTCACAATATATTCATATATATCAATTAATATTAATTAAATAAAAAATACAATTTACACAAGTAATTCATGCTTTGAGTCCTAAACTACCCGGACTTTAGCATTAATAGTAGCTATGCACGGACTCTCATCACCTCGTACATACGTAGCCCCAGCAATTAGCAACAATTATTCAATTTAATCCATATGGGGTAATTTCTCCCTCACAAGATTAGACAAGAGACTTACCTCGTCTCAAAGTCCACTTTCCGATTACCACGTCGCGTTGAATTCTCGATTCGACGCCGAAAAATCCAAAACTATCCAAATATTATACAAAATAATTAATATGTGCTAAATGATTCGAAATTTATCTATTAAATAAATTACCTTATCCAAGATGATAAAATTTCTAAAATTCACCCCGGACCCACTTGCTCGGATTCTGGAAATTTTTGGATGAAAACATTACCCATAATCTCAAGAACTTAAATATATAATTTCTACCCAATTCAATAACTATTTTCGTGGTTAAAATCTCACTTTTATAAATATCTAAGTTTTTCATCTAAATCTTTGATTTTTAAGATTTACTAGTTATAATCTACTTAGAATCTATGTATTTAACTCAAGGTGTGTAGAATTAACTTACCTTCAAATTGCTAGTTGAAACCCCCCCTCTCAAAAGCTCTAAAATCGCCCAAATGTGGAGAGAAAACGGGCAAAAATGGTGAATTCCCGTTCTTTTAAGCTTTCTGCCAAACAGACCTTTCGCACCTACGGATATTGGAACGCACCTGCGGCTCCGCACCTACGGAAAATTCTCGCAGGTGCGAGTTCCACTCGCCTGGCCAATTCTCGCATGTGCGCGTCTAGCCTCGCACATGCGCGTTCGCAGGTGCGCCCAATATTCCGCACCTGCGGTGGCAGGCCTCCCATTCCTTTTCCACTTCTGTGAAGAAATCTCGCATATGCGAGAGCCGCGCCTATGAGCTTCTGTCGCATCTGCGAATGTCGCACCTGCGACTGGCCAAGCGCAAGTGCGATTCTGACAGTAGCTGGGAGCTTCAGCTTTTGGCTCCCCAACTTCCAACTTGGTCCGAGCCTCATCCGATTGACACTCGAGGTCCCCGGGACCCCGCCCGAATATACTAACAAGTTTGAAATCATAAAACGAACTCGCTCGAACTCTCGGAACGTGTAAAACAACATCAAATCTATGAATCATACCCTAAACCAAATTGATTCAAACTTAAGAATTTCAAGTTCTTCACTTTACTTTCAATGCGCCGAAATATTCTTAAACTACTCGGAATGACACAAAATTTTGCGTGCAAGTCTTAAATCACTATACAGAACTATTCTCAAACTCGAAATTCCAAACGAACTTTAATTACTCAAAAACCTACCCCAAACCAAATTTAAAGAATTTTAAACCTTCAAATAGTTGAGTTTTACTATTAAGCGTCAAAACGCTCCCGGGTCATCCAAAACCCGATTCAGACATACACCCAAGTCCAAAATCATCATACAAACTTATTGGAACCGTAAAATCCTGATTCTGGGGTCGTTTTCTTAAAATGCTGACCGAAGTCAAACTTGGCATTTTAAGGCTAACTTAAGGAACCAAGTGTTCCGATTTCAACCCAAACGCTTCCAAATCCCGAACCAACCATCTCCGTAAGTCAATAATCATTAAAAGCATATACGGGAAGTTTTATTTTAGGGAACGGGATTCTAAAAGTTAAAATAACTGATTGGGTCATTACAAATCGCATCTGACTGCAGTTAAGAGAATAATTTGTTATCTCATTGGAACTATTTCATATGGACTATGGTACCCACTTTCTAACAATTTTAAGTTTAAAGGTTTTTCAGATACTGATCTCGCAGGTGATAAGGAAGACAGAAAGAGCACAAGTGGAATATGTCAATTACTGGAAAATGCGATAATATCATGGAACAGTAAGAAACAAGGCTCAATTGTATTATCCACAACTGAGGCAGAATATATTGCCATTGGATAGTGATGTGCACATTTACTATGGATGTCTGATCAACTGGGTGACTATGAACTATTTTTGAAACTTATTCAAATATTTTGTGATAACTCTAGTGCTATATGTCTCTCAAAGAATCATGTGCATCATTCTTGGGCTAAGCATATAGATATTAAACATCACTTCAATAGAGATCATGTCCTTAAGGGAGATATAAAATTATCATTTGTTGGCACCACTGATCAATTCACACACATTTTTACTCAGCCTTTACTTGAATATAGATTTTGCTCCCTAAGAGAACTATTTGCCATTATTTCGCTTGATCATAAAAATTAGGATCTATGTGTTAATTTTAATTCTTGCGTGTCTAATGTTTTCAATTTTATTTTCTCTGTAAGTACGCATTAATTAAGCGCCTTCGATTTTCCTGTCTTTTCCCATTAGTAGCAGTTTTCAAGAAATGAAAATCAATTATCATGACCTTTCACTGACACCCTTTCCTTTCTTGTACTCAACCGTTAAAACCTTTTCTTTTTAATCATCTAAACCACCATCTCTTGTCTTCACTGTTCTTATCGCTCAGAAACCCTTCTTCAAAATCTTCCAATGGCTAAACACTCCAAGAATTTATCTGCCTCCACAAGAAAAAGTACCCGTTCTAAGGAAAAACCTTCTCAGCCTCCAGAACAAGTAGACCTAGGGTCTGACCACTCAGAAGGGTTTGCCTCTTCTCAGGCAGAACCATCTGACCATTCTCACCGAATAGGAGAAAAAGATATTGGCAAAAGGCCCATGGAAGACCCCCTTGAATCTTTTACTCCCAAGAAATCCAAAGTAGACCTCTCGAGTTCTCTAAAGTCCGACCTCAATTTCTGGGATACCCCAAATATGGATTTCTTTGTTGCTCTCAAAGACAAGACCATTGCTCACGGCAGAGTAATCGATCTTGATGACATGGAGGCCCTCAATTGCAAGGTAAAGGATTTGTTTGTTTTTCAAGTATGGTCTAAATTCCTCTCCACCCCCTCCCAAAGTTTATGAACCTTTAGTGAGGATATTCTATGCCAATCTTCGTTCCAGCAAGCCTGATAAGTTAGAATCCCTAGTTTCTAGGAAAACGCATTGTTCTTGATTGTGCCATATTTGACTCAATTTTTTAGTGTAAGTGCTCTGGCTTTCCCATGCTTTTCAAAAATACTTGGACTGATGACTTTGAAATCTCTTTTGATCAATAAAAACGTTGTATAGCTGAGTGCCCATTTGATTTCCTTCCTAACCAGTTAGGTCCCAACAATGTTAGTTTCGAAACCCGAGTTTTGGCCCACATTGTTGCAACTACCCTTCTTCCTCACACTTGCTCATTCTCCACCCTCTCTCAATGAGACACCTTTCTTGTCTACTGTCTTGTGACCAAACTTAGGGTTAAACTATCCTCATGGATCATAAACTTCATGATTGAAAGTGTTGATGACTACACCAGTCTACCCTATGGTATGACTATCACCCACATCTTGGAAGCCCATAACATCTCTATCTCAGAATACCCCTTTGTTTCTGTTTTAAAGTCCTACAACTCCATAGCCTTTGCCAGTATGGGGTATGTGTGTGTTAAGGGTTCCTGGATGAAGAAACAAGAGGGTGAAGTCAAGAATGTTCAGCCTGATTCTAAGATCAAAGCCTCTGTTTCCCATCATGGTGTAAGTGATTCTGATCTTGTAGAAAAATTGACTGCTATTGATAACAAGCTCACCATCATCATGGACCTTCTTACTGCAACTCAATCAACAGTTGGGGACATCCATGTCATCTCCAAAGAGACTGGGTCTGATGCTTCAAAGATAAAGGTCAAAATTCTCAAACTTGCAGAAAACGAAGTCAAAGCCTTCAAGGAAGTACATGACAGGATTGATGAGGTGACAGTTTCAGCTAATGCCAACTTTGAGCGGCTAAAGGAGGCGATTTGCAACACTCTCACTTATTTCTTGCGTCGTTAGTTGTGGATGTTTTAGACAATCTTTTGCCATTTTGCCATTTTGGACTGGATAACCAGTTGCGGGATATTTTCTTTACTTTTGCTAAACTCTACATGCCAATAATTTGCAAATATTTGCCTATGGTGTGACTGTCTCTGCTTAATTTCAACTATACATATGCATGTCCCCTCTTTGCTGATGACAAAAAGGGGGAGAAAAGATAGTCATACATTGCAGGACAAATAACAACACTTGTTGAGGGAGAGTCGACTAAAGCATATGCAGCACATGTTGAGGGGGAGTCGACTGAAGTACATGCAACACTTATTGAGGGGGAGTCAACTACTGCAGAGCAAGCCGACATGGAAGTAAATATATATATATATATATATATATATATATATATATATATATATATTATTTTTGTCATCATCAAAAAGGGGAAGATTGTTAAATGAGTTTCAATGATGAAAAAAATAATATATCACGTTTGGTACAGGATCACAAGGGATAAAACAAAGAAATCAAGATTCCCTATTATTCAAGCATGGACTAAGGAAACAATCTATCAACGGAAGCAAAGGAAAGGAAAAGTATCAATGATTAGCTATGAAAAAGGAAGAAGCTGCGGAAAATCGAAAGAAGAATCAATCAATGATTTGATAGATGATTGACAGAAGCTAGTATAGAAAGGTCCCAAAATCAAAGGAAAACAAGAGTGCAAAGCCCAACACTTGAGATCGTTAAAACCCGAAATCATGGGATCCATCATCAATCACTCAAGTAACAGAAAAATCTGTCCAATGGAAGAAAAGCCTGTCAAGGCCACAAGTCAAGGAAAATCAACGAAAACCTGAACCTTATTCTTGAAAAGAATCAATTTGCGATTCCGTTCAAGGATCAATTCCCTTGGATTTGCAATCTCTCAAGACTCGCGTCAATCAAGAGTCAAGAAGGCCTCACGAAGTATATATATACATCTGTTTCAGGCTTGAAGTAGATATACTTTGAACGAACCATTATCACTCCTTTTGTTCTACTCCAAACAAGCATTGTATTTCTTTTTAGATCTGCTGTGTAATTAGTGAGAGAAGAAAAAGAGATATACAATGTGAGGCATTGTATCAAGAATGGAAAAGTGACATAGAGACTAATAACCTGTTTGGCCAAGCTTCTCAAGAGGGAAAAAATATTTTTTTTTCTCAAAAGCACTTTTTCCTCTAACTTAAGGTTTTGGCCAAGCTTTTTGGGGGAAAAAATACTTTTGGGAAGAAGCACAAGCAATTTCTGAGAAGCAGAAGAAAATAGCTTCTTCCCAAAAGTAGAAGCAGAAGCAGTTTTGACTTTTCTTCTTACCAAAAATACTCTTAACAAAATATAGTATATACCAAAATAACCATTAAACCTAATACTTAGGATATTAATGTATAAATATTTCTTATTATTTTTAGGATAGCTTTCTAATATATAGTGACTTTAGGGGTGAATGTTTATATACTTGTTGAATGATTTTTTATATATTTAACTTATATTAAAAGAATTAAGTACTTTTAAATTTTATTTTCATATTTTACTTAAATAAAATGAAAATATTTAATTATTTCCTGTAATAATAATTTTTTAAGATTATTTATTTACTTTTAATATTAACTATTAAACAAATCTATTCATGTTCTTATTCGTAATTTGATACTTAAAAGCACTTTCTGAAAAGTTTGGCCAAACACAAATTATTGCTCAAAAGTGCTTTTTAGAGTGATTAGCCAAACACAAAGTGTTTCTCTGCAAAAGTACTTTTTTCAAAAGCACTTTTGAAAAAAGCACTTCTTAAAATAAGCTGATTTCTCCGGCTTGGCCAAACAAGCTATAAGTTGTTGGTGTAAAGCTACATCAACCATCTTGTACTCGAGAAACTTCAAATACTGAAAGAGATCACCCTTGCAACCCAAGGGGACTGGATGTAGGATTCACATTGAATCCGAACTGGTATAAAAATCATGGTATCTTTATTTCCTGCACTTTATTTCTGCATTATTATTATTCTGTTCTTATCTCCAGTCGACTAATTGATAAACTAGTCAAATACTTATATACTATGTGAAAAATTATTTTGATAAATTTGCACTAGTGATAGAGGCTGTCTATCCAACAGAGGTTTACCTCTTGATACTAGTGACGTTACATTAAATTCATGAGAAGATATATTAAGGTTTTCACCCAATAGGATAAAAAGTAATATCTTGGATTCTCATGTGTATAAAACGGGAGGACAAATTTATGTAAGAGGAAATTTTGTGTATCTTACCCAAAGAAAGACAAGAGTGGGTTGCTCTAGTGATAAGCACCCTCCACTTCCAACCAAGAGGTTGTGAGTTCGAGTCACCCCAAGAGTAAGGTGGGGAGTTCTTGGAGGGAGGGAGTCGAGGGTCTATCGGAAACAACCTCTCTACGCCATGATAGGGGGTAAGGTCTGCGTACACACTACCCTCCTCAAACCCTACTAGTAGGATTATAATAGATTGTTATTGTTGTTGCTACACTCAGGGGCTTATTTTTTACATAAGTAAATAGCCGTGTATAGGTTGTTGCTATAGAGAGAAGCTGTTAGCTATTGCAACCTCGAGACTTGAGAGGAAGAAGAACGCTAAAATGAGAGAGTAAGGTGTACAAGAGAGGAGGGAAAAGAGAGAGCTTTATTCTATAGTGGGGAAAAATATAGTCGGGTGAGAAAGAAAGTAATAGCATATTTGACCAAACTTCTCATCATGCCAAAAGTGTGTTTATTTTTTAAAAAGTGCCTTTTTCCTCAATTTGAGGTGTTTGGCCAAACTTTTTTTTTTTTTGAAAAAAATGCTTTTGGCTAGAAGTAGAAGCAATTTTGAAGAAACAGAAAAAAATAGTTTCTCCCCAGAAGCAGAAGCAGAAGCATGTTTGACTTTTATTCCTGCGAAAAATACCCTTTGCAAAATATTATATATACCAAAATAACCTTACTTAGTTTAAACTATTAAGTAATATAAAATGACTTTTGGGATGAACTTTCGTATTTATTGGATGTTTTTTGATATATTTAAATTATCTTGAAAGAATAAAGTACTTTTCAATTTTATTTTTATATTTTACTTAAATAAAATAAAAAACTTAACTATTATCTTTAATAATAAAAATTTATAATTATTTATCTACTTATATAATATTAAATATTAAATATTAAACAAATCTCTTTATGTTCTTACTTGTAATTTGACACATAAAAGCATTTTTTGAAAAGCTTGGCCAAACACAAATTATTGTTTAAAAGTGCTTTTCAAATTGATTAGTCAAACACAACCTGTTTTTTTTCCAAAAGTACATTTTTAAAAAGCACTTTTGAAAAAAATATTTCTCAAAATAAGCTGATTTTTCCAACTTGGCCAAACAGGCTATAAGAAAATACTCTAAAAGAGAAGGCATAATAGGAAAAGTTTTTTTTTTTAAAAAAAGGAGTTTGGTTCAGGCGTTCAGCTGAAAAATAGTAAAAAGGAAACGAGAAAATTAAAAACGAAAAAAAAAAATCAGTCGTGTGAAAAATTTCACTCTAGCCAAGATTGATTTCGCAATTTAGAAACTAGTTTCGCTTATTATAAAAAAAACTATCATACTACTTAATTATTTTTTAGATGAATTAATAGTATAATTCTTTTATTATACAGTCACTATATTATTAAACACTTGTTCTATCAAGTAACAGCATCCGATTAGCTATGTTAAGGTGACCAACGAAGCAGCTGGTTACTTTCTTGAATTCCTTATAAATTGAAACTTGGGAAGAGAATATATAACACATTGTTCTGAATATAAGTCAATATATAAACTTCAAAATACAAAGGTTTCTGTCACACTATGCACTACTTGTTAGTTAGCTAGTTATACTTTTGAAAGGTCGCAGCAAGTTTTCTTTTACTCTTTTTTTCAAGTGCCAATACTTCCAGTGCCTCCAGCTCCATCGAAATACATGGATCCGGCAATGCTACCGCTGCTGACACCTTCCATGAGAGCATATTTCATGTCTTCTGATGGCCGCCAGTGTCGCTTCCTTTGGTTTATGAACCAGTTGTTTATCTGTTTCGGGTCTAGCCCAGTGATCTCCGACAGCCTATTTTTCTCTTCTTCCTGCATTATTGTCATCTATGTTACATTCACAATTAATAGAAAACACCTGATCAGCATTATAAACTCGTTAGCCATGACTCGTGACCCTGGATATTGCACGCTCGTCAATTCAATCTATCCGTTCTACCACTGAAACAAATGAGTTTACCTTCTGTACACTTAATCATCTGAAAGATAACTACATGCAATCGTTCATAAAAAGTGGCATTAGTAACTTCGATTATAAGACATGCATGTTAAAATTCTTCACTGTGTATAGGCTGAATCCTTAACAACTAAGAGCGACAAATAAACAGATGAGTAGTAACTATCAATAATATTAGCCCGGGCATTTGAGTAGAGGCCCTAAGTTAGGGAATTGACCATTATAGCAAAAGGTGCAAGAGGGGATAGCGCGTGGGGAGTCATCACAAAAGCTATATAATGTTTAAAAGGACCAGTTAAAAGAGGAACCAGTTGTCTTCTCAGATCTCGGATAGAGTACTACAATTTCTAGACCAGCATTTCTAGCGACACAGTTTTAGGACATCCTTAAATGAATGGCGCCAAGAAGTAGTAGAAATTACCGTGGGATAAGGCCATCTGTAGTGGGTATTCCACCACTCCAGCAATGCAGTTCTTGCATCCTTGGGTAACTTGCCTTTCTTCCTCTTCTTCAAAAATTCCTTTCTCAAGCTGCTAAGGTAGCCACTATATTTGCGCATCAGCGTTTCTTTTAGCTCATTATCACCTTCACGGTTAGCAGGAGATTCTTGGGTACTATCCGCTGCTTCCATCTCCCCGCAGCATAGATCCTCGTCTGAGGTGCCTCCTGCTTCATCTGTTATGAAATTCCAACATAAATCAAAAAGAATTCATATGCTTATATCACCTGGCACGGGCCGCAGAACATCTTTTGCATTCATAATCAAATATTCATAAAGAGAATCTCAGACCAAGCAACACTGTATTACATGGAGTACCTCAAAGCCTCGAACAATAGCATTAGGCATAAAATGTTTTGACCAATTATTTAAATGAAATATCACTAAAATGAGAGTTAATACATTCAAGGTTGACTCGATGGTTCACTAAATGACCAAATCGATTTGTGACCTGACCAGCTTCCACTTGAACAGATCCAAATTGAGAGGTTTTAGGATCATATCTCGAGTAATTAAGAAGCCTTTCCACCACTTCATAGCATTAAGATATCATAATAAGCATTCAACTAATGAAAAGAACACACAGTTTTCAGAACATAGTAACATGGAGATGTTACCCATTAAGACAGCAGAAACCACAAAGGACCAACAGAATCTAATTCTTGCACAGTTTAAAGATGCTTTCTTTTAGCTTTGTATCAGCACAAGTGATTCAGTCGACCAATTTCAATTAAATGGGTTGGCATTTTTGTACATACGCAGCTCCAAAAATTCTCCATATATATACTAACCTTATCACACCCTGAATAATTTCGATAAAGAAAATAGTAAATAGGGGGAAAATAAAGAAACATTGAATCGCTTCATGCAGATACATGTTAAGGAATAAGGGACAATTGGTACTTCCATTTTGTGATTGTGTAATGGATCCTGCAAATGTGCACTTATGATATAGGGAGAGTGCATGCAGTGTTGAAAATGGAAAACTATTTTGGTTATCTTCTTAGCATTACTTGTACCAATATTGTGAATAAACTCTACTTCCTCTCATGCGTAAGACTAAACTTTCACTGCCGGAGAGAGCAATTGTCGGGCGAAGACTATTACAGTTATATAATAAATCAAAGAATTGTTGCATCACTGCATAGAAGCAGCTTGTCCTAGGTTCGAGGCCCACCTAAAAATGCTCATTTTTTCAGCAAAAGTTAAATCCAACTACTCCTCTGCAGGCCAAGCAACAAACTCCACCAAATATTAGCATCTTACGTACTATTTGCATGAGAAAAAACATGGTTTACGCAATTTAAGAGAACTCCAGTGGTATTGTTTCATAACATGCATAGACCGTTGCTGAAATGAAGAACATGACAGCAAAAGACATGGAAAGAGAAAAATAAAATTCTTACATGTTGGGTCCCTCATAATGCAAATTTGGCCTTCTCAACACAAAGATTTAGAGCTTACACGTATTGTATTAGTACTACATTGAGTTGGTGAATAAATTGTGGAATACAAGCATAAATTTGTGGCCAAGCTAGAATAATAAGGAAGAGACATCCTATTCTAGCTTACATTTAAATAATGAATTTGAATTCTTGAACCATGAAAAGGGTACACAACATCATCATTCATAGTTTCATACCAAGTAAAACAAGCATTCTCAAGTATTACAAACAGAAATTGGGAGTGTACCTCATAAAATTGGGTATGTACAATTATTTAAGGGGTAAACTGTAGTTCCTCTTAGTTTTCCTGTGTTTCTACTCTCTTGACATCATCCTTAATTCAAACTCTAGCAGTACAAATAAAGAAGAATGAAAATCATGCTGGAAATTTCCAGTCATAACCCTCGGAAACACCAAGAACATGCAAGTTATGGTTAAAGTATTTGCTCTTATGATCAAATTAAAGCAACAAATAATAACACTTCAACAAAGATATGTTAGGAGGTTTAAATTTATTTACATATAAAACAAGTACTGCATGTAATCATACAAAAACCATTCAAGCTCATCATTGAGAATCTCCCGATTTGGAAGTACCACTTGCTCCCAAAATGGTTAGAGATCCATAGACTGTTAAGCAGGATTAAATGCATGACTAGGGAAAGGAGTAAGGACAATAATTATCACATGTCACAAACACAGACAGAAAAGACTGTAAAAGGGCATGACAGACAAGGAACACATTTAGAGATATATTGTAATGCCAATACATAATTAAATTTCAGCTTAAAGTCTTCTTCTTCACTACCAATAATACATTTTTTACACGAAATAAATCGTAAGCATGTTATTTCTTTTTTAAAAGAAAGGTCTATCTGACAACAACAAGAAGGGAAGTGAAAAAGAAAAAAGAAAAAAAATCTTAGGATGGCATTTCTCTTAGCTTTTGCAAAACAAGAAAAGAAATCAATTTTCGTAAAAGCTGCTTGATTGATGGAGTTAATTCTTGCAAAAATCGGAAAAAAGCAACACTAATTAATCTCCTCATGCCCAAACCGCGTCCAAGCCTTAGCCTTCATGTGTCTACCCTACAAATAATTATTAGAGACAAATACCTAATTTCAAATTAAACACATTCAGAAGCATGTCTATCATGTGTCAAAGCTAAGTAAATCACATGTTCATGTGCAGGTGTATTCTTCAGCACCATAATATCAAAACATAGTGTTAATGCTCCGTATGCCTCGAACCTAATACACCTTCTACCAAATTGGACCTGCATAGTGTCTATATGTACATTTTAGGCCTGATCGTATCGGCCATACATTCAATATCATCGTTAATAAAGATCACCAGTCATCCATAACTTTCAAGTTCCATGACCAAATAATTCAAGTGGAGGTTTTATTATATGTAAACCATCTATTCGGATTTTCATTTAAATCCAAATTACTCCCCGAAAATTAATGAAAAACTCGAGCTAAACAAGCAAGTAGGTTTTCGGCATCATTGTGTACGTTTAGCACCACTGTGTAGGGCATTTTGAGAAAGAAAAAGAAACACCCAATATAAAGCACATAGACAATGCACTAAAATGACAAGGTGTCTTATTTCATTTGTTATTCTAATTTTCATATTTACCTATTTTAAAAGAATTTCACCCATGATTCAAGTGTCTAGAGTATTTTGAATCGTACCCTACCCAAGCCAACCGAGCTTTCGTTACCTGATGGAAGTCTACAGCAACTAAAAGCTAAAGTTATGGTATATATCTTCTTTAAGCATTCCGAAATGGAGTTTTAATTTCTATGCATCAACAATATATAGATTTTAAGTCTGACCTATGACAATAATTAAGTTACCCCTCTTCGTAACAAGCCTGATGTACTAACCTGGGAACTATAGAATAACATGCTATAGTTAGTTAAATTGCACTAGTAATACAATAAAAAAAAAATTACCGCTGTATAAAACTTAAAATGTCTTAATTCCAATGGGAGAGATAAGAAACAAAATCTGACAACAATAGTCCCAAAGGGTTGCAGCCTCCGAAAAGACTCAATTTCCAAGGCTACCAACATGCCTACTACCTTCTCGCAACCCTAATAAGTATAATACAGAAGGGGCCAGCTAAAGTATAGGGGGGTCCGAATCAATCCTGAAAAGTTGAACGGAATAGTATTTCTGACCAAAGTTAGTACTTTCAACCCACCCCCCAAGAAAAAACCCATAAACACACGCATAAACAATAGTGATGAGTCAAGAATCATGACTACTCATGTTTCACTATGTTAACACTTAACAGTATCAAGAAAGAACAAAAAGAACAGTGAACAACCTACCAGATAGATAATTGTTGTTGGAGTTGAAAGAGGTGGTTGTTGTTGTTGTTAAGTTTTCTTTGCAGAGGGAACTGAGCTGCGACTCAATATTATTCAGGAACGTCGTGGCTTCATCAAACGGCTTTGACAACTCCTCCTTGTATTTTAGTAATACCGCACAATATGATTCCTTCACAAAAATAACAAAAAAAACCTCATTTTAATTAGTAAATGAAAGCTAGCTAGCTAGCCACTATTATATGTGTGTGTGTGTGTGTTGATGAGTTTTTCTCTGTGGGGTTTTCACCATAAACTCATCAAGTTCTGGATCAGTTCCGATTTCAGTATTGTGGCCGCTGGATATTAAGTGGTTCTCTTTGCTGATTTCTTCAAGAATTGATGCCATTTCCTGGGGTGCTCCAACCTTCATATGGCAACAATAAGAACCCACAAATTAATACTCGTGCCTTTTTTTTAATATATATACACGAACACTATACACTTGGCATAGAAAATAAACTGTACAAGTACACAATGAACACAGTGATGATCAACAGAACAAAACAAGGAAGGAAGATGGATTTATTTGATTTACCTTTCGGCATTGAAGGTAGGCAGATAATAAGTTAGGATAAAGAGGATGATTAGCAATCTGAGCTTTAATAAGATCTGACATCTCCAAGCTGGCTTTTTCAAGATTATTATCAACACTACTGTTATTGATTGGCCCCTCTTGTTGTTGACCAGTTATGTGCTCAAGGACTCCAACAACATGATTATTGTTACTCGAACATGCAATAGCAGAATGAAGTTTGCTCAATTCATCCATCATCAAATAGTACTAAACAAGAAACAATAGTACTTGTTAGAAGCAAAACAAACCCTTTCACATACACACACAGTGTGTAATAATAAAATCTGCGAAGTGTGATGGAAGTTTTTTAACCTGCACCCTTTTAAGGTTTATTCCCAAGTTAAAGAGGAAGAGAAACAGCTGGGAGAGGAAAGGTCCAAGGGGATTATTATAGAAGGAAGAGATAGAGATAGAGAAAGACGCCTGGAAAAAGACCCTACTTTAATTTTCTTTTGCCACACACCCGAGAGTTAAATAAAAAGTTGATAAAGACCAGTCCAGACTTTCTGTTCCCAACACTAGTGTAGGGGAAAGGAAAGAGAAGCGAAGGGGGAGTGTTTCAAGGGTTCTAGAGGTGTTGCGGATTGGATTTATCTGCTATGATTGATTGGTTCAGACATGATAAAACTAGTTGCAAATTTTTTATATTCAAATCTCACTGACAATACACTTATTTGAAAATAAGGACAAATATTGATTATGTGCTTTTTATTAATTTTTTTATCTAATATTATCCTGCCGTTAGAAAAAATAATTGATTCGAAAATAATTTTAACTATAGTCAATATATATATGAGTAGTAATATAGACCTTTATTCTTGAAGAATTTGGACATGTAAAGTCCTTTCGTTGTCATTAATGGCAAGAACAAATATAAAATAATATGTAAGTGTATGAATAAACAAAAAAACATAGTATAAGAGAAAGTAATTAATACCATTGAACAATTTTGAGTGCTATATGAGCAAATTTGGATCTTATTCCCCTATATTTATTGAGGCAAACTTATTTTCTTATTATCATATGGTGATTTAATTTCTACATTAGTTACCGGACGGCTATTGTATTAATAATGATGTTTATTATAAAGAGTTACTTATCAAAAAGTAGATTATAATAAAAATATTAGTACAGTAGTATTTTTCTTATCAATTCATATAACTTAGATTTAATGCATGTGTACACACACACGCATCATCATCATCATCAGAAAAAATATAAAAAAATAAAAAGAGAGAGAAAGGTGCCGAGGGTTGGGGAAGATTATAGGCTGGTTTTAGGAAAGGACATGAGAAAGGAATGGATGGACATGGCAATAAAAAGCGGGGGGGGGGGGGGGGGGGAGGGAATGGGTAGTGGGGTTGTGTCAAGTAATCTACTACTATGAAATATGAATATGGGGTGCTTTTTGGTTTATAGCGCACGTTCTTGCACGCTATTCAACAGTAACACTTTGTACGTAATGCTCAATTGGCAACCATATCTAGTTAAGCATCCATACTCTCCAACTCGATCTATATTTCCACCATATTCTAAAAGTTTTAATCAAACACTGTAGCTACTTACTCACTTCTGGTTGTATTGCTTTATCAAATACTTTAATGACATCGAGAGGAGGTATGATTTATTAATGCTAACTATCAAGGGGAGGAAAAGAACAATACCTTTAACTTAGCTAGTGTTGCCCATATATTTTCAAATTTGTTCTGAAAAATTTGATTTGGGTGAAGTTTGGTTTGAAGATGAAAATATGTTTGGATATCAATTTTTAAAATATATTTACCAAATTTATTTTGGAAAAATATGAAACGGGACTTATACCCACAATTTTTAAAAACTATCACAAATACCCAACAATACCATTATCAATAACATTCAATATATTATCGCAAATCATAATCCTGAACATAAATAAATTTGATACAAAATTATCACTGTTTATAATGAATTACATGATATACTATCAGGTGACCGAAAAAACGAAGCAACATTGTTACAAAAATAATAAATGGTGGACTCTTTTATAAAATATAAAAAATTGGGGTAATTTTTAAAAAATGTAATAGTGATATTTTGGCCCTAGTTTTGGGATTTGAGATTTGGGATTTTACCAAAATGTAGGCAAAATCTATGGCCAAACATGTGTTTGCCAAATAAAACCCAAATTTATTTTGGCAAAATCTATGACCAAACGTGTCCTTAATTAGTTTGGAATTTGAGCTTTATGAATATTGAATATTTCAATTTTAAAAATATCATGTTATATGTTGACTAGGTCAACAAGGATAAAGTCTTCGGGGCTGCCATATATTGTCAATAGGATACGGTAACTTGATTTCAAAGGGTCGATGTCATGAGAAGATAGCAGGTTGTCGATAAAATCGAGCTAACTTGATAGAAGACGAAGGCAAGAACGGGCACTCCTCTTCGGCGAGCAGTAACAGCTAGTTTCAGGATTACTATTTCCTAGAGAATATTTCAGTGAATATTTCCCCAGCTGTACTACCTAAGTACCTTTATAAATAGAAAGGTAGGTAGTTATTGGACACTTTTTGTAAAGAACAACATATTGATATTCTCTTAAGATTCTTTTTTTATCATATACCTACAAAGTTCACCTTTTCACATCTTTATCTATTTTTTCTTTTCTTATACAAGAGAGATCCGAATATCCAAAGACTTATCATTATCCATAATTGTCAGAAGAATTATTGGGGAATCTCACCTTTGTCGGGTGACCTCTATTCATTTATTTACTTGAATGTCATTTATTGTTATTTATTGTTCTCTTTTATATTTTTCATTACTCCATTATTGATATTATTTATTGCTATCCATCATTCAAGCGTGGGATATTTTCCATAAATACATTTGATCTATCACTTGGATATTAATATTGACTAACATTAATTCTTTTTTACTATAAATATAATTGTATAAACCTAGATCAAAATTTTGGATCATATAATTAGATCAAAGGGAAAAAAGGTCTGTCACCGATTCTTATGAAACGTTAGAAAATTTTGCAAATAATATTCAAGATTTAATATATATTTATAAAAGTAATTTTTGACTTATATACATGATATGATTTTTTATTTTTAAATGTCAATTGGACATCCTTCATTCTATGTGGCTAGGCTACAACTTATCGATGTTTAATTTTGAAGTACTCACAATGTGATTTATTTTATATTAAGAAATACAAAATATTGTATGTGATTGGTAATGTAAAAAGGGAACATAATTATAACTGTATAGACTATATATAGTATTGTGAAATTTTTTTATTTTGTCAATCGATAAATCCTTCTTACATAGATACTATGATAGAATCGTTATCCGATAAAATATTTCGTCACCAAATAAAAGTTATCGTATAGCGGAGGTATATTTAATGTGGTAAAAAATAATTTATCAAATTTTCATGAATTTTTCAGTAATAAATACTAGTAAGTTCAATTACCATAATTAGTAAACTTTATTGAGGCTAACATGGCATAGTGATCCATTTAACATTTTTTTTATTATCAATATTGCATGCTTATTAAGACTTCGGGTGAATTCAGACTTTCAGACGAACATTGTTAGAGTTCAACGATTCTATACTTGGTGCCCAACTTTTGGAAAAGCTGAAAGATTCTTCTCTAGTGATATCTAATTTGATAACAAATTCAAATTTGTTTCCAATTAATAAAAAACATTAATTTGATAAGATTCTTTCGCACACAAAAGGGACATGACTTGAGGCTTGTGTATTTGGCTGTATAAAAGTTAGAACGGTAAAGCGTCAAATATACCCTTCTATTTTTTAAAATGGTCTAAGAATACCCCTCGTTATACAATTAGGTTATCTATACTCATGCAGTCATACTTTGAGTTCAAATATACCCCTCATTTAAACGGAGGGACACGTGTCATCGTCCTGTTGCTCAATTCTAAATATCTCCTAATTAATTAAAAAGACTCATTACCCATACCCGAAAAGCAATTTTTTTTATTATATAAACTGAAAAAAAACTGAAATTATTTTTACTAAAAATTTAAAAACACAAAAATATTTTTTTTTCAGTTTTTACAAAAAATAACTGCTTTAAAAAAACTGAAAAATATTTTCTAAAATAATATTTTTGTAAAAACTGAAAAGCAATTTTCTAAAGTAATTAAAAACTGAAAAAAAAACTGAAATATTTTTAACTACAAACTGATTTTTACAAAAAAACTGCTTTAAAAAAAACTGAAAAATATTTTCTAAAATAATACTTTTGTAAAAACTGAAAAGCAATTTTCTAAAGCAATTACAAACTGAAAAAAACTGAAATATTTTTAACTAAAAACTGGAAATTTTTTTTTCCAGTTTTTACAAAAATATTGCTTTAGTTAATTATTTTTCAGTTTTTACAAAAATATTATTTTAGAAAATATTTTTCACCTTTTTTTAAAGCAGTTTTTGTTTTTTGTAAAAACTGGAAACAAAAATATTTTTGTTTTTTCAGTTTTTTTAGTAAAAACAAATTCCAGTTTTTACAAAAAAATTGCCTTATAAAATTGCTTTTCACCCTTTTTTTTCCAGTTTTTACAAAAACATTATTTTAGAAAATATTTTCCAGTTTTTTTGTAAAATTTGAGAAAGAAAATATTTTCATTTTTATCAGTTTTTAGTAAAAATAATTTCAGTTTTTTCAGTTTTTATAAAAAAAATTACTTTTCGGATATGGGTAATGAGTCTTTTTAATTAATTAGGAGATATTTAGAATTGACCAACAGGACGATGACATGTGTCCCTCCGTTTAAATGAGTGGTATATTTGAACCCAAAGTATGACTGTAGGGGTATAGATAACCCAAGTTAGTGTTGTGTAATGGCCCTTTGCCGAAGTTAGAATTAGCAAAGTATGAGTGGTCAATTTGAAGCAAATGCGGCTTAATAAAAATAATGCTCTAAAGCAAGATTCTAATAAGAAATTTTAATTTTTAATTAAAATTATATAAGATGCATATGTGCAAAAAGTTAGTGTTGTCTTTTTTTTCAAACTTTTTGTTTATTATCACATAATCATTAGGGGAAAATTTAGGGAAAGGAACCCCTTAGCGGGAAATTTATATGGTATATATAAGGCAAAATCTATTTTTTTGTTTCTATATATTATGTTTTGAATCCCCTTGACACAACCTAAAAGCATAGCTTAGTGGTCAAGAGGGTTTAAAATCTTTGTGAGGTCACTCACTTGTTTAATTCTCACTAGCCATAATTTTTTTTTAACTTTTTAACTTTTTTTCTTTCTTGAACCCCTTAGCGAAAATTCTGCCTCCGCCACTGATCATCATACCATATTATAAATGGGAACTTAAAATTGAAATTGAATTACCAAATTATCTATAGCATCCCGAAAATTTCGAAGTGCTTAAGCGTTATTAAGAAAGTTGAAGTGTGCTAATTATATTATTTTATGTGCAGACGAGGACTATTAATATGGTGGATATTAATTGGATATGATAATAAGTGTACGACGCATATTATAAGTTATGTGGGGTCTAAGTAGAGCCCTAAGTCCAAGTCGAGCTGGAAATTACATGATAAACAAACGTTTGCAAATGATGACCAGATGGCATTATATACGCGTATATATATATATATATATATATATATATATATATATATATATATATATATATATATCAAATAAAAGATCTTTGAGTATAGTTTCTAACGCTTCAAACCGTTCATCATTTGGACATTCCTACAAAAAATTATGATCAAATTATCAAATGCTAGCAGTGAAGTACTGCTATAGCGTCCGGATCCGCATCCGAGCTTGGAGGAGGAGTGAACTGGGGATGCGAAGCGTCCAGAGAAGCGTCAGAAACCCAAAAATTTGGGCCTATAAGTACAAAATCGGGGAGAGAGAGTATTTTGAGCTTTTGGGGTTAGGGTTCTTGAGGTCATGAGGCGATTTTGTAACGACCCGACCGGTCGTTTTAAGAATTTAAGTCTCGTTCGGCAGCATAAGGCCCTGAGCAGCTTCGTATTGCGTGTATTGTCTTTCATGCATGGTTGAATTCAGTTACCGGATGATTCAGAGTGAATTTGGACACTTAGTCCCTAAAACGGAAGCTTAAGCCTTAGGATTTTGACTGTAGTTGAAACTGTGTGAAAACGACTCCATAATGGAGTTTCGTCGGTTCCGTTAGCTCCGTTGGGTGATTTTGGACTTAGGGGCGTGTCCGGATTGTATTTTGGAGTTCTGTAGCTCATTTAGGCTTGAAATGACGAAAGTCGAATTTTTGGAGATTTTGACCGGTAGTGGACTTTTTGATATCAGGGTCGGAATCTGATTTCGGAAGTTGGAGTAGGTCCGTAATGTTGAATATGACTTGTGTGCAAAATTTATGATTAATCGGACGTGGTTTAATAGGTTCCGATATCGGTTGTAGAAATTTTAAAGTTTCAAGTTCATTAAGTTTGAATCGAAGGGTGATTAGTATTTTAGCGTTGTTTGATGTGATTTTAGGGCTCGACTAAGTTTGTATGGTGTTTTAGGACTTTTTGGTATGCTTGGTTGAGGTCCCGGGGGCCTCGGGTGAGTTTCAGATTCTTAACGGATCGAAATTTGGACTTGTGTAGTTGGTGAAGCTTTCAAGCTTTCTAGTGTAATCGCACATGCGGTGGGGTGGCCGCACGTGCGGAAGGGAGCTCGCAGATACAACCCTGGTATGGGTAACCAGTGGTCGCAGGTGCGACAAACGGGAAGCAGAAGCGGAGCCGCTCCTGCGGAGAAGGGATCGCAGAAGCGGAAGGCGAGCTGAGTGAGGATTCCACATAAGAGAACAAGAATCCGCAGGCGCGCACTCGCAGGTGCAGTCTTATGCTCGCAGAAGCGGACCAGAGGACTTAAGTCACTTCCACACCTGCGATGGAATTTCTGCAAGTGCGGCATCGCAGGTGCGACTGGAAGCCCGCATAAGCGGAAATCGCTCGGCAGAAAAGGGCTAAGTGCGAGGGTTGATTTCATTCTCCAATTTTGGACCTAGATAACTCAGATTGAGGCAAAATTTCGAGGGATTTTCAGAGGAATCTTGTGGATAACGATTCTTAACTCTTTTATGGTTATATCTCATTAATCTATAGTTGATTTCATCATTTAATTAAGGAATTTGGGAAAAAGTTGAAAGGTTCTTCAAATAAATTTTTGAGTTTTGATTCGGATTTTGATATTGGATTTGGATAATTTTGGTACGAGTGAACTCATGGTTGATTGGGTGTTCGTATTTTGTGACTTTTATCTGATTCTGAGATGTGGGCCCGGGTCGACCTTTTGGGCCGAATTTTTGATTCTTTGCTAAAGTCATAGATTTATTATTTAAATTAGTTTGTCGTAATTTTATTCATGATATGTAATTGTGTTTGGCTAGATTTGGGCCATTCAGAGTCGGATAATCGAGGAAAGGGCATTCTTACTGATTGATTGAGCTTGGTTCGAGGTAAGTATCTTGCCTAACTTCGTGTGGGGGAACTACCCCTTAGGATTTGAGTCTTCTATGTTAATTATAGTCCGTGTGTACGAGGTGACGAGTACGTGCTCAGACCTATTTGTGGAAAGTTGGCCTTTTAGGGTTCTTAGGTCCTTGTATTCACTGATTATGCAGTTGTTATGTTATGAATACGTCTCTTAATTACTAGATTCACCTCTACCTGCTTTAATTAGAATTAATTATTTCATGATCCGCCCTTGATGCTTATTTGAGTCATCCGTGCCTTAACTGAAATTGTTATCTCTTTTATAATTGTTCATCCTTAACTGAGGCTATGATTATCTTTCTGCTGCTTATCCCTAATTGGATTTTTTGTATCTCTTTCTTAATTGCCAACCTTAAAAGAAGTTAGATATTTTACATTCTAGTTGACTTGTCCTTATTTGGTATTATTCGCCTTGTGTTAGCTCCCTCGTTGTCGAACTATACATTGTGGACCGTTGTTATATAATATTTACTTTCTTGTTGAGCTGTTCTTATTATGACTAGCATTCTCTATTGTGGCCACTCATTATGCATTAATTCTGTTCCTTTGAGTTCTGAAATTTCTGAGTTGATTTATTTGTCGTGCTTTTGTATTAGTGTTATTATTGTTGTTGTACTGATTGTTCTTGCATATTTACTTTGGGACTACGAGGTGGTTCAGGAGATCTCCATGTCTTGCATATTTACTTTGGGACTACGAGGCGGTACCTAGGGAGACTCCCCTGTCTTGCATATTTACTTTGGGACTACGAGGCGGTACCTTGGGATATCCCCCATGTCTTGCATATTTACTTTTGGAACTACAAGGCGGTACCTCGGGAGATCCCCTGTTGAGCATTTACTTTTGGGACTACGAGATTGTATCTTGGGAGTGCCCTTTATTGACATCCCTTTGTTATGGGGTTGCACGAGGTTTCTGTCGTGCTATTGTTACTATTGATATTTGCACATGCGAAGTGACAAGGAGGGATATATATATATGGGCTGCGCATGCGGCGAGATAAGGTGGGAACATTATTATGCACGTGTGGCGAGACACGATGGGCATTTACTTTACTATTGCACATGTGGTGAGACAAGGTGGGCTATGTCAGGGATTGATTTGTGATGGTTTGTGATGTTCTGAGGGCATTCATGTTGTTGATATTTGTGTAGTGGTACACTTACCCGTGTGAGCTTTATCTTGTGAAAGTTGTGAGCAAATATTCTACGCGTTGTACGTTCTTTTTCCTTATGCTCACTAGCTGGTATGAACTATGTTAGGACACTTATACAAACATACACGTAGTTAAGCACTCTTATCAGATAAGAGGTTTTCTTGATACTGTTGAGTATAAATGTACACCCTTGTTTATTTGCCTTATGTGTGAGAATGACTCTATTTGGCACGCGAGTCGTCAGTGCGGTTATGAGGTATAATGAGGGCACATGATGCCCAGTGTTAGGGTTCAGGTTTTGAGACCCGTGAGTTGTGATTTGTCCGAGGTGCGGTACCTTGTGGAGTTTGTTGACTAAAACCTGATGTGAAAGCGGTCGTTGTTGCTGAGTTATTAATTGTCCTTGCTGTATCTGTGATTTCGAATTTAGGTTGTGTTTACGTTCACCCTTCTGTGTCATTATTATGGTATTCCGCTGATACTTGTTGTTGTCCTTTCCTATTGCAATTAATGTATTGTTAGTCATATCGCATAGTCTTTATATAGATATTATACTCTGTTGTTTCTATACTTATACTTTGTTCAGGTTATTTAGTCTAGTAGGTGTCTTGACTATTCCTCGTCACTACTCCACTGAGGTTAGTCTTGATACTTGCTGGGTACCGCTCTGGTGTACTCATAATACACTTCTGCATATTTTTGTGCAGATCCAGGTATTTCGAAGTTCGTTGATCATTAGCTCGTTGTGCGGATTGTTACTGTGGAGACTCAAGGTAAACCTGTTGCTGCGTTCGCAGGCTTGGGAGTCACCTTCTGATTTGTATTCATACTGTTTACCTTATTTCAAATAGTTGTATTTAGTAAATTGCAGTAAACTCTATAGAGCTTATGACTTGTACTACCGGTTTTGGGAATTGTAAATTTTATAGAGGTTTCTATTTCAAAGGTTGTTAGATGTTATTTATTATTGTTGTTATTCAGTAAGTGTTAGGCTTACCTAGTCCCTAAGACTAGGTGCCATCACGATACCCAACGGAGAAAAATTAGGTCGTGACAGATTTTAAGTTCAAATCAAGTCCAACCAACTAAGGTTAGTTGTTAATAATATTTCAGGTTGATTCTTACTCAATATACATGAGCTATAATATCATTTTTACATCCAAATACTAGATTTTATCATCAAATCCTCAAAAATACAAAACTCACCAAAGTTGTAATTTTTCAAGATTGATCTACTTTAAGGTAATTCTAATGCTTCGAACTCATTTATTACGAGTAGTTAGAAGTATTTGAAGGATTTGTTACAAGTTTTAATGGTTGAAAGATTGGATTATAAAACTCGAATTCATGGCATGAATAGTACTTTTGAGAAAACGAGAGAAGATGAATAGTAATCTTGACGATGAAACTGACGAATACAATGAACCTATGAAATTATTTGGTAGTAAAAGTTGGAAGCGATCAACTAAGTAATTACCCGAATTGTATATTTTGAAAGTGTTGATTTTGGAAGACGATGAATAGTAACTTGGTGGCATTGGACATAATGATGTAGTATCATTAATAACTTAGAACATGTATTAAAATATAACAATGAAGTTGACTGGTCTAGCATGTGAATCTATTCGGTGATTTGACTTGTTAGAGGCTTGTGGCCAACTTATGAGCCATATATGGATATTGATTAATATTTTAGGTCATATTTTGATATAATTAGAATATCTAATTGTAGATATCGACTTGTTGGTGATGTTTGTGCATTTTAATCAACATTGGTACGATGGAAGAGGATTAAAATCTTGTGAATGTTAATAAATCGAAAGTGAGATAAGTTGGTTAAAATTTACTCTTCTTGAGAGATTTTCTCTATAAGCATGTTTTGAGTTAATGCTTAAGTTGTTTGTAAATGTGCTTTCGTACTTGTGGGAACAAACAAGTATAAATTTCTCCATGTACTAAAATATTATGTTGCATATGTAGTGTCATGTTGTTTTATAAAAATTTATTTTAAGTCTTTTTGGCAAAATGACACTTAAGGTAAATGTTATAAGTTTTTATCAAAACTTACGTATTGGTAAGAGTATACATATTTGAGTGCTAAAGATAATTTCATGGAAAGTATTTCTTTTAAAAATTGATAAATAGAATAGCATTTGTGATATCTTTTAAAGATTCATGTTAAATTGTTAAAGGCATTAACATATAAAAGGTTGTTTATATTATTTTTGTTCAAATGATTTAGATTTTCTAGTATTGCTATGATTTGATAAAAAATAGATCCTTTGAGACTACTATGGTATGAATCTATTTTTGAAGTATCAAATATTTTGGGAGTTACTTGTGTTCATTGAGATTGGCTTTGGATATATTGTGTTCGTCGTCATGAAACTACACGTGCCAGTGTAGGCGTAGATGGCCACTTTGTGGTATAGACTACGACAAAGTGTTATCCCTCGAGAGGATACTATTTTGTGCTATTATTAGCATGACTGAGTCGATTCGTACGGCACTACAATAAGGCTACATGAGCAAGTAAGGTATATGATACTTATCGCTATGTACATAACCCAGTTGTCCTTCTTGTGTCGGTGATAGTATAATACTCCCAGTGAAATGTAAGAATGCTTTTCTTATGTTTAGGCCTAAGGAGCCGAAAGTAATTTCAATGACTTGAAGCGAATGAAATAATTTTGTATGATTTTATTCAAAATCTTTGATTGATTTAAATGTTTTAAAAGTTTATATTGTGGGTTATATTTCATTTGTCTTTTATTTAAAATGATAAGAATCACGAATTGATAAAATTTCTTATCGTTTTATATTAAATATTGGTGCATTATTTTTATAAAGTTTGTCTCAAGAACTTAAGTTAGAGAGAGTCTATGACACTTATTGAGTAACATCGTGGTGTACTCATCCCTCAGGGCCCCCTTTTCACGGTCCCATTTTCTTTACGTATATCAGGATAAGGTATGACACGTGATGTATGGATGTAATGACCTAAAGTGTCATCTTTAAATTTAATAAGTAATTCTGTGTTCTAAGACCTCGAAAAGCACTATTTATCATCCCTCGACTTGCATGAACAATCCGTATAATTTTCCGGAAAGTTTTTGTGTGAAAATTGGATTAAAATGTGAAATAGAGCTTTAAAACTCAACTAAGTTGACTTTGGTCAACATTTTGAGCAAACAGACTCTTATTAGTATTTTGACAATTTCGGTAGCTCCGTATCATGATTTGAGACTTGAGCATATGCCCGGAATCGAATTCCGAGGTCCTTAACCTGAGATATGGAATTTTGATAAAACATTTAAAGTTTGAAAGCTTAATGATATTTAAGAATTTACTGCTGTTGGATTTATTGACACCGGTCCGTATTTTAGTTTCAGAACCTGGTATAGGTCCACTATAATATTTATGACTTGTCTGCCGAAATTGGTGAGAAACAGAGTTGATTTGACGTGATTCGGACGTCCGATTGTGAAAATATAAGTTTTAAAGTTTTCTTGAAAATTTTATTCGATTTGGTGTTCAATTCGTAGTTCTAGGCATTATTTTAGCGATTTGATCGCGCGAGTAAGTTCGTATGATGTTTTAAGACTTATGTGCATGTTTGGTTTGGAGCCCTGAGGGCTCGGGTGAGTTTCGGATATGCTACGAGTGTTTTGAAACTTTGGAAAAATCTGGTATTTCGAGTTCTGGTTTCATTAATCGCGATCGCGTGGCTTCATCCGCGACCGCGAAGGCTTGTTGAGTACGGATGAAAATTTGTACTATGCAATCGCATAGTATTGTACATGATCACACAGTTGGAAAAGCTCAGGCACTGCGAATGCGAGGACCAAGTTGCGATCACGTAGAAGGAATGATGCAGAAGCTGAAGCACTGAAATTGTGCTACGCGATCGCATAAGCCTGTACGCGATCAGGTAAGGTTGAGAAAATGTTCTCTGCGATCGCATGGCCATTTACGCGATCGCGTAGAGTTAAACGAACCTGGGCAAAAGTTGTTATACGCGATCGCGAACGAATTTCTGCTATCGCGTTGAGTAAAAATCCGAGAAACATAACTTAAGTTCTAGAAAATGGGATTCGTCCCATTTTCAACCATTTTCCATTTTTGAGCTCGAGTAAGGCGATTCATGGGCGATTTTTACGGGAAAACATTGGGGTAAGTGTTCCTTATCCTATATTGATTATATTTCATGATTCCATACTCATTTATATCATGAATCCGTGAAATTTTGGGAGAAAAATAAGATTTTTATAAAATCTTCCAAAAACGAAAATTTAAGATTTGAAGGTCCATTTGACATCGGAATTTTATAATTTTTGTATGGTTGGACTCGTCTCGGAATGGGTGTTCGGATTTCGTAAGTTTTTCCGAGATTTGAGATGTGGGCCCCACTGTCAATTTTAAAGTGAATTTCGAAATTTATCCGGAAAATTAGTAAATTTATATGGAATTAATTTCTACAATTTGTATTGAGTATATCGAATTATTTGTGAATAGATTTGAAGCTTTTGGAGACAAATTCAAAAGGAAAAGTTGTGGTCGAATAATTAATTGAAATTGCAAAGCGAGGTAAGTGTCGTGGTTAACCTTGACTTGAGGGAATAGAACCCTTAAATTATTTGTTATGTGAAATACATGTGAACGGCGTATAGGCGAGGTGACGAGTGTCTATACGTAGTCAAATTAATTGTTTCTCTCCTATTCTTTGTCAAATATTAATTCTTAAATTTTTGCAATAATTGTTACATGCTAATTTGATTTATGTGCATTAATTGCTACTTGACATTTGGTATATTAAATTATAAACTGCCTATTTTCTCCCTTTTTTCCATAATAAATTACTATTTGTCATTGTTTGTTTCATAATTAAATCATAATTATTGTATGCTTGTTGTCTTAAAATTTTTATATTAATTGATGCAATTATTGGTGCAATTTCTTCTATAAGAATTGGTAAATAGATATAGTGGAGGAGCGGGTTGCACGCCGCAACATAATTGATTGAAATGAATATATTGGGGGATCAGGTTGCACACCGCAACAGACTTATTAAAAGTCCATATTGGGGGATCGGGTTGCATGCCGCAACAGACTTATTTAAAAGTCCATATTGGGGGATTGGGTTGCTCGCCGCAACAGACTTATTTCAAAAGTTTATATATACATATATATATATATATATATATATATATATATATATATATATATATATATATATATATATATATATATATGTGTGTGTGTGTGTGTGTGTGTGTGTGTGTGTGTGTGTGTGTGTGTTGTGGGAGCGGGTTGCATGTTGCAGCAGAAATTGATTGAAATAATAATTGGTTATGACTGCTGAGTTGGCTTCAACTATTAAAAATGAGTTACCTAATTTAATTCTATTATTGTGGTTATTACTATTATTGCGTACAAGTTAATGTAAGTCACATGCCTTAGCCTCGTCACTACTTCGTCGAGGTTAGGCTCGACATTTACCAGTACATGGGGTCGGTTGTACTAATAATACACTATGTACTTCTTGTGCAGATTTCAGAGTTGGTCCCAGCGGCGTACCATAGACTTGCTCGGATTTCAGCTACCAGAGGAGACTTGAGGTATAACTGCACGGCGTCCGCAGTTCTGAAGTCCCCGTCTACTTTACTTTAGCTGTGTGTTTGTTTCCAAACAGCTTTATTTTATTCAGACATTTATCTGTATTATTCTATAAGCTCATGCACTTATGACACCAATTCTGGGATGGTATTTAGACACCCTTATTTTTATGGATTATTTAATACATTTAAGACTTTACTTCCACATTTGTTTCTTCGTTATTAATAAATTTAAAACTTGTTTTAAAATGGATAATATTATTCTAACGTTGGCTTGCCTAGCAAGTAAAATGTTAGGCGCCATCACGGTCTGAAGGTGGGAATTTGGGGTCGTGATAGTTGGTATCAGAGCGCTAGGTTACATAGGTCTCATGAGTCACGAGCAAGCTTAGTAGAGTCTGAAGGATCGGTACGGAGACGTATGTACTTATCTCTCAGAGGCTATGAAGTTTAGGAACAATATCCTTTCTTTCTTATTCTGTTGTGCGATTTTATTCTATCATCGATGATTGAACCATTCTACTCTTATTCTCTCGCAGATGGTGAGAACATGTGATACATCTATTGATGGATAGGGACCAGATCCCTGGTGGCAACTATGGCCAGGGGTAGAGGTCGAGGCCGAGGCAGAGGCAAAGGTAGAGCTCAGTTTAGAGCTCGAGAAGCTGGACCTGTTGTAGAACTCAGGTGGATCTTCAGGACGAGGTTCCTGTTCAGAATATACCAGTCAGACCAGTTCAGGTTCCGGAAGGATTCATAGCTACTCCAGCACTTCGGGATGTTCTAGTCCTTTTGGTGAGTCTTATGGAGGGCGTGGCCCAAAATGGTACATTTCCAGTGGCACCCGCTGTCTCACAGGCTAGGAGAGGAGCACAAACTCCCACTACTCCTGCTTCGGAGCAGATGGCTCCCCAGAATCAGGCTCCAGCAGCCGTGCCATTTGGGGTTATTTATCCAGTTGTTGTGGCACAGACCGGTGATAGGCCCTCCATGTCTTTTGAGGCCTTATTGAGACTGGTAAAGTTCACTAAGCTCTTTCCAGTTCACTTCAGTGGTACACCTTCTGAGGACCCACATGATTATCTCGACCGCTGCTATGAGGTGCTACGAAACATGGGTATAGTTGAGACAAATGGGGTTGATTTTGCTATATTTCATATAACGGGTTCCGCCAAGAGGTAATGGAGAGCTTATACATTGACTGGACTAGTCGAATCGCCTGCACTTACTTGGGAGCAGTTCTCTCAACTATTTCTGGAGAAGTTCCTTACTATCACACTGAGAGAGGATTACCGCAAGTAATTTGAGTGTCTATAGCAGGGCAGTATGACTGTTACTCAGTATGAGTCCCGTTTTATGAATTTGGCCTGTCATGCTCTCATTTTACTACCTACTGAGGGAGAGAGAGTAAGGAGGTTTATTGAAGGACTCACTCACCCTATCAGGCTTCAGATGGCCAAAGGGACCGGAAGCGAGATTTCTTTTTAGGCAGCTGCTAATGTCGTGAGGAGGATCGAGATGGTTCTTGTATAGGAGAGAGGGCAGAGGTCTGATAAGAGGCCTCTTCACTTCGGTGGTTTTAGTGGTGCCTCGCCTGGAGGCAGGGGTAATTTTGGTAGGGGTCATCCTCCCAGACCGTTTCATTAAGCACTTCATGCATCTCCCGGTGCTTCAGGGAGTCACGGTCCTATTATGCCTTACTTTGGGCAGCCAACACTTAGTGCACATTCAGCTCCAATCAGTGCACCACCACTCCAGAGTCACTACAACGGTTATCCGGACCATTCGGGTCAGCTTCAGCTTCAGCAGCCACGACATCGGGATGGGTGTTATGAGTGTGGGAACATTGGTCACCTCAGGAGGTATTGCCCTAGGTTGGCAAGTAACAAATCTCGGCAGGATTCTCGTGCCATTATACCGGCACCGGTTGCTTCTCTGCCTGCTCAACCAGCTAGAGGTAAGGATCAAGCAGCTAGAGGTGGAGGTCAGGCCATTAGAGGTGGAGGTCACACCGTTAGAGGTGGAGGCCAGCCAGCTAGAGGCCGTCCTAGGGACACTTAGTGCACATTCAGCTCCTATCAGTGCACCACCACTTCAGAGTCACTACAATAGTTATCCGGCCCATTCGGGTCAGCTTTAGCTTCAACAGCCACGATATCAGGATGGGTGTTATGAGTGTGGGAACATTGGTCACATCAGGAGGTATTGCCCTAGGTTGGCGAGTAACAGATCTCTGCAAGATTCTCGTGCCATCATACCGGCACTGGTTGCTTCACTACCTGCTCGGCCAGCTAGAGGTATTGGTCAGGCCATTAGAGGTGGAGGTCACACCATTAGAGGTGGAGGCCATCCAGCTAGAGGCCGTCCCAGGGATACAGTTCAGAGTGGTGGGGCTCAACCCCGATTTTATGCTTTTCCAGCTAGGCCTGAGGCCGAGTCATCTGATGCTGTGATCACATGTATTATTCCAGTTTGCCATAGAGATGCTTCAGTTCTATTTGATCCAGAATCTACTTATTCCTATGTGTCCTCCTATTTTGCTTCATATTTGGTTGTGCCTTATGATTCTCTAAGTGCTTCTGTGTGTGTATCTACACCGGTGGGAGACTCTGTTGTAGTAGATCATGTCTATCGTTCGTGTGTGGTTACTATTGATAGTCTTGAGACTAGTGTGGATCTTCTACTTCTTGATATGGTAGATTTTGATGTCATCTTGGGTATGGATTGGTTGTCACCTTATCATGCAATATTGGATTGTCATGCCAAGATAGTGACCCTAGCCATGCCGAGGTTACCTCGGTTAGAGTGGAAAGGAACTTTTGGCCATTCTGCCAGTAGGTTTATTTCTTATATGAAAGCTCGGCATATGGTCGAGAAAGGGTGTCTAGCCTATTTGGCTTGTATTCGCGATCCCAGCGCGAATGTTCCTTCTATGGACTCAGTACCAGTGGTTCGTGAATTTTTAGAAATATTTCATGATTTGCCGGAAATGCCACCCGATAGAGATATTGACTTCTGTATTGATTTGGCTTCGGGAACTCAACCCATATCTATCCCACCATACCGTATGGCCCTGCCGGAGTTGAAAGAATTGAAGGAGCAGTTACAAGACTTGCTTGATCAGGGATTCATTAGACCAGTGTCTCGCCCAGGGGTGCACAAGTACTATTTGTAAAGAAGAAAGATGGCTCTATGCGGATGTGTATAGATTATCGACAATTGAACAAGGCCACTATCAAAAACAAATATCCGCTGCCAAGAATTGATGACTTATTTGATCAGCTTCAGGGTGCCAAGGTATTTTTGAAAATCGATTTGAGGTCTGGTTACCATCAGTTGAAGATTAGAGCATCTGATGTCCCTAAAACAGCTTTCGGACTCGGTATGGGCATTACGAATACAATGTGAAAGTTAATGTTTAGCAATAATTCATATAGATTGAGAATCAAATTGGTTTGATTATATATATATATATATATATATATATACTTGATTAAAATAAATATATTGGAGGGTTGAAAATGAATATATTGTGGGAGCGAGTTGCACGCTGCAACGGCAATTGGTTGAAATAATAATTGGTTATGACTGGTGAGTTGGCTTCAACTATTAAAAATGAGTTATCTGATTTAATTCTATTATTGTGGTTATTACTATTATTGCGTACATGTTAATGTAAGTGACCTGCCTTAGCCTCGTCACTACTTCGTCGAGGTTAAACTCGACATTTACCAGTACATGGGGTCGGTTGTACTAATAATACACTATGTACTTCTTGTGCAGATTTCAGAGTTGGTCCCAGCGGCGTACCATAGACTTGCTCGGATTTCAGCTACCAGAGGAGACTTGAGATATAACTGCACGGCGTCTGCAGTTCTGAAGTCCCCGTCTACTTTACTTTAGCTGTGTGTTTGTTTTTGGACAACTTTATTTTATTCAAACCTTTATTTGTATTATTCTAGAAGCTCGTGCACTTGTGACACCAATTCTGGGATAGTATTTAGATACCGTTATTTTTATGGATTATTCACTACATTTCACACTTTACTTCTGCATTTATTTATTCGTTATTAATAAATTTAAAAATTATTTTAAAATAGATAATATTATTCTAACGTTGGCTTGCCTAGCAAGTAAAATATTAGGCGCCATCACGGTCCGAAGGTGGGAATTTCGGATCGTGACAGTGGACAGTGGACAGGGCTAGGATGACTCTATTTGCGAAGTATTATGAAGTACCACCTTTATTTCGTGGTAGCTATAATGTTATTTCTTATTATTTATTTATTTTAAAATTATTCCAAGTATTGTTTCTATTCTTTGGTATAGAGACTTCATAGATAGTTGTGTTGGATTGTAAAAATAGGATTGTGGACGTTATGCATAAAGAAATAATTATTTAATTTGATTAACCATCTTTTTGAAAAGTTTCATATATGATTTTGGAAATGAAAAATATGTTATGACTTGATTTGAAAATGTACAAGATTTTTAATTGGCTGCTGCAATTATACTTGGTCTTGACATATGGGTTGGTTCACTCGGGTCGGATAGTGTGCCGAGTACCGATCACGTTGACTTGGGTCATGACATTATCCATCAAAAGCTAAAAGACCATTTGACATTTCCTTTAAATACTACTCTCATACTAGTTTTGTACCAAAAAAATAAATTTACGTTTCAATAAATGATAAATATCTATAAACGTAAATTAAACTATTTGCCTTGGAGGTCATTTACATCTTTTTATATCTAAAGTTGGTTTTTTCCCTTTTTCATAACTATTTGTTTACTGTTATGGCTTAAGTATTATTCTTGTATTTCTTACCCTTAGATTTCTAATATTACATGTTATTTGTTTTGCTTATATTATCTTATTATCTTATTGTTGATATTGCTTATTATTTATGGGTTTTTTCTCTATTGTATTCCTTAAAACTATTATGATTGTGCTTTGCATGTGCCAGGGGCAATGAGAAACAATCTCTCTACCTTCGCAAGGTAGGAGTAAGGTTGCGTATACACTACCTTTTTCGAACTCCACTTGTAAAGTTACACTAATTGTTATTGTTGTTGTTGTTGTATTTATTTATTATTATTATATAGCGGAAGTACGTGAAGAGTTGTGAGGACAATAAGAAGTTGTGATAGTGAGGTAATGAAGAGTCAAAATATTCATTAATCCCTTAATGTTTGAGGTAATGAAGAGTCAAAATATTCATAAATACTTTAATGCTTGATGGTGGATGATTAATATTTTCGGTTCTCAAAATTTCTTCCCATAAAGCTTTCTCTTCTGTCTTCTAGCTACACATTCATTCTTTTTTAGCTCTTTTTTTTTTTTTTTTTTTTGGCGGCATTACATCTATGGTGAAAGGTTACTACCAAACCAAGCAATGGGAGTTATTGGTATCTTCTAGCTCATTATTTTCATTTGGTTTTCTTTTTATTTTTCTCAAGGTTATTTTTAAGTTTCCTCTCTTGTAAATTGTATGAGATAGTAATTAATCTATGCGATTGTTAACTTTTTTTTATTGAACTAAGTGCACTGTTGTTTTGTGATATGCAGGACTGCAGCATCATTTGTAATTCAATGCATGTGATTCCAACAACAACATTTTAGTCATGTGTTAATAAATATTACCTTGAATCTTATTGTAAAAAATATATCTACTAATACGAAGATTTGAACAGTTTAATCTAAAGTTCTAAGATATTTGTATTGTTAATTACACTATTAGAAAACTGTCAAAAATCGTTCACAAAAACCGACTGAAATCAGTCGGAAACATAGGAAAATCGACCGATTTTCGACTGATTTCAATTCGTTGTAACAACATTGATCGCTAAGGTGTGGCGACGTAGATGGTCGCAATTTTTCAACCGAAGTCGGTCGGTTAATTCAAGATTTCAACCTTTGGTTGGCCACTTTAACTGACAACTTTTGTTGGAAAAGTAAATATACCGACCGACCTCGGACAGTATTATTTAAATTAATTTTTATTTATTTTTTAAAATAGCGACCGAGTTCGGTCAGAAATATAATTATTTGATAATTTTGCATTTCTTTTTAAATCTTAATAGACCGACCGAAGTCGGTCGGAATAATTAAAAAATAAATTAAAAAATATATTATTTTCGACCGATTTCGGTCGGTATTTTCAAATTTCTGCAGATTTCACGTTGAAAATACCGACCGAGATCGATCGAAAAAGATGATTTTCTAGGTTTTAATATGAAAATTCCGACCGCAGTCGGTCGGTTTTATGGATAAAAATCTGGCAGAATATGCCTGCTTTTAAGCTATAGTCGCGGCCCAAATCGGAGGGATGCGACAGGCACCAGGTGCCTTACTCTGTACCAATGTAGCATATCTTTATTATCACACCATCATAGATAAATGGACTAGAAGGGCCATCATGAGATGACTGAAATAAAACATAAGGGAATACTAGACATAGGACGATCCAACATGATATAGAAACTTATACAGGTGACATACGAGCCTATAAGACCGACATGATCATTTGTATACTTATAACATAGTCCGATAAAGCCATACAAGTATCCATATATATGACATTTGTCTACAAGCCTCTAAGAGTACATAAACGTCATAAAGGTCGGGACATGGCCCCGCCATACCAATCAATACATGTCCAAATTATACTGACCAAATAGGCAACTCCGGAGCAAATGGAGTGCACCAACACCTTCCGCGGAGCTGATAGCCTACTAGGAGGATTGTCAACCTGTCTATCGGGACCTACAAGCATGAACGCAACGTCCCCAGGCAAAAGGGACATCAGTACAAATAAAGTACCGAGTATTTAAGTCATGAAAGAAACATGGTGTAAAGAACTCAACATGTAAGTCTGAATATCTCTACGAATCGTGAAATATTTATAATATCATGCATATGCGTGTAAATGTCATACCATGCATATATGAGTACATAACATCATCAAGCCTCTGAGGGCATCCCATCATATCATCTCGGCCTCGGTGGGCGAAATCGTCAACATATACCAGCTGATAAGTTGGTGGTGTGTATATAACGCCGTAACCTTTCCCCATATCCCATATACATATAATATACACGTATATAGTGAATGCAATGCATAATGAAGTAAGTCAATAAGATCTCTTGGATAAACTTTATCAACTTACGTATTTTTCTAAGACCCGTGAATAGATGATATAATAATAAGACACATGGGAAATCAAGAACATAGGCACTCCTAGTACTTCTATGAATAGAGCGTTTGATCATTTCATTTGTATCATATAAATCATGCCAAAAGTAAAGAAGGGATAGCCTTAATATACCTTTGTCGTTTACCTAACTACACGACGTCGGTCCAACCCGTTAGTACTTCATTCTACAACAAACAATAAGGTATCATTTTTATGCTTATGGAAGCTAGAACTCAACACAAATGAGCGACTAGCTCATCTACGAAATTTTGGACAGCACCTCCCCTTATTATTTTCACTTTTCTCAAATCCACAAACAAAACCAACATGTCCAAAATGTCAAAAAACATATATATCAATATCTAACCTCATATTCATTACAATACATCACCAAAACAGTTCACACCATCTCACCCAACAACCAAGTTCTAACTTGCACTTTCCAAGCCTTCTCTTCTTCCAAACACATCAACCATAATAACAATAGTATTTTTAAGTTATTTCTACTGATTTCCAGCCATAAAACATCAAGAATTCAACTCCAAAATAGACCAGCAACTACAACACTTCAACATGAAGTTCAACGTACTTCACAAGTTTCCTTTATCAAATCAACTAGATATACATAGATGATCTTAAATACATATAGGAGAAGTTAAACCTTACCTTGGAAGCAAGAATTCTCATCCAACTAAGCTTTACTTCAAGCTCAAATAAGATTTTTACCCCAAACAATAAAGTAGAGAGATAACTAGGTGGTCTTGATCTTCCAAGAGAGAAATCACCTTACCAACTTGTGGATTTGTCTTGAACCCTAAGATAACTTTGAGAGAGATCTTGAGCTGATATTTTGGAGCTCCTTCACGTTGCAATAGAGTGAGAGAGGGATTATGGATTGTTTTCTAAGTGAAATTGAGATACATCTATGTTTATATGGACCCGCTAATGGGCTTGGGAAGATGGGTCTTAGGCTGCCTCAAGACTTGCCCATCTCTATCCTTTTCCATTCCCTTTTAATTTTATCCATAAGCTCTAAGCATGTGATGCACCTACTTGTCACCTACTTAATTAAGTAGGTGATTCATGTTGGTCCTTTTTCCATTTTGAAACATGTGTCTCATCCTCATTAAATAATTTAGACATGAATCGAGTAGCTCAAGCAAGTAGGACGGAAAGTAAGTTGGTGAAGCAGGCACGTCGGGTAAGCAAGCAACTTGTTTTTATTTGTCCAAAATCCCCCTTTTCACGTTTAAGTGCATTCGTACTCAACCTAGTCATTTGTGTATTTAACGGAAATACGGCATGTAATATCATTAGATCACTTTATATACTTTCAAAGAGAATCTCATTTCCGACCTTACATCAATTGACTTACGGCGTACTTTCACGTATGAAAATGTCACGACCCAAATACCTAACCTGTCGTGACGGCACCTATCGTGGTACTAGGAAAGTCGACTCATTCTAAAACCAACCGATATTTTCATTTCAAGGATAATTTCAAGGCTATTTAGCGTAAAATCCTTCGTAAAGGAGTTCAAATCGAAACAAAAGTGGGGAAAACAAAAGCCCGACATCGGAGTGTCACTAGTCATGAGCATCTACTACAATCTGTCTAACAACTAAAGGAAGATAAGAGAGAGAAGAGCAGGGGCTGCGATCGCCAAGCACCTACCTTGCTATCCCGGAGAAAATCTTCAATCAGAATAACCAACAATCGCTACCGTGCCCAGCTACACCTGGATCTGCACACAAGGTGCAGGGAGTAACGTGAGTACGCCAACTTAGTAAGTAACAATAATAAATAAAGATTGAGCAATAGTGACGAGCAATAAAGCATATCAAGTTCATATCACAAAAATTCAGTAAAGTACAACGTGCTTTAAAAATCAGTGCTTGAATCAAATCATCTCGTTTAAACCCGATTCCAAAAAAAATTTATTTAAAGATATTTTTCAACAGTTTTTTAAATAAAGGCTCAATGCAAAGGTGAGCAAAAATGATGAAATCATAAACAACCCCTCGGGCAAAACATCACTCATATATAGCCCCTCGGGAAAACCTCACAGTCACTCGTGCCACTCGGGCATACCTCAAAATCACTCTTGCTACTCGGGCATACCTCACAATCACTCATGCCTCACGGTCAAACAGCACTCGGCACTCGCACTCAATAGGTACCTGCGCTCACTAGGGGTGTGTACAGACTCCGGAGGGGCTACTTTAGCCCAAGCGCTATATCAAGACAAATCATGGCATAAATCACCAGGCCCTCGGCCTATATCAAACATGCTGCGGCGTACAACCTGATCCCATAAATATCCTCACAAAATAGGCCCTCGGCCTCACTCAGTCATAAACCTCCCAAGCCACTCGGGCATTTCAGTAAAAACAGGGCATTCGGCCCAAAACAACATTTATATGCATCAAAATAGAGTCATAAAATCGAGTTATGCAGTAAACAAGTATAACCATGACTGAGTATAGATTTTCAATCGAACACAGTAAGAGGATAGTAAGAAAAGGCCCATAAGGGTCCAAACAGCACCGGCACAAGGCCCAAACATGGCATTCAACCCAATTTACAAAAACTCTTTCTAAAACATATAAGTATCATATAATTTCCACAAAATATGCAACTTCACAGTTGCTACGGGAAGGACCAAGTCACAATCCCCAACAGTGCATGCCCACACGCTCGTCACCTAGCATGTGCGTCACCTTAAAAATAGTAGAATGATACAAAAATCGGGGGTTTCATACCCTCAAGACTAGATTTACAATCGTTACTTACCTCAAACCTATCAAATCCCTACTCTGCAATGCTTTTGCTTCTCGACTCTTCCTCCAAATGCTCCGAATCTATTTACAATCAGTACAATACCATCAATACATGCTAATGGAATGAATTCCACAAGGAAAGCTATAAAATTAGACCAAACCTCGAAATTGGCTCAAACCCGACCCCGGTCCCATGTCTCAAAATCCGACAAAATTTACAAAACTAGAAAGCGCATTCACTCACGAGTCTAACCATACCAAATTCATCAAAATCCGACATCATTTGTTCCTTCAAATCCTTAAATCACTTCTCCGAAAATTCCAAGCCCTAACCCCTCATTTTCACTAATTACATGATTAAGCAACATGTAATCACCATATATACGAGTATTAGGGATCAAGAAACTTACCTCACCGATAGACCTTGAATCACTCTTCAAAAATCACTCCAAAAGCTCCAAAAACCGACTTGAAAATGGTGGAAATGAACCAAATTCGCGAATTCACACCTGCGGAAAATTTCACGCTTCTGCGCCACCGCACCTACGGAAAAATCCATCGCAGGTGCGAAATTTACTTTGGAGCGCAAGTTCCGCATCTGCGGAGCGCACTTGCGCGTTTCCTCCGCTTCTGCGAAGCCTGCCCAGCGTCCCCCTTTCCGCATCTGCGCCCCAGGTTTTGCAGCTGTGGGCTTGCAGATGCGACCTCCAACTCGCACCTGTGCATCCTGCCTAGCCCAGCATTGCCCGCTCCTGCGGACTTCCCATGCGCGCCAGCGGCCTCGCACCTGCGACTCTTCCTTCCGCAGGCGCGGAAATAGCAAAAGCAGGAGTTTCAGCTGCATTTTCCAACTTCGACAAATCCGTTAACCACTCAGAATCACCTCGAGGCCCTCGGGACCTCAACCAAAAATACCAACAAGTCATATATCAACATAAAAACTTAGTTGATCCTTCGAATAACTCAAAACAACATCCAAACATCAAATTACCCTCAGATTCAAGCCTAAGAGCTTCTAAATTTCCAAATTCGGCAACCGATGCCGAAACCAACCAAACCACGTCCGAATGACCTCAAATTTTGCACACACGTCACAAATGACACTACAAACCTACTCTAACTTCTGGAATTCCATTCCGACCCCGATGTCAAAATTTTCCATTGTCGACCGAAAATCTCCAAATTTTTAATTTCGTCAATTCAAGCCTAATTCTACCACGAACCTCCAAATTTCATTCCGGACGCGCTCCTAAGTCCAAAATCACCTTACGGAGCTAACAGAACCGTCAGAATTAAATTTCGAGATTGTTTATACATAAGTCAACATCCAGTTGACTTTTATAACTTAAGGTTCTAAATAAGAGACTAAGTGTTTCATTCCATTCCGAAACTACTCCGGACCCAAACCAACTAACCCGGTATATCATAATATAGCTTAAGAGCATAAAGGAAATAGAAATGGGGGAAACGGGGCTATAACTCCCGAAAGGACTGGCCGGGTCGTTACATCATCCCCCTCTTAAACAACCGTTCGTCCTCAAATGGGTCTAGAAACATACCTGGAATGTCGAATAGGCGTGGATATCTGCTCCGCATATCCCGCTCGGTCTCCCAGGTGGCCTCCTCCACAGGCTGACCTCTCCAATGCACCTTCACTAGAGCTATATCCTTTGACCTCAACCTTCGAACCTACCGATCCAAAATAGTAACCGGCTCCACATCATAAGTCATATCACTCTCCAACTGAACCGTACTGAAATCCAAAACATGGGACGAATCTCCAATATACTTCCGGAGCATGGAAACATAAAACACTGGGTGCACACCCGACAAGCTGGGTGGCAAGGCAAGCTTATAAGCCACCTCCCCAATCCTCTGAAGCACCTCAAAAGGATCAACTTGCCCCTCTTCCCAAACCTCATAACACCCTTCACGGGTGATACCTTCAGCAAAACCTTCTCCCCAACCATGAAAGATACATCACGGACCTTCCGATCCGCATAACTCTTCTGCCTAGACTGCGCCGTACAAAGCCGCTCCTGAATTAATTTCACCTTATCTAATGCATCCTGGACCAAGTCTGTACCCAAGAGCCTAGCCTCACCCGACTCAAACCATCCAACCGAAGATCTACACCTCCTCCCATATAAAGCCTCGTACAGAGCCATCTGAATACTCGGCTGATAACTGTTATTATATGCAAACTCCGCGAGTGGCAGAAACTGGTCCCATAAACCCCCTAAGTTAATGACACAAGCGCGCAACATGTCCTCCAATATCTGAGTAGTGCGCTTGGACTGCCCGTCCGTCTGAGGGTGAAAAGTTTTGCTCAACTCAACCTGAGTACGCAACTCTCGCTGCACGACCCTCTAAAACTGCGATGTGAACTGAGTACCCCTATCTGAAATGATGAAAATTGGGACACCATGCAGGCGAACAATCTCTCGGATATAAATCTCAGCCAACCGCTCTGAAGTGTAAGTAGTATCAACTGAAATGAAGTGTTCGGACTTAGTCAGCCGATCCACAATAACCCAAATAGCATCGAACTTCCTCGAAGTCTATGGGAGCCCAACTACAAAGTCCATGGTGATCCACTCCCACTTCCACTCTGGAATGTCTAATCTCTGAAGCAAGCCAACCCGGTCTCTGATGCTCATTCTTAACCTGCTGACAGTTGAGACACCGAGCTACAAACCCAACTATATCCTTCTTCATCCGCCTCTGCCAATAGTGCTATCTCAAATCTTGGTACATCTTCGCGGCACCCGGATGGATAGAATACCGCGAGTTGTGGGCCTCCTTAAGAATCAAATCTCGAAGTCCATCTACATTAGGCACGCATATCCGGCCCTACATCCTCAACACGCCATCATCACCGATAGTCACATCCCTAGCATCACCTCTCCAAACCCTGTCCTGAAGAACTATCAAGTGGGGGTCATCATATTGACGCTCCCTGATATGGTCATAAAGAGAAGACCTGGAGACCACACAAGCCAATACCCGACTAGGCCCCGAAATATCCAATCTCACAAGCTGGCCCGCTAAGGCCTGAACATCCAATGCCAAAGGTCTCTCTGCTGCTGGAAGGTGTGCAAAGCTCCCCAAACTCTCTGCTCGGCGACTCAAAGCATCAGCCACCACATTGGCCTTCCCCGGGTGGTACAAAATAGTGATATCATAGTCCTTAAGAAGATCCAACCATCTCCGCTGATGCAAATTAAGTGCTTGAACAGATGCTGCTGACTCCAGCGATCAGTATAGATCTCACAATGAACTCCATACAAATAATGATGCCAAATCTTCAAGGCGTGAACAATGGCTTCCAACTCAAGGTGATAGACAAGATAGTTCTTCTCATGGGTCTTCAACTGGTGCGAGGCGTAGGCAATCACCCTACTCTCCTGAATCAAAACACAACCAATGCCTATCCTCGAGGCATCACAATACATGGTGTAGGAACCTGAAGCTGATGGTAGAACTAACACCGGAGTTGTGGTCAAAGCAGTCTTGAGCTTCTGAAATCTCTCCTCACATTCATCCGACCACCTGAATGGAGCACCCTTTTGGGTCAATTTGGTCAAGCGCGATGCAATAGATGAAAATCCCTCCACAAAGTGACGGCAATAACCCGCCAAACCAAGGAAGCTCCTAATCTCCGTGGTTGAGGACGATCTAGGCCAACTCTGCACCGCCTCTATCTTCTTCGGATCCACTTGAATACCCTCACTGGACACCACGTGCCCCAAGAATGTTACTGAACCAAGCCAAGACTCACATTTGGAGAACTTTGCATAAAGCTTCTCCTCCCTCAATCTCTGTAATACAATCTTCAAATGCTGAGCGTGTTCCTCCTGGCTATGAGAGTACATCAGGATGTCATTAATGAATACAACAACGAATGAGTCCAAATAGGGCTGGAACACACTGTTAAATCAAATGTATGAATGTTGTTGGGGCATTGGTCAGCCCAAAAGACATCACTAAGAACTCATAATGGCCATATCGGGTCCTGAAAGCTGTCTTAAGAATATCTGAATCCCGAATCTTCAGCTGGTGATAACCGGACCTCAAATCAATCTTAGAGATCACCCTCGCTCCCTGAAGCTGGTCAAATAAATCATTGATATGAGGCAAAGGATACTTATTCTTGACTGTGACCTTGTTCAACTGCCTGTAATCAATACACATACTCATGGAACCATCCTTCTTCTTTAGAAATAGAACCGGTGCACCCCAAGGTGACACACTAGGCCGAATAAACCCCTTATCAAGGAGTTGCTGAAGTTATTCTTTCAATTCCTTCAACTTCGCCAGTGCCATACGATACGGTGGAATAGAAATGGGCTGAGTGCCCGGCACCAAATCAATACCGAAGTCAATATCCCTGTGAGGCGGCATGCCCGGCAAGTCTGCAGGAAACATATCCGAAAAATCACGTACCACCAGAACAGAATCAATGGTAGGAGTCTCTGCACTAACATCCCTCACAAAGGCCAGATAGGATAGACAACTCTTCTCAACCATACACTGAGCCTTCAGGTACGAAATTACCCTACTAGGTACATTGTCTATAGAACCGCTCTACTCAACTCTCGAAAATCCCGGCATAGCCAACATCACCGTCTTAGTGTGACAATCTAGAACAACATGACATGGAGATAACCAATCCATACCCAATATCACATCAAAGTCAACCATACTGAGCAGCAAAAGGTCCACTTGGGTCTCCAGACCCCCAATAGTCACCACACATGACCGATATATGCTGTCCATAACTATAGTATCACCCACAGGAGTTGATACATGAACAGAAGAAACTAGAGACTCACAGGGCATATCTAGAAAATGGATAAAATACGAGGAATCATATGAATACGTGGAACCGGGGTCAAATAATACTGAGGCATCTCGGTGACAAACTGAGACAATTCCTATAATCACAACATCTGAAGCAATAACGCCTGGTCTGGTAGGGAGGGCATAGAAACGGGCCGAGCTGACTGAGCCTGTCTGAAATGACGACCTCTACCGTGTTGGAACTGACCTCCAAAAGGAGCACCGCTGAATCCACCCTGACCAAGAGGCCTCTTGGCCTCCCTTTTAACCCTCTACTGACCACGAACCATCTCAATCTACTGAGCAATGTCGACAACCTCATCAAAAGTAGCACCCGAAACCCTCTATCTGGTTATGAGCAACTATAGCTGATAAGTGAGACCATCAATAAACCTCATGATCCTCTCCTTGTCTGTGGGAACCAACCAGATCACATGACGGGCCAACTTAGAGAACCGCATCTCATACTGTGTCACAGACATATCACCCTGGCGAAGCCGCTCAAACTGTCTGCGCAGCTCCTCTCTGCGGGATCGAGGCACGAACTTCTCCAAAAAGACCACGGAGAACTGCTGCCAAGTAAGGGGTGTTGCGCCAACAGGCCTACGCCTCTCGTAAGTCTCCCACCATCTGAGTGCAGCCCCGAAAAATTGAAAAGTATTGAAGGAGACCCCACAAGTCTCCAGAATACCAGCAGTACAGAGTATCCTCTGACACCTGTCAAAAAGGTCCTGAGCATCCTCTCTCTCTATGCCACTGAAAGGTAGTGGCTAGAGTCTCCCAAACCTCTCCAACCTACGCCGATCATCCTCAGGCATAGCAGGAACCACATAATCCTGAGCAACTGCAACCGGCTGGGCTGGTGGTGACCCCGGTGTCTTGAGTCCCTGAACAACCTGCTCGGGTGTGCGAGCGACGGGAGTCTGAGTGCCTGCGCCTCCCCCGGCCTGAGAAGCGGCTACGGCCGCCGAGATAGAGACCGCCTAAGCAAGGCCAGTACACGCTGTCATAATCTGAACTAGGGCCTCCTGAAGGCCTGGAATCACAATAGGCACAGGTGGTGCCTGAGCTGGTGAATCAACAACTGGAATCTGGTCCTAATCTAGGACAACTGGTGGATCTGTAGGTACTGCTCCAGCTGCGGTATGGGCTGCACCTCTTCCCCTACCACATACTCTACCGCGGCCTCGGCCTCTCGTGGCCCTGGCTGGTGGTACTGGTGGCTGGCCCTCCTGACCGGTAGTACAAGTCCTCACCATCTGTGAGAGAATGAAACAACATATGTTTAGTTACTAGAATCAACAGATTCACACGACAAGAATTCAAGAATGTGGAATCTTCCTAAAGGTTCTGTAGCCTCTCGAAGATAAGTACAGACGTCTCCGTACCTATCTACAAGACTCTACTAAACCCACTCATGACTCGTGAGACCAATGTAGCCTAGGATCTGATACCAATTGACTCATTCCAAAACCAACTGATATTTTCATTTCAAGAATAATTTGAAGGCTATTTAGCGTAAAAACCTTCATAAAAGAGTTCAAATCAAAACAAAAGTGCGAAGAAGAAAAGCCCGACATCGGGGTGTCATAGTCATGAGCATCTATTACAATATGTCTAACAATATCAAGGCTAACTCAGCCTGGGAAGTAGCTGAATACAACTAAAGGAAGATAAGAGGGAGAAGAGCAGGGGCTACGATCGCCAAGCAGCTACCTTGCTATCCCCGAGAAAATCTACAACCAGAATAATCAACAACCGCAACTGTGCCCAGCTACACCTGGATCTGCACACAAGGTGCAGGGAGTAATGTGAGTACACCAACTCAGTAAGTAACAACAATAAATAAAGACTGAGCAGTAGTGACGAGCAATAAAGCATATCAAGTTCATATCACAAAAATTCAATAAAGTACAACATGCTTTAAAAATCAGTGTTTGAATAAAATCATCTCGTTTAAACCCGGTTCCAAAAAAAAATCATTTAAAGATATTTTTCAACAGTTTTTCAAACAAAGGCTCAATGCAAAGGTGAGCAAAAATGATGAAATCATAAACAGCCCCTCGGGCAAAGCATCACTCATATACAGCCCCACGGGAAAACCTCACAGGCACTCGTGCCACTCGGGCATACCTCACAATCACTCTTGCCACTCGGGCATACTTCACCATCACTCTCGCCACTCGGGCATACCTCACAATAACTCATGCCTGCGGCGTGCAGCCTGATCCGTTTAACGTCGACGGCGCTCACTAGGGGCGTGTACAGACTCCGGAGGGGCTCCTTCAGCCCAAACGCTATATCAAGCCAAATCATGACATAAATCACTCAGGCCCTTGGCCTATATCAAACATGTTGCGGCGTGCATCCCGATCCCATAAATATCCTCACAAATCAGGCTCGCGGCCTCACTCAGTCATAAAACTCTCAAGCCACTCGGGCATTTCAGTAAAAATAGGGCATTCAGCCCAAAACAACATTTATATGCATCAAAATAGAGTCATAAAACTGAGTTATGCAGTAAACAAGTATAACCATGACTGAGTATAGATTTTCAATCGAAAACAGTGCGAGTATAGTAAGAAAAGGCCCCTAAGGTTCCAAACAGCACTGGCACTCCCAAACATGGCATTCGGCCCAATTTACAGAAACTCTTTCTAAAACATATAAGTATCATATATTTTCCACAAAATATGCAACTTTACAGTTGCTATGGGACGGACCAATTCACAATCCCCAACAGTGCACGCCCACACGCCCGTCACCTAGCATGTGCGTCACCTTAAAAATAGTAGAATGATACAAAAATCCGGGTTTCATACCCTCAGGACTAGATTTACAATCGTTACTTACCTCAAATCGATCAAATCCCTACTCTGCGATGCTCTTGCCTCTCGACCCGGCTTCCAAATTCTCTGAATCTATTCACAATCAGTACAATACCATCAATACATGCTAATGGAATGAATTCCACAAGGAAAGCTACAAAATTAGACCAAAACCTGAAATTGGCTCAAACCCGCCCCCCGGACCACGTCTCGAAATCCGACAAAATTTAAAAAACTAGAAATCCCATTCAATCATGAGTCTAACAATACCAAATTCATCAAAATCCGACATCGTTTGGTTCTTTAAATCCTTAAATTACTTCTCCAAAAATCCCAAGCCCTAACCCCTCATTTTCACTAATTACATGATTAAACAATGAGAAATCACCATATATATGAGTATTAGGGATCAAGCAACTTACCTCACTGATAGCCCTTGAATCACCCTTCAAAAATCAATCCAAAAGCTCCAAAAAGTGACTTGAAAATGGTGGAAATGAACCAAATTCGTGAATGGTTCTATTTATGGTTTCTGCCCAGGTTTTTCCCACCTGCGGAAAATTTCATGCTTCTGCGCCACCACACCCGCGGAAAAATCCATCGCAGGTGCGGAACTTACTTAGGAGCCCAGGTTACGCATCTGCGGGCCAAAACCCTGAGCCTGTGAAGGCGCACTTGCGCGTTTCCTCCGCTTCTGCGAAGCCTGCTCAACGTCCCCCTTTCCGCATCTGCGCCCCAAGTTTTGCAGCTGTGGGTTTATAGATGCGACCTCCAACTCGCACCTGCGCATGTTGCCTAGCCCAGCATTGCCCGCTCCTGCGGACTTCCCATGTGCACCAGCGGCCTCGTACCTGCGACTCTTCCTTCCGCAGGTGCGGAAATAGCAGAAGCAGCATCTTCAGCTGTATTTTCCAACTTCGACAAATCCGTTAACCACCCAAAATCACCCTGAGGCCCTAAAGACCTCAACCAAAAATACTAACAATTCATATATCAACATACAACTTAGTCGAACCTTCGAATCACTCAAAACAACATCCAAACACCAAATTACCCTCGGATTCAAGCCTAAGAACTTCTAAATTTTCAAATTTGGCAACCGATGCTGAAACTAACCAAACCACGTCCGAATGACCGAAAATTTTGCACACATGTCACAAATGACACTACGAACCTACTCCAACTTCCGGAATTCTATTTCGACCCCGATATCAAAATTTTCCACTACCGACCGAAAATCGTCAAATTTCCAATTTCGCCAATTCAAGCCTTATTCTACCACGAACCTCCAAATTTCATTATGGACACGCTCCTAAGTCCAAAATTACCTTACGGAGCTAACAGAACTATCAGAATAAAATTCTGAGATTATTTACACATAAGTCAATATCCAGTTGACTTTTTTAACTTAAGGTTCTAAATAAGTGACTAAGTGTCTCATTCCACCACGAAACCACTCCGAACGCGAACCAACTAATCACGTATATTATAATATAGCTTAAGAGCATAAAGGAAACAAAAATAAGGGAAATGGGGCTATAACTCCCGAAACGACCAGCCGGGTCGTTACAGAAAACATGGGGTGTATATTATTCCTCCCTTTGGAATATTCGTCCTCGAATGTTGACTGATGCACTTATCATTCTTATAACCTATAGCTTTTGCAAATACTTTAATACTTTCCTTGACATCTAGGCAAATATTTTATGAATAAATCCAAAGGCCAGGCATTTCCCCCCTTTAGGCCTCTTTCTCACATCACGACTTGTGGTCGGAATTCTTCCAATATCGTAACTATTGCTACCTTCTAATAGGAGTGGGCATAAAATCCGAAAAACCAAATTCCAAACTGGACCGAATTAATTCAATATTTAGGTTTCGGATTTTTCGGTATTTCGGTCTAATTCGGTATTACATTTTCAGTATTTCGATATAACGTTACGTCCCTCGATATTAAGATCTTGAAATTTTGTTATACCAAAATACCAAATTTTAAGTTGGACCTATAGCTATAGTGCCTAACCCAAGTTGTATATCTAGTGACTAATGCCCATTGCCCAGCGCCCCACCCCAACCTAACCCAATAAGGCCCTACTAGTCTTTCACTTATATGATTAGGGAATTAGAATTTAGAAAATAGAAAGGGAGAAATACAAAAGGTCAGAAACGATGATTTAGGGTTCTTTCAGCGAGAAGACCTTTGAAGGTTTTAGGGTTTGCAGTGCGTTTACTGGTGCGATTTAGGGTTTGCTGCTGTGACTTCAAAGAATCAAAGGTATGTTTCTAGTTTCTTCAAAGAAAAATGGATGTTACCTGTTTTTGGATGAATTAGATGTAACTGGTTCGAGTAAAGACTGCACTTTTCTTTTATCATTCTCTACAGTAAAGTCTAGTGATTTGCTGGGTCTTTGTGGGGTTTAAGATAAGTCGAAACCTGATGTTTACTAGGGTACATTGGCTTGATGTTGCTTACATTGTATATTTTAACAGTCTGAAGTTGATTTTTCTGTAAATGAATTAAATATCAGAAGATTGCTGGAGTTTGTGGAAGAAGTCAATATGAAAAACAGTTGTACAAGTGGTTTTAATTTGTAATTTTAAAGCTTCGATTGAAAATTGGTTTTGGTTGCAGAACTCATAGGTTACTGTAATTCATTAGGATGTATTTCTTCATTAATGGATAGTTTTAGCAAATGCATATCATACTCACTGTAGCCATTATCTTATTGGTTTGTACAAGTTATGCCCTTCTAGTATTAACACTACCAAATTAAGATGATTCCTATTCCTACTATATTTGTACCAGGCAGTGGCTAATTTTGATGCATATTTATTGGCACAAGAGTCCAACTTCAGCTAAAAGCAATTCATGTGAGTATGGAGTTTGCCTAGGAAAATCCTACTTGCCATCCTAGTAGCCTAAGTCTAATTATAGGAAATCCAAACTAATTTGACAAAAAAATTTAGAAAATTGAGTAAGGGTCATTTCTTATTTTGAAGAATTAGACATATTTCTGTGGAGATTTTCTTTTTCACACAAACCAAAACTTTTGTTCATGGTTGGAACTACTACATGACAAATAACAATTCAATAGCTTTTATCATATAGTACCAACAACAGTAAACATGAGTTGTAAAAGGTGAGCTACACTAGTTTTATCATATAGCTTTTGAGTTGTAAAAGGTGAAATTAAGTCTTAATTTGTGTTTATATTTGTTTTAATTTTGTATAGATGGTAGATGAAAGTAGAGTAAGTGATGCCGGTTCAACTGAAAGTTTACCAATTACTGAAGATAGCAACACCAACATAATTGATACTCAAGATTCTAAGAAAATAAAAGCCATGCAACCTAGATCCAAAGTTTGGCAATATTTTGATAAATTTGAGGTAAATGGGGTCGGTAAAGCAAGGTGTAGATATTGGAAGCAAGCTTATGCTGCTAATACATCTAGGAATGGAACAACAGGATTGAAAAATTATTGGGCTAGATACAAAGAATACCCACTTAACATTGATAAAGATAATAGTCAAACAAAGATAAACTTTCAATATTTCCAAAATGATGGAGGATCACTTTGGAAATTGGATCAAGAAGTGGTTAGGGAGGCCTTAATTGAGATGATAGTTATTGATGAACTGTCATTTAGCTTTGTAGAAAAGGAAGGCTTTATGAAGTTTATGAGAATAACTCAACCACTATTTCGTCTTCCTTATCGTAGAACAATAACAAGTGATTGTTATGAAGTTTACGGTGAATTGAAGCAAAATCTAAGAAGGTGTTTTAGAGAAGCACAACCAAAAATTTGCCTCACAACAGACACATGGACTTCATTGCAAATAATAAATTATATGTGTTTGACATCCCACTTCATTGATAGGGATTGGAAGTTGCATAAAATAATACTAAATTTTTGCCCTATCACTAGTCATAAGGGTGAAGAGATGGCTAAAGCTATTTCTAATCGTTTGCTTGAATGGAAATTAGACAAGGTGTTCATTATTACCGTGGACAATGCTTCTTCAAATGATGTCACACTCAAAGAATTATCTAAAAAGTTAGATATGTGAAAAACTAATATGATGAGTGGTAAATACCTTCATGTAAAATGTATGGCTCATATACTAAATCTAATTGTGCAAGATGATTTGCAAAAAATTGATGCTTCTGTCACACGTATTAGAAATATTGTGAGGTATGTGAGATCTTCGCTTGCAAGGACCTTAAAGTTTAAACAGTGTTGTGCACATGTAAAGGTAGAATGTTCCAAAACATTGTGTTTGGATGTTCCTACTAGGTGAAATTCCACATATTTGATGTTGGATACAGCACAAAACTTTGAAAAGGCCTTTGACAAGTTTCCTCTTTTTGATGATGGATTTTCTGCTTATCAATGTTCTCATCTTTGTGAAAATGGTAGTAGTGCAGGTCCTCTTGAATATGATGATTGGGTGAATGAGAGGAATGTGATTAAGTTTCTTTACAAGATTTCATGAGCTCACCAAAAAAGTTTCAGGTTCACGTTATGTCACTTGTAATTCCCATTTTGAGGATGTGTTTGAACTTTATTGTCATTTGAAAATGTGTTTAATTAGTGAGGATGAGCATTTGAGAAAAATGGCTCAGCGGATGCAAGAAAAGTTCAAGAAGTATTGGGGTGAACCTGAAAAGATGAATAAAATAATTTTATTGCTTCAGTCTTGGATCCACGTAACAAATTTGAATATGTTAGCCTTGCACTTGAAAAGCTTTTTGGGGAGGAAAAGGGGAAGAAAATAAATGATGAGGTGTATGCTTATATGAGTTCTTTATTTGAAGAGTATATAAAAAAGTATTCAACTAGATCTTGTCCTCAATCTCCATCTAGTTCCACTTCATCTAATAACACATCTAATACATCTAGTAGGAGTATTATAACTGCATCATTAAAAAGGACGAAGCTTCACTTGAAGAAACAAAAGGAAGACAATGGAAGTGGGGGTGCTAAATCGGAGTTGGATAAATACATTAGTGAAGAACAAGAGCCTTTTGGTGAATAATTTGATATCTTAAGTTGGTGAAAAACACATGCTCCTAGATTTCCTATTCTTTTGGAGTTGGCTCGTGATGTGTTGGCCATTCCAATTTCTAGTGTGGCGTCGGAATGTGCGTTTAGCACCGGTGGCCATATTCTTGATTCATTTAGGAGTTCACTGACTCCTGATTGTGTGCAAGCTCTTGTTTGTGTTCAAGATTGGCTTAGAGAAGAGAAGAATCCTATTAGTGTTGAAGAAAACTTGGAGTATCTTGAGGAACTCGAGCTTGGATAGCTTTAATATTATTGTGTGTATTTTAGTTCAAAATAATATATCATACTTGTTTATTTGTATGACATATTTGGTTGAATTATCTTTAGATATGAAAAATAATGGAAGCACTACTAGCATTATTTGATGTATAGTTGCAACTTGCAACTTGAGTGGTAAGTTTAATACTCTATTTGTTTGGTGATATACTTTTGTAATTTTATTTTATTATATTCAAAAAATAATATTCTAACTTATGATTTATCTTTCTTTTTTTAGGTTCAAGTGCAATCATGCCCTGTGCTCCTAAAATACGCTCTCATATTTGGGAACATTTTGAGGTGAAAGAAGATAACGGGAGAAGTTCGCAAAGTAGAGTGCAAGCATTGTGGTCGAGTCTATAATATTCATCGGAAGAAGGATGGCACATATAGTTTAAGGAAGCATATTAGGTGTTATCTTGAGCGTCTTCCTGAAATCCGTATTTAAGAATTAAGACTAAGTTGATTCGAGACTATTAGTGTAAACTTGAATTGAGGGATGACCTCTCTGATTTTTTGTTGCACTTTGTTTAATTTTGCTGCTACTGTGTTAGAGTCTGATGTTAGAGTCTGATGCCCTCTTTGTTTATGCTACTGCCTTAAATCTGTCTTAAATGTTGTGTTTATGGTTTTGCACTTGACTTTCTTTGCAAAAGCTCATGACATTCTTTGCTGAATTGTGGTAACATTCTTTACAAAACAGTGGTAACATTCTTTGCTGAATTGTGAATGCCAACGTTCAGGTGTTTCCTCTGTTTGTGGATGGCCTTTTTTCGAATATAGAAAAAATCTAGTATAAGTGTATAACAAAAGCTCGTGAGCTGTTCTATCATTAGCTTTTGTTTCTTTTTACTATTTGATTGAGAGCTTTTGTTTCTTTTTACTATTTGATATAGATGAGCGAAGTGAAGGTTTCAAGTTGATCTCACAACCAGTGGATTGTTTCCTCTGTTGTTGAATACCAATGTACTTGTGAATTCATTGAGTGAATTGTGAATTCATTGAATCAGTGAATTATGAATTCAGTGAAGAATTGTGCACGGAGAGGGGCAGAGGATTGTCAGGCGTCATAAGTTTATTTAGCGATTATTAAGTCGAAACGGTACCGAACCAAAATAAAAAATTCTGAACTGTACCGAAATAATTTGGTACGGTATTTGGTATACATAATTGATAAATCGAATACCGAAATACCAAACCGAAATTCTTAAATACCGAATCGAAATACTGAATGCCCACCCCTACCTTTTATCATGCAGTCTATACGACTTTGTCCTTGTATGTGTGCCTATGCGACTCTTCTCTAATTCTTCATCAAGCTTTTAGCCAATATCTAGGCGTCACTTTGTGAATATATACAGAATTATGACAAGCTGTCCCTCTGGGCGTCTATGGCTTTACTACATCTAAGTAGGTCATACTATACCATAACTCTTACTTCAGTTTATTGTTACTGAGGTCTGCTAACAAACTCCAGGTTAATCTTGTTACTTATCCTATATGTATAAATGTAAGTCCTTGAATGCTTCCTCATTACTGTTCATCTTAAGAATGATGGCCTAATCTTATCTCATACTTTGTAGCTTTTATCCATCCATTGTTGATTCACCTCAATGTTGATCAACAATCTACCACTGATAACTTGAAACCTCTTATGTAATACATTGTCACTAGGGCTCACGCCGCGTCGAGGAACATTTGAAGTGATTTGCCTGATCAACTTCAATAACTGTATTTCATAGCATCCCAATGTGATTCATCTTATGGGGGTATTTTAGTGCCGTGCAATTCATGATCCCTTTTCTTTAGATCATTACTCAATCAAATGTCTAAATTTCATCCTTATTTCTTTCACAATTACACCCTTATTCTACTACCAGGGCAATATTCCATCTCTTCTAAATGCTCATAATCTTAGACTTATCTAAGTTCACTCATGCTATACTGAGCTTTCTATAACTTACGAAAACCATCAACTCTCTTGTTTTAATGGGCTTAATCATGAGGACTTACCTATTCTCACTCGCATTTTTTTATCCTTACTCATGTCTTCCTAAAACCTCGTCTCTCTACCATACTTTAGCTTGCGACCTACACATATCTATTTATACTACTCACAACCTCCTCTAACTTGCTTGCACCATATATTACCTTATGTTATTCTGGAACCTCAAGCGAGACATCACATTGTCTCTAACTCTTATTTACTTTCTTAACTAGACCTCTCGATACTTGGAAACCATAGGCTGGTAGATATGTCACTGACGACACCGCTATCATTTCTTGATACTGAATCCCAGTACTTCTAGCCCTCTATCTGAAGTACAGACTATTCACAACCTTCTACACGTGAGTATCTCGTACCTTTTTTACCTTTACCTTTACCTTACATACCTTAAAATCTCGCATCGTATCTTCCATCTCTTTCATAACCTCCCTTCCACATAGGTATAGTTCACATCCACAACTTGAAGCTCTACATAATACTTGCACCTCTAGTGCATACACAATCCGATGGAAGCTTCATACTGACTTCCTATGAAACTGGTACTCTTATAACTGGTTTTATCGTATAGCCGTTATAGAATATGGCTGATGTACTATCTCTCTTGTACCTATGATATTAAGAGTGATTCTGCAATGGTTTCAATCACGATTTCTATAATTATCTAGGTCCAATAATAAGACTCCTGATTTACTTAGATGATGTAACTCTTTAGTTTTCTCTTCTCTTTCAGCCTTTATGTAGGCTTAAACTATCTTCCGATCTGTGGCTCAGAGTATTAGTTATTACTTTAGCCTTTCATGGACGCTATGAGATATCCATGATATACTCTTCTAACAATTCAATCCTTTGTCTATGACTCGGGCTCAAATCTTTCTTTTAACTTATATCGGAGTCTTCTACGACTGTATGAATGTAAGCACATATGCTGCAAGGATAATACTCCAAAATCTTAAATGCGTTTATAACGCAACTAACTCTGGGTCATTGATAAAATAATTTCTTTCGTTCCTTCTCAGCTTTATTTAAATGTAAGCAATTACTTTTCTTGGTCATTCTGTTACCTGCTGCATGAATAATTGGCTTATCTTAGTGCCCACAAATACTAGAATTTCATGTAACTCATATGATCTCAAATGTCACTTTTGGATTTTTTTTCACTACCCATTCATTAACCACGGTAGATGCCACTTTCTTATGGAGTACATACAATGCTGTAGTGAGACTGTTTTTATATGACCATTTCTTCTTCAATTTACTATGCTTAGGTTGAAGCCTTATTTCTTATTTCTTCAGCTACTCTTTCATTGTAGTACTTAGGAGGACCCTCTGACTCTTGTAAAGATACGAGCTTATTACATTGTATACTCAACGAAATTTTTTGATGTTCTTCCTCGTCTATAATTATCCTTAGTTACTTACCTCCACGCCCTTGTATTAGTAGGGTTGCTTCTGAACTGATATTTTGACTGTCTTCCCAGTGACACTCTTTTATTTCCGTAACACCAATATGGTATCTTTAACTACCCCAACTCTTATCTGAATATTTCTCAAGGATTACAATATCATAATTACGAGACTAAATATGTTTATCTTGTATGATCTGCTGATTTGTCTGTATCCTCTTGTCTAGCCATAACTAGGCTCTTCCTGAATCAACTACTAACTACTCGTTGGTCCATTCTCATATCTATATTCCGCGTAATCTCTCTTGGGATATGTCTTTTGTCTTAACTTACCTCTCGCACTGGCTCCTTATCTATCAAGTATTCATTCGTACTTATTTATCAATAACATCCTGGTCGGGAACCTTTACTGCCCCTCCCTGCCATCGGGCTGACATAATGTTCTGGAGTCGTAACCTATATGTGGGTTTTGAATAGGTGCAGTCTCATCCCTTTCTCATTTTTATCACATTCTTCCTTTACTATTCCATGATTCCCTGAACCATATAACTCCTACTTAATACCATATCACACCATCTTTTCCCCTCTCTTCATCTTTGGCATCTTTTCATATATTTACTGACTCTTACTCGCCTTGCGGTAATCCTTCTATATCAAGGATAACAAAATTTCTTACTTACGAGGGTGACACCTAGTGTAAGTGGCACACTTAGTCCCTTAAGATTAACTCTGCTCACAGTGCTTGCTTTAGGGAAGCGTCTTATTGAATGAACTTTAAAGGCTATTCTTTTGTTTTCCATTCTATTATTGCCAGAACGCTATCTCTGAAATTCTCATGATGACAACTATTATAAAATCCTTTGGAAATGTCAGCTAACGCTAACAATCCATCCACCATTTTGGGTTATTCTAACACTAGCTAGATCCTGATATCTTGTCCTTCTCCTAAGTTATATCTGTTAGCTCCCATGGAGCATAACTGAGATGGGTGTGCCAATTGTACATACCTCTATTACAATTGAAGGTAACTCAAAATGCTTATATTTCTCTGTCTGAATTATAAATATTGATAATCTTCACTAATTGGGTACCTCGTACCCTTCTTCACCTTGCTTCTTTTACTTGTTAAAACTTGTATCTGCCTTCTGATTCTCTCGTTGCTTTAAACTATATGGGTAGATAGATATTCATGCCTTAAGACTCCTTATCAGGAAGCTTACACGCCTTAGTACACACATGATCTACTGAAGACCTCACATTTACTCATCATAAGCTTAATACAAAATCGAGTTCCTCTGACTCAACTCTTCCATAGCCATAGTCAATCTCTTACCAGCTATCTTTCTAGATGAAGGTATCGTTGTATTACGAATAAAATATAAGTTAGGAGTTTGAATTCTTACAACTAAGCTCTACCACACAATCTAGTGTAAGAAGAAAGAGTGACAGTCGTAAATGCCATGTAGCCTCCTGCTTATAAGTGTGGTGCACAACAAACTAATAAACAAGACTCCACTAGACACGGCTTGTAGACTCTCTAGGACAGAACTGCTCTGATACCACTTTTGTCACGATTCAAATCAGAGGGCCGAGATGGGCACTCGGTGCCTTACTCAACTGAGTACCAACGTAACATATCTGTCTTATCACACCATCATAGGTAAATGGGCCAGAAGGGCCATCATGAGATGACTGGAATAAAACATAAAGGAATACTAGACATAGGACGACCCAACATGATATAGAAACTTATACATGTGACATACGGGCCTATAAGGCCGATATGATCATTTGTACGCTCATAACATAGGCCGATAAAGCCATACAAGTATCCATATACATGACATTTGTCTACAAGCTGCTAAGAGTACATAAACGTTATAAAGGTCAGGACAGGGCCCCGCCATACCAATCAATACATGTCCAAATCATACTGACCAAATAGGCAATTCCGGAGCAAGTTGAGTGCATCAACACCTTCTTCTAAGCTAATAGCCTACTAGGAGGACTGTCAACCTGTATGTCGGAACCTACAGGCATGAAACGCAGTGTCCCCAGGCAAAAGGGACGTCAGTACAAATAAAGTACCGAGTATGTAAGGCATGAAAGAAACATGGTGTAAAGAACTCAACATGTAAGTCTGAATATCTCTGTGAATCGTGAAACATTTATAATGTCATGCATATGCGTGTATAATGTCATACCATGCATAGGTATATGCGTACATAACATCATCAAGCCTTTGAGGGCATCCCATCATATCATCTCGGCCACTGTGGGCAAATCATCAACGTATACCAGATGATCAGGTGGTGGTGTGTATATAATGCCATAACCTTTTCCCATATCCCATATACATATAATATACGCGTATATGATGCCATCTGGTCATGGGTTAATGTACATGTATAAATGAATGCAATGCACAATGAAGTAAGTCAATAAGATCTCTCGGATAAACTTTATCAACTTACGTATTTTTCTAAGACCCGTGAACAGATGATATAATAATAGGACACATGGGAATCAAGAACATAGGCACTCCTAGTAATTCTATGAATAGAGCCATTTATGAAAGTTGTGCGTTTGATCGTTTCGTTTGTATCATATGGATCATGCCAAAAGTAAAGAATGGATAGCCTTACCATACCATTGTCGTTTACCTAACCACATGGCGCCGGTTCAGCCCGTTAGTACTTCAATATACAACAAATAATAAGGGACCATTGTTAAGCTTACGGAAGCTAGGACTCAACACAAACAAGACAAACATATCCAGAATGTCAACAAACATATATATCAATATCTAACCTCATATTCATTACAATACATCACCAAAATAGTCCATACCATATCACCCAACAACCAAGTTCTAACTTGTACTTTCCAAGCCTTCGTTTCTTCCAAACACATGAACCACAATAGAAATAGTATTCTTAAGTTATTTCTACTGATTTCCAGCCATAAAACATCAAGAATTCAACTCCAAAATAGACCAGCAACTACAACACTTCAACATGAAGTTCAACTTACTTCACAAGTTTCCTTTATCAAATCAACTATATATACATAGATGATCTTAAATACATATATGAGAAGTTAAACCTTACCTTGGAAGAAAGAATTCTCATCCAACTAAGCTTTACTTCAAGCTCAAATAAGCTTTTTACCCCAAACAATAAAGTAGAGAGATAACTAGGTGGTCTTGATCTTCCAAGAGAGAAATTACCTTACCAACTTGTGGATTTGTCTTGAACCCTAAGATAACTTTGAGAGAGATCTTGAGCTGATATTTTGGAGCTCCTTCACGTTGTAATAGAGTGAGAGAGGGATTATGGATTATTTTCTAAGTGAAATTGAGATATATCTATGTTTATATGGACCCGCTAATGGGCTTGGGAAGATGGGTCTTAGGCTGACCCCAAGACTTTTCCATTTCTATCCTTTTCCATTCCCTTTTAATTTGATCCACAAGCTCTAAGTAAGTGATGCACCTACTTGTCACCTACTTAATCAAGTAGGTGATTCATGTTGGTACTTTTTACATTTTGAAACATGTGTCTCATCCTTATTAAATAATTTAGATATGAATCGAGTAGCTCAAGCAAGTAGGACGAAAAGTAAGTTGGTGAAGCAGGCACTTCAGGTAAGCCAACAGCTCATTTTTATTTGTCCAATGTCTCCTTTCTCACGTTTAAGTGCATTCGTCCTCAACCTAGTCCTTTGTATGTTGAAAGGAAATATGGGATGTAATATCATTAGATCACTTTATATACTTCCAAAGAGAATCTCATTTTCGAGCTTACATAAATTGACTTACGGCGTACTTTCACGTACGAAAATATGAGGTGTAACACTACACCACCTGCCAGTTACAACCAATAACCATCCTATAATACATTTGCCTAACTTCCACCCTACCAACAGGCTTAGTTTTGATTACAACCAACCAATCAGCCTTATCCCCCCGCAGTGGATATGGAGCATAATACACTTGCCTAACTTTTTTTGCAATTATAAAAGGATCATAGCGATCATACTCCCTCTTTTTATTAACCTCACTTATGTTGTACTGCGAGTGTACATTTGTACCTCTTCCAGGTGTTGGGTCAAACCACTTGAATCGAAAAAGTATGATCTTCTTATTTGGCCAACCTGAATACGATAATTCTAGAATCTCTTTGATCACACCATAATAATCATTTCCCCCATCCTGGTTGCCTTCACCACCTTTGACACACACCCCACTCTTATTGCTTTTTTTATACTTGGAGCATCCCTCGGTGTGAAATTTATAACCATTCACAAAATACTTAGACATAGTTGTAACCATAGGTGCAGGTCCCCAAGATATATCTTTCAAAAATTGACTAACATCGTTGTTTGGATTATTAACCTATATGTAGTGTTAAATAAATCACATGTGTCCAAGTATATTCACAAGTGACCAAGTATGTATATTCACATGCGAAAAAGTATGTAAGATGCACTTATACAATCTTTAAACCATACATCAAATGTAGAATATACAACATCATGGCCAAATTGACTCACGAAGTCACCGAGCTACACATTGAAAATTTTGTTAGTTGCATCAACCAAATTAAATAGTAGTCCATGTAAATTAATCTTACGTCAACACTTACTTAAGAAAGGGTTGAACTTCCGGAAAATTTAGCAACACATGATTTGAAGCTGATTTGTACTCCATACTACTTAGGCCCTTTTTTGTTCGATCTTTAGAACCTCAGCCTGGTTGATTGAATAGGGACATTGGTGGATATAATGGACCAATATCAATCACAACATTGTGCCAATTAAGCATATTTCTATCATATGACACATGACTGTCGAAGTAGTATGAACAAACATGGGCAGTTTCCTTTGCAAGATAGGCTTCGCATATGGATCCTTCAATCATATGGATCCTTCAATCATATTCCTCAGTTTAACAAATCGTTTACACTTGCCAATAGTTCTGTACATTGTCATATTAGACGATAACCTTAAAGAAAATTACAAGAATAAATCAAGGTTTGATCATTACCTCTCGAATGGATACATCTACCTGCATTGTACCGGCCTTCCAAGTCGCGCCTCGTGTACAAGGTGAATTGGAAGGTGTTCCATCATATCAAAGAAATCACATGGAAAAATCCTTTCCATCTTATTATTGATTACAAGAATGTTCTGATTCATTTAAAATATGTTTTCTTCCCTTAATGTGGTAGAACATAAGTCTTTGAAGAATAAACTTATCTCTGTGATGGGTTTTCAGATATTTTCAGGCAAACCACAAAAATACAATAGGGATTAAGGTTTCCATGAAGATATGACATTCATGACTTTTCATATGAGTCAGTTTTCCTTCAATCATATCGGCACATTTTCCCCGGTTCGAAGCATAGCCCTCGGCCATCTTTAGGTTTGCAACCCACTCACAAATCTATCGTCTTTGTTCCAAAGTGAATGTGTAGCTGACCTTGGGCTTGAGGACCTTACCATTATTTGCAGACTGCAAATGTAATTCAGGTCGCCTGCAATATTCTTGTACGTCGAATCTAGCCTTTGGGTTATCTTTTGTCTTATTCTTATCATCTATCACCGTGTTGAACAAATTGTCAAAATAGTTCTTCTCAATATCCATGACATCAAGATTGTGTCGGAGAGGATTATCCTTCCAATATGGCAACTCCCAAGATATGCTTTGTTTTGTCCAGTTATGAGTAACACCATATCCAGGAAATCTAGAAGGTGGGGCCTCGGTAACTTTAGTAAAGTTCTGAACCCTCTCTCAAATTCCCTCACCAGACAAAATTAGAGGTGGCAAATCACGTTCAACTGTATTCATTTTGAATGCATTCTTTATCCTTCTGAACTCATGATCAACAAGCAAGAACTGACGATGACAATCAAACCATGACTGCTTTTAGCCATGTCTTAAAGTGAACGCTTTACCATTTCCATACAGGAAGCACATACTAACTTTCCAGCAGTCATCCACCCAGACAACATTCCATACGCAGGAAAATCATTAATGGTCCACAATAAGTTCGCACGCAAGTTGAAATTTTGCTTAGTTGATATGTCATATGTCTCAACTCCATCATACCACAACTGTTTTAGCTCATCAATCAGAAGTTGCAAATATACATCAATTAAACTCTTTGGATTGTGGGGACTGGGAATAACACAATTTAAAAAAATATATGGACTAGTCATACACATTTCAGGCGAAAGATTATACGGCGTAATAAAGACTAGCCAACATGAATATGGTGTCGCAGAAACAGAAAATGGCGTGAAACCATCATCTCACAAACTCAACCGAACATTTCTCGGTTCACTAGCATAATCCGGATACGTCCTATCAAAATTCTTCCAAGCTTCCCCATCTGAAGGATGACACATAACACCAGGCGACCTTCTATTTTCATAGTGCCATCTCATATGAGAAACTCATCGATGCGTACAACCTCTTTAATCTAGGAATAAGAGGTAAATAATGCATCGACTTCACAACAACCTTCTTCCCACTGGAAACCCTCTTAAAACGAGGTTTTTCAAAAAAATTACAACTTTCTAAATCTGCATCGCCCTTATAATACAACATGCAACCGTCTTCATTCTCATAGACGAGAGTCCTAACTTAGAAACCAATCTTTTAGCCTTATAGAAATCTTCAGGTATGTTGAAAGTTGGGTCAACTTGTCACGACCCAAAATCCTAACCTGTCGTGATGATGCATATCTCAATACTAGGCAAGCCGATAACCTCAATAAATCACAATAACCTCTTAAGTTTGAAAACTTAACATTTTAATTCAACATAAAAATCTCACAATTACTGATATAAAATACTTCCCAAAATCCGGTGTCACTGAGTATAAGAGCATCTAAATAATAACAAAGTTTGACGGATAAGAACACTGTCTGAAAATATAGAACAATACAATAACTGGAAGGAAAGAGAGTCAAGGTTTGCAGACGCACGTGATAGTCTCCAACAGATAAATCCTCAAATCCGGCAATCGTCGTATCCGAAAGTACCTGGATCTGCACACGAGGTGCAGAGTGTAGTATGAGTACAACCAACTCAATAAGTAACAAGACTAACCTCTAGGCTGAAAGTAGTGACAAACTCAACAGGTAAAGTCTAGTACAAAAATAACAGTACAGAAATGTTGGCATGCTTTCTAGTTCAACAGTTAAACTTAGTACAAGAAAAATAGATAAAATCTGCATGATGTGAGAAATATAACATCTCTATATCTACATGCCAAAGTATATGTTTTATGTGATGTACCACAATGGAAACTTCGTGTACTCACACTCTCAGAATACTCAATCACTCAGTACTATATATATATATATATATATATATATATATATATATATATATATATATATATATATCAACCAAGAGATGTAATTTGACCAAGTATATGTTGTTGTTGGTACAACTTATATATATATATATATATATATATATATATATATATATATATATATATATATATATATATATCAACCAAGAGATGTAATTTGACCGAGTATATGTTGTTGTTGCTACAACTTAAGTTTTAATATAGCACTACATCTTATAGCACTATACATTTTGCTTTGAAATGTGTTCTAGCGTGTTGCATGTCGATACTTAGACTCGATCACTCACACATTAAAACTCAATAATATCTTGTCAGTTAAAATCAAGAATTATGCATGTTATAGGTTAACTAAAGTAATAAAAAAGTATATCCTAGGTTAATCAGATATAATTGAATTTTCGATTGATCCACTAGTCAAGTATCTGAGCAAATTACTAATCAGGTGATCGAGAATAATTAGATTACCACATAGAAAATCGATTGTATAATCTAATTATTCTCAATTGATCCACTGGTCAACTATAAAGGATGTCACATCGCCGAAAAACTAGATTATCACATAGAGCTGATACAATTCGGCGATGTCGCATCTATATATTTATATTTACCAATATAAATTATATTGTATAATCTAATTATTCTCAATTGATCCACTGGTCAACTATAAAGGATGCCGCATCGCCGAAAAACTAGATTATCACATAGAGCTGATACTTAAGATTTGAAGGGCGAGTTGGTGTCGAAATTTGATATATTTTGTATGGTTGAACTCGTGGTTTAATGGGCATTTATATTTTATAACTTTTGTCGGGTTCCGAGACGTAGGCCCCACGGGTAATTTTTGAGTTAAATTTTGGATTTCGTTGGAAAATTAGTATTTTCATATGGAATAAATTTTTATGATTTGTATTGACTGAATCGAATTAATTGTGTCTAGATTGAGTCTTTCGAAGACCAATTCGTGAGGCAAAGGCATAACTGAGTGAAGAATTACACAGTTTGAGGTAAGTAACATTTCTAAACTTGGTTCTCATAGTATAAATCTTTGAATTACGTGTTATGTGAATTGCATGGCGGTGAGTCACACGCTAGGTGATGGGCGTGTGGGCGTGCACCATATAAATTGTGACTTAAATAAATTCTGTGAAGTAGCATAATTGAAGAATCATGTCATTATCCACATATACTCCACGTGTTAGAGGGAATTGAGCTGAGACTTATGTTAAAGATCATGTTTAGGCTACGTGCTGACATTTTGGGACCCACAGGGTCATGTTGCTGTTGAATTTATTGTTTAAATTGTAATTTTTGTACTAAGTCACATTCATCAGTTGCATATCATATTTCAGTTTCTGTTGTTATTCATTAGGACACATATCATTATGTTGGGTTGATTTTCATGTCATTGAGAGCTCGAGAGATTGGAGATTTTGAGTGGTATTTATGGGATCGGGTTGCACGTTACAACATATTTTATTTATTTTTTCCTGGATCTGGCTATTATAGCGGTTGGGCTAAAGGAGCCCCTCCGGAGTCTGCACCCCCCACAGTGAGCGCGATTGATTTATATTGAGGGATAGAACTTTCCTGGGCATGGATCTTGCCCGAAGCATTTATATTGAGGGATGGATCTTTCATGGACATGGATCTTGTGTGAATCATTTATATTTGGGGATGGATCTTCCCCTGGGCTGGATTGGCCTTATACAGTACTGAGTGACTAACTGTCAGTTGATATATATATATATATATATGGGTTGGAATTTAGGATGTTAAATATGTGTAGATTGTAGATAACAATAATCTATAAATATTTGACTGCGTTTGACCATTAATACCGACCGATATCGGTCGAAAACTTTATCAATTCTTTTTGAAAAATTATATTAGTTATGGAAAAATAAAAGAGAACCTAGGCGGGAAAAAATTAATTCAATATTCCGACCGAAATCGGTAGGAAATGAGGAGCTTATTTTATTTTAATATTTTTTTAGTACATAATAGTCAAGTTTGACCAGCTTTTGGTCAAATGTTGACCATATTCCGACCGATTGCGGTCGGAAATGTGGTTTATGTTAGATGCTACAGTATTTCGATATTATGAGATCACATTTACCGACCGATGGTAGTCGGTATATTTAATTGAAATTGGTTCTTTCACTTTTGCACCAAATTACACTATTTTCGATCGATTTCAGTCGGTTTTTCTTTCCGACCAATTTTGGTCGGTATGGTTTGGACAGATTTTGACAGTTTTCTAGTAGTGTAAAAGTAAGCAGTATTTTTTTATACAGATTGAATATAATTTTTTTTATTGAAAATATTATTTTGTCCCATGCCTCTGAGTCTCGTTATTATTGCTTCTGTGAGCAAAGAAGGACCTATGTTTTGAGCAGAGAGTTCGCCGGAGCTCGTTATTTTCAGGATTTGTTTTAGTTATATATGTGTATATATGTGAAATTTAATTTTTTACTTGAAACCTTTAAGTTCATATTCTACAACATAACCATAAATAAAGAAGATATCTTCCAAGTGTGGTATCCAATATGTATTACTGTAAATAATGAAACAATAAACTTTCTGAAACAGGAAAAAAAGAAACAGAAAGTTAGCAACAACAGAATGTCAAAATAATTTCTGAAAAAATAATTTTGGAATAAATCGAGCCCACTGAATGCACATTGTGTCCTTAAGGAAATTATTCCCCTCAAGTACCCGAGGTGCTGGAATATTATCCTCCCAGGATAGAACGATTTAACTCACTGGAGTTTTGGTACCAAAAACGCCGATGAAACAGCGAACCACTAGAAGGTTGTAAAACACACCTGAAGATTTTGTGCAGAAGAAGAAGAAGAGCCGAAAATTTCGTAAGGAAAGATTCTGGGATTCAAAGCATATTTATAGACTTTCTGGCACTGTTTCTGAAAAGGTTTGCAACCTTTCAGAAACAGCCATGGCTGTTGGAACAGGTTGTTTGAAATATTGCGGGAAAACGGATTTAAAATAATCCCGAAAAAAAAACGGACCGGACAAGACCGGATCGCGTCGCGGGTTCTGGGTTATTTCGGGTTGAATTTTTGTTAATTAATTAAATAATTGAAAGAAACTTTGTCCAAAAAGATTAATCAATCAATCGATCTTTGACCAAATCTGAATCTGAATCTGAATCCGAAGCCGAGCGAGCGACGACGACAACGACGGCGCGAGACTTACTTTCTTTCCAACCCATTTAATACCAAGAGAAGTGTTTTCTCAATATAAGTACATTCACTTTTCTTTCCACCACCAATGAGGGACACTTTGCTCTTTCCAAAGCAAAAGGGAGCTCAATTTCCCTCCACTTTCTTCTCTCCATTTCCCATTCACCAATCTTTAATCCCAACAGTCCCCCACATGAATGGGGAATGGCTATAAGACAAAGGAATACACGGACGAGTGTATGTTTTACATGCAAGGATTAATTGCATCTAGATAAGTAGGTTTCCCTTTGAACTTTCCGTAGTGAACTTATATCGGATATACTCGGTCAATCGGTAGATTTGGTATCTTTGAACTGTCGAGCTTTGTTATATACATAGATAACATAAGTCACACAATCAACCTTTAACCATCTATGGTTCTCATGGTTGTGTTCGTTTCAGTCATGAACACCGCATGATTTCATGAGTGCTTAGAGAATGGGCTTTCACTTTCATTCCCCTTGAAGCGGCTTACACTTCACACTCCCATAGGTGATTTCTAAACGTGTAATCCTATAGACACACTATCTGGTCATATCCTTCCAGACTTCACAAATCATTAAAAGGCTTAAGCTTTATTAACTTATCAAAAAGCCTTAATGCTTTACCTTGATTTCTGAACATTGTCTTCATCACAAGAATGGGTTGAGTTATATGACAATGTTGAACAGTCATTCATAACTTTGTTTCATCTCTTTGAACCTAGCTCTTGGGATCTCCAGTCTGCTAGGTAGAGTTACCGCCATGATGACTTGTCCTAGGCCTTAACTCCATTCTCTTTGATGATCTTTCAACTGCCTCTCTAGATAGGCCTTTTGTAAGTGGATCCGACACGTTATCTCTTGACTTTACGTAGTCAATCGTGATAACATCACTAGAGAGTAGTTGTCTAACGGTATTGTATCTCCGTCGTATATGACGAGATTTTTCGTTATACATAACGCTCCTTGCCCCTGCCTATTGCTGCTTGACTATCACAATGTATACATATTGGTGCCAAAGGTTAGAGCCAAAATAGAATATCTTCCAAGAAATTCTGGAGCCATTCAGCTTCTTTACCGGCCTTATCTAAAGCTATGAATTCATATTCCATTATAGAACGGGCGATGCACGTTTGTTTGGATGACTTCCAAGACACTGCTCCACACCCAATTGTGAATACATATCCACTCGTGAATTTAACTTCAGATGATCCAGTGATCCAATTTGCATCACTATATCCCTCGATCACAGAGGGATATTTGTTATAATACAAAGAGTAATTTTGGGGTATGTTTCAGATACCCCAAAACTCGTTTCATTGCCATCCAATATATTTGATTGGGATTACTTGTAAATCAACTCAGTTTACTAATAGCACATGTTATATCTGGTCACGTATAATTCATGATATACATCGAACTTCCCAATACTCTTGCATAGTCCACTTGTGAGTCACTTTCACCTTCATTCTTTCGAAGTGCATAACTCACATCAATTGGAGTCTTGGCAATTTTGAAATCCAAATACTTGAACTTGTCAAGTACCTTTTCAATGTAGTGAGACTGTGATAATGCTAGACCTTGTGGAGTCTTGTGAATTCTGATTTCTAAGATCACATCAGCAACTCCTAAGTCTGTCATGTTGAATTTGCTAGCCAACATGCGCTTAGTAGCATTTATAACTATTATATTTTTTCTCATTATCAACATATCATCAACATATAAACAAACAATGACTTCATGTCCTGGAGTATTTTTAATGTAAACACATTTGTCACACTCGTTGATTTTAAACCCACTTGCCAATATTGTTTGGTCAAATTTGGCATGCCATTGTTTGGGTGCTTGTTTAAGTCCATAAAGCGACATTACAAGTTTGCACACTTTCTTTTCTTTACCCGGAATCACAAAACCCTCACGTTGTTCCATGTAAATCTCTTCCCCCAATTCTCCATTTAAAAAAGCTGTTTTAACATTCATTTGATGGATTTTAAGACCATACACGGCCGCCAGTGCCACTAACACCCTAATAGATGTTATACTCATTACTGGCGAGTAAGTGTCAAAGTAATCAAGGCCTTCCCTTTTGTCTATAACTTTTGACAACAAGTCTTGCCTTATATTTGTCAATAGTGCCATCAGCTTTCATTTTCCGTTTAAAGATCCATTTCGAACCTAAAAGCTTATTTCCTGAAGGAAGGTCAACCAATTCCCATGTATGGTTATCTAAAATTGATTGAATCTCACTATTGACTGCCTCTTTCCAAAATGCTGAATCAGAAGATGACATAGCTGCTTTAAAAGTTTGAGGCTTATTTTCAAGCAAGAATGTCACAAAATCTGGTCCAAAGGATGTAGATGTTCTTTGACGTTTGCTACGCCTTGGATCTTCTTCACTTGGAATATTTTCCTTTGGTTCTTCCCGTAGTCGTTTAGGCCTTTCACTTAACGACTCGAATTCAGTTTTATACGGATAGATGCTTTCAAAAAATTCAGCATTATCTGATTCAATTACCGTATTAACATGAATTTCAGGATTATCAGGTTTATGAACCAAAAACCGACATGCTTTATTGTTTGTAGCATATCCAATGAAAACGCAATCCATGGTTTTGGTCCGATTTTTATCCTTTTGGGTAAAGGTACTTGTACCTTTACTAAACACCCCCACACTTTAAAATATTTCAAGTTGGATTTTCTTCCTTTTCATTTTTCATATGGAATTAATTACGTTTTGCTATGGGGTACTTTGTTGAGTATTCGGTTAGCTGTAAGGATAGTTCCCCCTACAAACTATGCGGTAATCCGTAATTTATTAATAAAGAATTCATCATTTTCTTTAATGTCCGATTTTTTCTTTCCGCAATTCCATTGGATTGAGGTGTGTAGGGGGCAGTAGTTTGATGGATAATTCCATATTCCGAACATATTTCTGCAAACGGAGATTCAGATTCTCCACTCCTATTACTTCTAATCATTTTAATTTTTTTATTCAATTGATTCTCTACTTCATTCTTGTATTGCTTAAATGCTTCAATTACTTCATCCTTGCTATTAAGCAAATAAACATAACAATATCAAGTGCAATCGTCAATAAAATTAATAAAATACTTTTTCCCACCTCGAGATGGTGTCGACTTCATATCACAAATGCTAGTATGAATTAAGTCTAAAGGATTTGAATTCCTTTCAACAGACTTATAAGGATGTTTTACAAACTTAGATTCAACACATATTTGACATTTTGATTTATTACACTCGAATTTAGGCAATACTTCTAAATTAATTAACTTTCGCAATGTTTTATAATTGACATGTCCTAATCGAATATGCCATAAATCATTTGACTCCAATAAATTAGAAGAAGCTGAAATTTTATTCATACTGTCAACAACCATTACATTGAGTTTGAAAAGGCCCTTTGTGAGGTAGCCCTTTCAAACATACATTTCATTCTTGCTTACAACAACTTTGTCAGAAACAAATACACATTTGAATCCATTCTTAACAAGTAAAGAAGTAGAAACTAAATTCTTCCTAATAGTAGGAACATGAAGAATGTTGTTGAGCGTTAACATCTTGACGGAAGTCATCTTCAGGAATATCTTCCCATAATCTTCAATCTTGGTTGTTGCAGTATTTCCCATGGAAAGCTCTTCTTCGGGACCAGCAGTAGAGTAAGTCGCAAATGCTTTTTTGACAGCACAAACATGTCGAGTGACTCCAAAGTCAATCCACAACTCCTTCGGATTTCCAACTAGGTTGCATTCCGAAAGTATTGCACACAGATCATCAATGTCATCATTCCTCTCCACTATGTTGGCATGTTCCTTCTTCTTATCTTTTTTCGGGAGATGACAATCAAGGGCTTTGTGACCAGCTTTTTCACAATTGTAGCAGTTGCCCTTGAATTTCTTTTTGTTCTGCTCCTTAGTATGTCCAGAAGACCTCTTTCTCTTCTTACTTTTTGGAGCAGTCTCCTCAACAATATTAGCTCCCATGATCATTGAATTTTCACGAGACTTTTTCTCGGCTGTTTTGTTGTTTTCCTCAATCTTGAGACGAATCACAAGATCTTCCAACTTCATTTCTTTGCGCTTGTGCTTAAGATAGTTTTTGAAATCTCTCCACAAAGGAGATAATTTTTCAATCATTGCAGCCACTTGAAATGCTTCATTCACAACCATACCTTCAGAAATAAGGTCGTGAAAAATAAGTTGAAGTTCTTGAACTTAGGTTCCAATGGTTTTGCTGTCTATCATTTTATAGTCTAGAAACTTGGCAACCACAAACTTCTTCAAGCATGCTGATAGCATCAAGGACAAGGATAGAGTTTTGGAAGCTCCAAGGCCATTTACAAGATCTCAAACTAAAGAGTTTCACTCTAAGGTTGCTGGACTTCAATGGCAAATAAAGAAGCTTTTAATTGTAGAGGAAGAGCTCAAGCCCAAAGTAGATGAATTATCCAAGTTTTATAATTATTTGGTGATCCAAATTGAAGTCCAAGAGGAGGAAGATTGGGCCACCAAATCAGCCCTTGAAGTCCACCAAAGGGGCTCAAAATGAGCTTAAAAGAGGTTCAAAAGGGGGTGTTTCAAAGAGAGCCCAATTGGAGTCCAAATCAATGGCCCAAACTAGTAGTTTTAAGGTCCAAATCTGCCCCAAAGGGATTTGGCCGCCCCCACCTAATTGTAATGACTTTTCTTACTCCTTAGCAATCACGCTACCTAATTGTAATGACTTTTTATGCCTTAGCAACCACCCTGCCTAATTTTAAGGACTTTTTGTGCCTTAGTACTCCTATAAATAAAGAGTTCTTCTCATTCATTGAGACTTGATTATTGATTAAGTATATCATACTTTGAGAGTTCTTTTGAACCTTTGTTACTTGTGCTTTGAGATTTATCTTTCAACCTTTACTAGTTCATAGTTCAAGGTAGTAAGATTACTTCTCTATTGTGATATCTTTGATTCCTTTGTGGTATTCTTAGAAGGCGATTAATACTAGTTATTAATTATTGTCTCAAGTTACTCGTAAAGCGGTGAAGATCCGAATCTATTGTTCTGATTTACTTTTAAGTAAAGGCGTTTGATTTCTTCAATAAATCAAGACGTTGTTGCTTTGATCTTGTCAAGGCTATAGAACTTGCGTTCTTGGAAGTTCTTGGAATTCTTTCCTTGAATTTTCCCATATCCTTTATTTCTGCCCTTTAGTTCTAGTTGCTCAATTCCTTATTGTTATTGCTTCCGCATTTTCTTTTCAAATTCTTACTCTAGTTTGGATTCCCGACCTTGTCGTTATCAAGTGGTATCAGAGCGGTCCTATCAAGTTAGTTGATTTGTCTGTAAAGGTAGAAAATCAAAATAAAAGAAAGCAAGCTAGCTCATGGAAAGGTCGGTCAAACACCATCTCCAAGAAGCCATGGTCGAATCAAGAGATGAAGAGTTCTTCTAGACCTCAAGAAGACAAGGATAAAGGTAAATTTGAGAACAAAGAGGGAGGTAAAACCTTTAACCCTAAACCTTTTATACCTTCTAGTTCTATTCAGTGTCATAAATGTAAAGGAAGGGGACATATGATGCATGAATGTCCAAGTAGAAGAAACATCATTCTTAGAGAAGATGGAGGATATGAGAGTGAAAAAAGTGAGGGAGAAGAAGAGGGAGATGTGAGTAATGATGATGATATAGAACTACCTAATGATGGCATGATTGGGGTAGTTAGGAGGATTATGACTATCAATTTGGGAAGCAATAGTGAAGAACAAAGGGAGAATATATTCCATACTAGGTGTGGGATAAAGGGAAAAACTTGTTCTATGATCATTGATAGTGGTAGTTGTGCTAATGTGGTGAGTTCATACTTTGTGAAAAAATTGGGACTTGCATGCATGAAACACCCTACTCCCTATAGACTCCAATGGTTAAATGATAGTGGTGAACTAAAGGTAAACAAGCAATGCATGATTTTATTCAATGTTGGTAGATATGAGGATGATATTCTTTGTGACATAGTCCCTATGCAAGCTTGTCATATCTTACTGGGTCGTCCTTGGCAGTATGATAGGAATGTTTTTCATGATGGAAGGAAGAATAGATATTCTCTTGAGCTAAATGGCAGGAAATTTACTGTTGCACCTTTATCTCCTTCTCAAGTGTTTGAAGATCAAAAGAGATTAAGGGAAACAATGGGAAAACCAAGGGGAGGGATAAAAAGTGAGCTTGAGGAAAAAGAAAAGAAAGGAGGCCAAGAGTTGGAAAAAAAGAGAGATGGCCGAGAGAAAGAGAGAGAGGGCAACAATTTGAGAGAAGAGATAAAAAGGGGCTTGAATGAAAAAATAGAAAGTCTTGGTGAGAGGAAAGAGGCTAAGGAAATAAAAAAAGAGAGTTTTTATATAAAAGCCAAAGAGTGTTTAAATGCAAGAAAAGAGGGGTTGCCCATAATACTACTTACTTACAAAGAAGTTTTGATTAATTATGAGTTACTAACTTCTTCTTTGCCACGTAGTATTTCTTCTCTTTTACAGGATTTTGAAGATGTCTTTCCTGAAGATATTCCTAATGGATTGCCACCTTTACGTGGCATTGAGCATCAAATTGATTTCGTGCCTGGATCACAAATCCCAAATAGGCCTGCTTATAGGAGTAATCCAGAAGAGACAAAAGAGCTTCAAAGGCAAGTTGAGGAGCTGCTTGAGAAAGGCTTTGTGAGAGAGAGCATGAGCCCTTGCTCTGTTCCCGTCCTATTGGTACCCAAAAAGGATGGAACTTGGAGGATGTGCGTGGATTGTAGAGCAATCAACAAGATAACGGTAAAGTATCGCCATCCTATTCCTCGTCTTGATGACATGTTGGATCAATTACATGGATCCAAAATCTTTTCTAAAATTGATCTAAAAAGTGGTTACCATCAGATTCGAATGAATCCTGGAGATGAATGGAAAACTGCTTTTAAGACCAAATATGGGCTTTATGAGTGGTTAGTTATGCCTTTTGGCTTGACTAATGCACCTAGCACTTTCATGAGATTAATGAATCATATCTTTAAGGATTTTCATGAAAAATTTGTTGTGGTGTACTTTGATGATATCTTGATCTTTTCTAACACTTTAGAAGAGCATGTAGAACACCTAAAACAAGTTTTTGAAGTTCTTAGAAAGTAACTCTTATTTGCTAATCTTAAAAAGTGTACTTTTTGTGTGGATCGTGTGATTTTCTTGGGTTTTGTGGTTAGTTCTAAAGGAAGTTGAGGTTGATGAAGAGAAAATTAAAGCAATAAAAGAATGGCCAAAACCTAAGAGTGTAACTGAAGTTAGGAGTTTTCATGGACTTGCTAGTTTTTATAGGAGGTTTGTGAGAGACTTTAGCACCATTGCTTCTCCTTTAACTGAAGTTATTAAAAAGGATAATATTTTTACATGGGGAAAAGAACAAGATGATGCTTTTAACTTGTTGAAAGAAAAGTTATGTTCTGCTCCATTGTTACAATTGCCTGATTTTTCTAAATCTTTTAAAATTGAATGTGATGCTTCTGGCAAAGGAATAGGTGCTGTTTTGATGCAAGATTCTAAACCTATTGCCTACTTTAGTGAGAAGTTGAGTGGAGTCATATTGAACTATTCCACTTATGACAAAGAGCTATATGCTTTGGTAAGGGTTTTAGCCACATGGCAACATTACTTGTGGCCAAGAGAGTTTGTCATTAAAACTGACCATGAATCCTTGAAATACTTGAAGAGTCAAGGTAAGCTTAGTAGAAGGCATGCTAAGTGAGTTGAATTCATTGAAACTTTTCCTTATGTAATTTCTTACAAACAAGGGAAAGAGAATGTTGTTGCGGATGCACTTTCAAGAAGGTATGTCTTAGTTTCTACCCTGACTTCTAAATTGATGGGGTTTGATCAAATCAAGGGACTTTATGCTAATGATGTTGATTTTGGCAAGATTTTTGCAGATTGTAAGTTGGGTCCTTTTGAGAGGTTTAACCTCCAAGATGGGTTTCTATTTAAGGAAAATAAGTTGTGTATCCCTAATTGCTCTTTACGTGAAGTATTTGTAAGGGAAGCACATTGTGGAGGGCTTATGGGTCACTTTGGAGTCCCAAAGACGCTAGACATACTTGCTGAAAAATTCTTTTGGCCTGGAATGAGAAAAGATGTTGAAAGAATGTGTGCACAGTGTTTGGAATGTAAACAAGCTAAATCTAAAGTGTTACCACATGGTCTTTACACGCCACTACCTGTTCCTACTTCACCTTGGATTGATATTTCTATGGATTTTGTGTTAGGTTTGCCTAGAACAAGGTATGGTAAGGATAGTATATATGTTGTGGTAGATAGGTTCTCCAAAATGGCTCGTTTTATTCCTTGTTTAAAGACTAATGATGCTTCACATGTTGCTGATCTTTTTGTAAAAGAAGTTGTTAAATTGCATGGTATACCTAGAACTATTGTTAGTGATAGGGATGCTAAGTTTTTGAGCCACTTTTGGCGTGTATTTTAGGGGAAGTTAGGCACTAAATTATTGTTTTCTACTTCTTGTCACCCACAAACTGATGGACAAACTGAAGTAGTTAATAGAACCTTAGAAAATATGTTGAGGGCTGTTTTGAAAGGTAAATTAACTTCTTGGGAGGCTCACTTACCTATGATTGAATTTGCTTACAATAGAACAATCCATTCTTCTACAGGTATGTCTCCTTTTGAGGTTGTTTATGGTTTTAATCCCTTCACTCTCCTTGATTTATTACCATTACCTACTAATGATATTGTTAATCTTGATGGTAGGACAAAGGCTGAGATGATGAAAAAAATTCATGAACAAACAAGGCTTGCAATTGAGAAGAAAAATGAGCAAACTGCCTTGAGAAAGAATAAGGGTCGAAAACAAGTAATTTTTAAACCTGGAGATTTAGTTTGGGTTCACTTTAGAAAGGAGAGATTTCCATCCAAAAGGAAGTCAAAGTTGCACCCTAGAGGAGATGGCCCATTTCAAGTCCTTGAAAGGATTGGAGACAATGCTTACAAGCTGGACCTACCTGGTGAGTTCCAAGTAAGTGTTACATTCAATGTTGCTGACTTGTCTTTGTTTGATGTAGGATCGAATTCGGGGACGAATTCTTTTCAAGAAGAGGGGAATGATAGCATCAAGGACAAGGATAGAGTTTTGGAAGCTCCAAGGCCATTTACAAGATCTCAAACTAAAGAGTTGCACTCTAAGGTTGCTGGACTTCAATGGCTAATAAAGAAGCTTTTAATTGTAGAGGAAGAGCTCAAGCCCAAAGTAGATGAATTATCCAAGTTTTATAATTATTTGGTGATCCAAATTGAAGTCCAAGAGGAGGAAGATTGGGCCACCAAATCAGCCCTTGAAGTCCACCGAAGGGGCTCAAAATGAGCTTAAAAGAGGTCTAAAAGGGGGTGTTTCAAAGGGAGCCCAATTGGAATCCAAATCAATGGCCCAAACTAGTAGTTTTAAGGTCCAAATCTGCCCCAAAGAGATTTGGTCGCCCCCACCTAATTGTAATGACTTTTCTTACTCCTTAGCAATCACCCTACCTAATTGTAATGACTTTTTATGCCTTAGCAACCACCCTACCTAATTTTAAGGACTTTTTGTGCCTTAGTAATCCTATAAATAAGGAGTTCTTCTCATTCATTGAGACTTGATTATTGATTAAGTATATCATACTTTGAGAATTCTTTTGAACCTTTGTTACTTGTGCTTTGAGATTTATCTTTCAACCTTTACTAGTTCATAGTTCAAGGTAGTAAGATTACTTCTCTATTGTGATATCTTTGATTCCTTTGTGGTATTCTTAGAAGGCGATTAATACTAGTTATTAATTATTGTCTCAAGTTACTCGTAAAGCGGTCAAGATCCGAATCTATTGTTCTGATTTGCTTTTAAGTAAAGGCGTTTGATTTCTTCAATAAATCAAGACGTTGTTGCTTTGATCTTGTCAAGGCTATAGAACTTGCGTTCTTGGAAGTTCTTGGAATTCTTTCCTTGAATTTTCCCATATCCTTTATTTCTGCCCTTTAGTTCTAGTTGCTCAATTCCTTATTGTTATTGCTTTCGCATTTTCTTTTCAAATTCTTACTCTAGTTTGGATTCCCGACCTTGTCGTTATCACGTGCATCTTCAGTCTTGTACTTCTTCTCAAGTGCGTCCCATAATTCTTTCAAAGTTTTCACAGCACTGTAGACATTGTATAAGTCATCCTCCAAAGCACTTAGGATGTAGCCTTTGCAAAGAAAGTATGCATGTTTCCATGCCTCAACAATCATAAACTTCTCATTGTCTGGCATATCGGCGACAAGCACTGGAGGGTCTTCACTGGTGAACTTCTGCGTACCAAGTGTGGTAAGCCAGAAAAATACCCTTTGCTGTCATCCTTTGAAGTTGGCTCCAGAAAATTTCTCCGATTTCTCGGCCGGTGGAATAACAGTTCGGCTTGACGAGGCTATCGTCGTTGCCGTCACAGTCGCAGAAGAATTTCCATTCTCAATTGCCATTTCTCACTGTCAACAATAGAAGAGTTCAATTAATGGCAAAAAAATAGAATAATAAACAATACTGTAATGAACGATAAACAGTACGTTTAATAAATAAAAACCGAAGTTTTTTATATACTGTTTCACAATAATCGATGACGTTTTTTATGTTCTTCAAATCATTTCTGAATCTTAATATTCCGATGAAGTTTTTATATCTTCAAATCAGAATAGAAAAAAAATCAGATGGAGTAGAAAACCACACAGGTTTTAATCTCCAAAAAACTGAATACATAATACAATAAATTATTTTCCTTAAGATTGTTATCCAATATGTATTACTGTAAATAATGAAACAGTAAACTTTCTGAAACAGGAAAAAACAGAAACAGAAAGTTAGCAATAACAGAATGTAAAAATATTTTTTTGAAAAAACAATTTCGGAATAAATCGAGCTCACTAAATGCGCAGTGTGTCCATAAGAAAATTATTTCCCTCAAGTACCCCGAGGTGCTGGAATATTATCCTCCTAGGATAGAACGATTTAACTCATCGGAGTGTTGGTACCAAAAACGCCAATGAAATATTGCGGAAAAACGGATTTAAAATAATCCGAGAAAGAAAACGGATCGGAGCGGGTCGCGTCGCGGGTCCTGAGTTGTTTCGGATTGAATTTTCGTTAATTAATCAATCAATCTTTGACCGAAACCGAGCGACGACGACGACGGCGCGAGTCTTACTTTCTTTCCAACCCATTTAACACCAAGAGAAGTGTTTTTCAATATAAGCATATTCACTTTTCTTTCCATCATCAATGAGGGACACTTTGCTTTTTCCAAAGCAAAAGTGAGCTCACTTTCCCTCCATTTCTCATTCATCAATCTTTAATCCCAACATTACCTTCCCGATAAATAAGAAAATAGACTATGCATCATATTTAATTATCCCTAAAAATCCTCCATTTCGTTAAATGGTGATTATGAACCAAGTATCCTTCCTTGGCAAAGATAGGCACTCCATGTTGGTATGTTTTCGTTCTTTCAGATTCCTTCTTTATCTTGGGATATTTTTTTAGATCTATGATTCTACTCCATTGGGAGTTAAAAAAAAAAAAAGGCAACATAATGTATCATACTTTTTTGTAGGGTAAAAAAAATGTAAATTTGGGTCATACAGAATATCAATAAACTGCTACAGACCAAAAACTTAATCGACTTATTCCATTTTTGTATGTACTATAAAAAATAATATATAATATACCAATTGATCTATTTGAGCAGCACGTATATAGTATACTGTATATATGTGAAATATATTACTTATATAGACTTACTAGGAAAGTTTAAAAATTAAGTATATGTAATATATATTCATCGATACTAAATATATAATAATTAATGTATCATTGATTAATAAGATATTAGCATACTAATATAATATTTGTGTATTTGTATATTATATTTATTTGAAATATGCAATATAGGTTTTTACATATAGTAATGGCATATCAAATATATATAATCATATACACAACTAGAAGAGAGAGAGAACAAGAAAAATTTTGAAAATGAAAAAGGAGCATATATGTAGTTGGGCGAAAGAATCTCAAGAGAGGTATATAAGAATACATTTTAGGTAAGAGAATTTTAAGAGAGATATATAATAAAATCCTCTAGGTGAGAGAATCTCAAGAGAGATACTAGGAATATAAATAGTTGTATGTTTTAAAATAAGTTGTATGATATGTAATATTTTAAAATTAATTGCAACTTATTTAAATAAATATTTATTAGGTGGTAAATTTCTCTTTTATTTCCTAATACTAAGGAAGGCCCATTTCAGAGAGGGGCTACCTTGGGCTGACGAAACGGTCTAGTCCCATCTCATCAGTTGTGAATCGTTTTTGGTTGAAGAGTGAAGTACACTTTTAGCCCCTGAATTATTGACAAATTTTATTTTTGTCCTTGTGGTATTGGATTAAACATATTTAAGATTCATTTTAATGAATAGACACAAATTTAATGAATTTTTATATGCTAAACTACGTCACTACTTATATGTTATGCTAAATTTATTAGTTTTATTTCTTATTATGAGGGTAGTATAATTGTAAAATAATCTCAAATAAAATATTTTCTATATAAAAGGATAAAAATACACTTAAATTAATTAAAGATTAAACATGTTTTACCGTGCCAAAAGATATAATAAATGATTGTATGTCACTTGCCTTAAAAAGGACAAATAATTGAACTCATCCCATTTCACAGAGAACCTTTCAATAAAGAGTAGCATTGTATAGGCAAACTAGGAAAGTTCGTCAAGATTCAATAAAAATCTTTTTTCTTTTCTGTTCACATAGTTCAATAATTCTGTTTCCATTGAGGAAGAAAAAAGAAAAACTTAACTAGGGATGCAAACTCTTAGGACCAGTTTGCCCATAATTTTTTTTTCTTTTTTTTCCGAATTTTTTTTCAAAAATGTGTTTGTCTATAAAATTTTGCAAATTTTTAAACAAAATTCAAAAATGAGTTTTTCAAAAATATCAAAAAACTTTTTTCGCACTCACAAAACTACAATATTTTTTTTTTAAGTGAGATGCATGTACAAACACAATTTCAAATACTATTTTTTTTTTTCAAAAATTACTATTTTTATGTCCAAACACCTGCTTAAGTTGCAAATCTCTTTGTCACTTAGCTGTCCTTTGGAAGCCTTTGTTCTTCAATAACAATAATATAATCCAGTTAGTCAATAAACTGGGAAATCAATAAACTAGCTTCCACATTCGCGATTTATTGAAACTGTCTTCAGTAGTAGGAAACAAGCTTCTCCAAAGGGATTGCACTTGATACAATGCCAAAATTTATCTTGTGCCCTTCAACAAAACATGAACAGAAAGAAATACAAGTTTCTTTCATCCAGATGAATTTGATTGTTATTAAAGGAAAAATGAAAGTAGAAACATCAAGACCTGTGCGAAAAACGTTACATTTTACTCTTCCCTGACTGTCGCTCTGATGAACTTGTAAACGTTCGTGTACAATTGCTCCTGGCAGCAGGAATGATAATTCTACCCAAAATCCAGTAATCAATTACAATCTCTAGTCATGACTATCATAAACATCATCCAAGCGCGAAGTGAAAAAATTGACCAGCCTCGGAATTCAGCTATGATTGTTCAGCAGCTGCTGCAAGTGGTTGAAGGGCTTTCATGGGGTTCAAGATGACACCATCGATTAGCCCATACTCTTTAGCTTCCTTTGCACTCATGAAAAAATCACGATCGGTGTCCTGGTTAATCTTCTCAAGGCTTTGACCAGTGTGGTAGGCAAGGTACCCATTCAGGTTAGCTTTGTGATGCAACATCTCATTAGCCTGAACACCATGCCAGCATGATTTAGGTCTAACTATCCCATCATTACCAATTTACAAATACTAGAATTATAATTCAATGAAATCCATGCATTTATATGTGGCTCAGCGTCTTAGCATGAAAAGAAGAAAGGATTTCACATAGATATTTCAATATTACTCCATTAACTTATCAAAGAGAAGTTGCACTATTTGAGTTATTGCACAAGAGAGACAGAAATCTGTAAGCTCTGACTAACTTGTGTACATAAGCTGAAATTTTGGAAAATTAACTTGTGTCATCGCAAAATTGTCTAAACTAAGATACAACAACTACTACTATGCCTCAGTCCCAAGCAAGTTGGGAAATATTGTCTTAACCAGATGCATTCTCTAAATGAAGAGTCATAGAAAATTAGCTCTGATAGGATTGGATGGAAATAATCCGCAAGGTTTGGGTTGATAAAAATTATTGTATTTATATTTCACCACCACCAAAATCGCAAAATTGCCCCACTTGTTATGTGTTCTCTAAATAAACATATTTTGAACATTTTCCATCCATTTTATGTTTTAAGGGCATTGTTCAGATGTACTTTTATTTGTCCGCACATTGAGCAGAATGTAATTTTTTCAGAGTAGGGAATCCTGATTATAGCATCTTTTTGTATGAGGGATTGGGATTCTGCCATGGGACGAAGCCAGATATTGTACTCTATATACCAATATATCGCCATATAGACTACTAGATGCAAAATTTTAAATGTGCCATAAAGTAGAGTGGTGATTACCTGTATATCTATATCAGTTTGGCCACCTTGAGCACCACCAAGAGGCTGGTGAATCATTATCCTTGAATTTGGCAAGCTATATCTCTTTCCTTCAAGGTGATAATCACATCAAAAGTTAAGAACAAAATCTAGAAGTATAGCATAAAGCTTTATCCTTGAATCAGCTATTTAATTTACCTTTGGTGCCCGCGCTGAGAAGAAAAGCCCCCATACTGCAATGCCCCAAAACATAAAAGTTAGCTACGTAAGGAAATCTAGTTATTCCATGAAGAAGAAAAAATAGCCAAGGCAGTCACCTTACAGTACAACAACAACAACAACCCAGTGTAATCCTACGAGTGGAGTTTGGGGAGGGTAGAGTGTACGCAGCCTTACCCCTACCTTGCGAAGGTAGAGAGGCTGTTTCGGATAAACTCCCGGCTCAAGCAAAGCACTAAAAGTAAAATCGACTCCATAAATATCCATTTGTAACTGAATCTAAAGTCTCAATTGACAAAAAACTTTTAAAATAAACTTGTAAATTGTCCCCAACTCACCCATCTAATCTATGTGAAGGTCAAGGAAGTAACAACATGAAAGGTCGGTGGATTGTAAAAGCAATGTTACATCAACTGGAAATAGTAACAAATAACACATCTATTCAAATCAACAAAATAAATTTATATTATATTAATTTCTCTGAGATCGGATACTTCTCCTTTCAAGGGAAGTGCTCAGGAATTTGGGATCAGATGAACTGATACAATATAGGAAGAGGGCTTACAAGGGGCTAAAAGTGACAAAAAAGATGAAGGGAAGAGTAAAGGGGAGAGGACAGCGTGAAAGGAAAAGCAAATCCGATGCCGACATTTTCAAACCAAAGAAGTACCTTGCAGCGAGTCCAACACAGACAGTAGACACATCAGGTCGAATATGCCGCATGGTGTCGAAAATGGCCATTCCTGAGATATAATAGGTGCATACCAATTGACGAACCATGCATTAAAGACGGTAAAACTGATTATAACAGTTCAACACTATGCAATAATAGCTGAAGTAACTATGGCAAATTGGCAGCAGAAACAGAATGAGTTTGACTGGAAACACTTGGTTGTACCTGCCGTTACTGACCCTCCTGGAGAGTTGACATACATGACAATGTCCTGCGTAATGAATTACAGAACTGCTCAGTTGAATTAAAAGAAAGCCGTGCAAAAAGTAAATAAAAGGATGTAGTTCAAAGAAGTAGGGAAAAAACACTGGAAGAATTAAAAGCTTCACTGAAAAGGGACACAAGCATACGTTAAAAAAAGAAATAGAGCTGCATAAGAAAACCATAGAAGCATCCCTCTATTCTCTCTTGTTCAATATAAAGAAAGCTTTGATTCATTTTAGATTAAGCTGATCAAGGGCTAAGCCTCTTAGAGTCATGGTATAAGGGCTGTCGACTACATCAGTGTATAGGATTTAGACCAAGATAAAGAGAGGGAAAGGTGGGATTTTCACACGTTTCACTTAGGCCTCAACTATCTTCACTCGTTACTGGGCCAATGTGGCCTCAGTAGGCTAGCTCAAGCAAACAAGTTATGCTGGCATGTGAATTGACATCACATGCGGAAAATTCACCATGAAAAAGAAGCAAGAAATTCATAAATTGCTCAAGCAATTAAGCAGCGGACAGATAATATTAGACAAGAAAATGTGATGGAAGAGACACAAAATATGATGTATACTACTGAAGGAATGCCTAATGCAGAATACTCTTTGAATTAAAACATCTAATATTTTACCCAAGACTATCCCATGAAAAAGAAATGCAGTCTTGAAAATTTACCTTTGTGGGATCAACAGCATCAAGATAAAGAAGCTGAGCAACTATGATATTAGCCATATCATCATCAACTGCTCCACCGCATCGTATGATCCTCTACAAGAAGATAATGATAATACAAGAGTTAAAATTTTAGCATATACTTCAAAACTAGGCAGTCAGTGTAAAATTTTCCATAAAAACACAAATCCTTACATATTGGAAGAGCTGGCTGATCACACTCTGAAATCTCTCTTGTACCATCGGAGGTGGTCCTTGACCTTGGGCATATGTAGGAAAATAAGGTGAAGACGGAACTTGCAAATCATCTCTGCAAAACACAATAACAAGGAAAAATCATATGACATAAAGGATTTATGTGGCACATAAGATGACAAAGCAACTAAGTCGTTAACAGTGAATTCTTAAGATTTATGAAACAAGTCCACGAAACTGGATTTTTCTCTTATATAAATCCTACAAAAATTGACCTAAGAGAACACCCTTCAAATATATTTTGCTAGAGAACTTACGAGATTCTCCGGAGAAGCAAAAGAAAGTAAAGATAAAAGTAGTACTTCCTCTGTCTCAATTGATATGAACTCTTTTCATTTTAGACATCGCAAATTGTTAAAGACACCATTCCACTAACAATTTTATTCTATACAATCTTCCCAACATTCAAGAATTCAAAATTAACGCCATTATTCAATTTTCGAACTTTCTTGTGATGTTTTTGATATGAAACAAACTTTTCAACCCTCACTTTAGTATTTTCTTCTACTGCTAATATTGAAGTCAAATTGACATCTTAAACAGGAGACAGGCAGGCACACCCATATTTCTTATGCATTTTCTAAACTTGGTTTAGCTAAAATTGAGCATAAACCCAAGATATATAAGTCAAATTGACATCTCAAATAAGCAATTTCCTGCTAACAAGAAAAAAGGAACAAAATTTGCACATTTAACAAGGAATTCCAACAAGACCCTTAAAAGATTAGGTTTTTAAAGAATATTAGAAACCTTATAGACCAAATTCCTGTAGGTGAAGGCTTAGCCGAAACCCACTCAGCTCCGGAATACACGGATTTCACCGTGCTATTTCCCCTATTCTTCACTTTCCCAACAGTCTTTAATTTCCTGCGGAATTAGCCAAAAAAAAATCACAACTTTAAGGAAAAAGTTTCAGCATTAGCTACATATACAAGTGAAAATATACAAACCCATTCGCGTACCTGAAGGGAAGATGTTTAAGAGGGAGGGAAACGGGGTGGGCTAGGGGAAGAGTGGAAGATTCAATCGGGTACTTGAATTTTGAGACGGATGAAGTTGTGGCTATGCAAGAATGTGCCATTTTTTCTTGGAATTTTTTGGTGAGAGAGAGAGAGAGAGAGAGAGAGAGAGAGAGAGAGGGAAGGGTGTTGATATTTGCTGAGTTCGGAGTAGAGGGAAGAGTAAAAAGATAGGTTTTTGGGGCAAAGAGTAGTTGAGTGTTGGAGTAAGCAAATAACGAGAACGACGAGCTTGGACGTTGCGGAACAGCGCTCTCAGCGTAACTTAGCACCGAAACCATTAACATACGCCGCTAAACCAAATAGTAATTTGGAAAAAGTAGAGGTGTTAAAATGAGAAAAATGAAAATTGGTAGGCCGGTTTTAAATTTCTGTGCAAATTTAGGGGGCACTTAGGCCATTCTGCCAAAATAAAAAGACTTAACCAGGAGGTTCATTGCAAAAGTAATTGGGTTGGTCTTGGCTAAGCTTAACTTATTAGTGTAGCAAAACAATATTAACCTTAGCTTTGCTCAACGTTCAAGCCTAGATAAAGTAGGTATCAACAACAACAACCCAGTAAAATTTCACTAATGGGTCTGGGGAGGGTAGTGTGTACGCAGACCTTACCCCTACCCCGAAGGAGTAGAGAGGCTGTTTCCGAAAGACCCTCGGCTCAAAAAAATAAAAAGACAAAATGACAAAAAGGAGACAATATTAGTATCACAACAACAATCATAGGATAAATAGGAACACCATGAAATCCAGAAGAAAGATGCAAAGCAAAGGGATACAATATTAGTAAATATTAGTATCACCACAACAATCATACAGAAAAATAGGAACACCATGAAATCTAGAAGAAAGATGCAAAGCAAAAGCGATAGCTAGTAAATAGGACATGCACTGAAAAGCGAAATAGTAAGCCACAACATTGCCACTAGCTATCTTAGACAAAAACCCTACATGGCTAGTCCCACAATGGTACGAAGTAAGGCACGACTCAACTACCTCCTAACCTACAACCCTAATACTCGACCTCCACATCTTCCTATCAAGTGTCATGTCCTCGGAAATCTGGAGCCTCGCCACATCCTGCCTGATCACCTCTCCCCAATACTTCTTAGGCCGCCCTCTACCTCTTCTCGTGCCATCCACAACCAGCTGCTCACACCTCCGTACCGGAGCATCTGGGCTTCTCCTCTGAATATGTCCAAACCATCTAACCCTCGCTTCCCGCATATTGTCATCAATGGGAGCCACATGCACCTTCTCCCGGATATCATCATTCCTAATCTTATCTATCCTAGTGTGCCCGCACATCCACCGCAACATCCTCATTTCTGCTACTTTCATCTTCTGGATATGTGAGTTCTTAACGGGCCAACACTCAGCCCCATACATCATGGCCGGTCTAACCACCGCTTTATAAAACTTACCTTTGAGTATCGGTGGCACTCTCTTGTCACACAGGACTCCAGATGCTAACCTCCACTCCATCCATCCTACCCCAATACGGTGTGTGACATCCTCGTCGATCTCCCATCCCCCTAGATAACCGAACCAAGGTACTTGAAGTTGCCTCTACTCGGGATGACCTACGAATCAAGCCTCACATCCACGCCTTCTTCCCCTGGCTCAGCGTTGAACTTACACTCCAAGTATTCCGTCTTCGTCCTACTCAGCTTGAAACCCTTAGACTCAAGAGCCTGTCTCCAAACCTCCAGCCTCTCGTTAACACCGGCTCGCGACTCATCAATCAGAACTATGTCATCGCCGAATAGCGTGCACCATGGCACATCCCCTTGAATATGGTGTGTTAACGCATCCATTACCAGGGCGAATAAGAACGGACTGAGTGCAGAACCTTGGTGTAACCCCATTACAACCGGAAAATGCTCAGAGTCGCCTCCTACTGTCCTAACCCGAGTCTTAGCCCCATCATACATATCCTTAATCGCCATAATGTAGGGAACTGACACACCTTTTGCCTCCAGGCATCTCCAGAGAATTTCTCTAGGAACATTGTCATACGCTTTCTCTAGGTCAATAAACACCATGTGCAGATCCTTTTTCCTCTCTGTGTATAGTTCCACCAACCTTCTAACAAGGTGTATAGCTTCTATAGTCGAACGACCCGACATAAACCCAAACTGGTTGTCGGATACATACACTGTCATCCTCACCCTCGCTTCAACCACCCTCTCCCATACTTTCATGGTATGACTTAGTAATTTGATACCCCTATAATTGTTACAACTCTGGATATCACCTTTGTTCTTATACAATGGAACCACCGTACTTCACCTCCACTCATCCGGCATCCTCTTCCTCTTAAAAATAACATTAAACAACCTAGTCAACCACTCCAAACCTGCTCTCCCCACACACTTCCAAAATTCCACCGAAATCTCGTCTGGCCCGGTCGCTCTGCCCCTACTCATCTTACGCATAGCTCCCACGACTTCCTCAACCTCGATACGCCTGCAGTACCCAAAGTCACGGTGACTCTCGGAATGCTCCAATTCGCCTAGCACAATATCCCGATCCCCTTCTTCATTCAGAAGTTTATGAAAGTAAGTCTGCCATCTCCTCTTAATCTGGGCATCTTCCATCAATACTCTACCATCTTCGTCCTTGATGCATCTCACTTGGTCCAAATCCCGAGCCTTCCTCTCTCTCAACTTGGCCAGCCGGAATAACTTCTTCTCCCCACCTTTTTTTCCCAATTCCTCGTACATACGACCATAAGCCGCAGTCTTAGCCTCTGTGACCGCCAACTTAGCCTCCTTCCTAGCTGCCTTATACTTTTCCATGCACACTCGCCTCTCCTCCTCACCTATGCTCCCCACTAACTTCAGGTACGCTGCCTTCTTTGCTTCCACTTTACCTTGGACCACTTCATTCCACCACCAGTCTCCTTTGTGCCCACCAGATACGCCCGTCGAGACCCCTAACACCTCTCTCGCAGCCTTCCTAATATAGTCTGTTGTCGTTGACCACATAGTGCTCGCGTCACCACTACTCTTCCAAGCTCCCATAGCCGACAACCGCCCCTCCAACGCTTGGGCTTTATCCTTAGTTAAGGCTCCCCACCTGATTCTCGGTCTTCCTCGAGTAGACATTTTCCTCCTCTTTAACATAATACCAACGTTCATTACCAAGAGCCTATATTGCGTCGCGAGTATCTCACCTGGAATCACCTTGCAATCCTTGCACAACCCTCTGTCACACCTCCTGAGGAGGAGATAGTCAATCTGGGCTATCATAAAAATTAGGTATCGAACATCATAAAAATCTTCGTGGCTATTCTTTCATTTGGTTAAGGATAATTACATATTGAACATGAATTGGTTAAGGAAATTATCCTTGTGTATTTCATTTGGTTAAGGATAATTACATATTTCATATACACAAGCATTGTTGTACTTTCCTCTATTAATTAATTAATTACATATCAATTTATAAAAGTCATTACAAATATGGTGCTATTTAGAGCACTTAAATTTTCAAGTTGGCAATTCTATCATATATTTTAGGTGTCAAATATGCAGATTTTCTAATAAATGAAGGTCTCAAATATAATAACGATTTGCTAATTTGAGAAAATGCGCTTAACGAAATTAAACTTTTTTCTCCTAACAGATTCAAACCATGTAGCTTAAGAAAGTTTTTAAATAATTTATTCAATTATTTTTAACGTACCAAAAAAAATAAGTATCTACATCACAAACAGTCAATAAAAAAGAAGTAGAAAAAATACAATGTTTGAAACCCCAAACAGTAAACAAATAGAGGAAAGTACAACAATGCTTGAGTATATGAAATAATTATGGATCATTTGGTCATGAGATGAAGGTTTGAATATGTTGGTGGAGAACTTGACGGACTAGGAGTCTATAGCCTTTCTCTGTAAGGTGGAAACCGTCCCAAAAAACGTAGTCATAATCATTTGAACAAGCGATTGGACAGTAATCTAGCAAATCTAGTTTCCCAGCAAGAGCACAACACCCATTTTCTGCAATCTTGTAACCTGCCACGGCAAATCAAATAAAATGAAATTAAACTTTGTGTAACGATTAGCTACTAGGATTGATAGTTCACAAAAATTCCTGTCAAGTAGTAGCTGGCTATAGAAGAGTAGAGGTAGTTTAGTATTTAAGATTAACAAATTAAATGGGTGCCATAGTACTTACCATATTTTGTAGGGTTGTTGATTAGATCAAGGATGAAATTTGTACAAGTCAATGTAGACCATTTTAGCGTCAGGAAATGTGTTAACAACAGAGTTTATCTCCGTAGAGAGCTTGTTGTTGAACGAGTATGCTTTGCGATTAAGAGAATCCACACATTTCCTTTGAACTCCTCCTTGTGTAAAATGGCAAGCATCCAATTGGTGCTACACCAAATACACCACCCCAACTTGTACACGCCCTTTCAAAAAGAAAAATTCAAATAGCAAAGATATATTAAACAGTTACATTTTAGTGGATTCAACTAGATAAAACATGACGCTGGATTAAATTGAATGTCAATCTGGCCGGTGATTACTATAAAAAGTCTGTTTCTTAGAATTTCTAAAGCTCTAACTTCTCCAACAACTCTAACTGTTTTGGAATTGATAAAACTGGCTGCATTTTCATCAATCAGGGAAAAAGATCAATAAAACTATAGAAAAAGACAACCCCTCACATTTATTCTTTGAAGAAAAAGGAAAAGGAAAATATACCAAGAAAGCGTTTGTTTGTGGATCATATGCTGAAGCAAAGCAAACTCCAGTTATGAGATCCTTAATTAGCTTGCAGTCTTGGATCAAGATATGGAAGCTGCGGCTCAACAGATCTCGGGGCCTAAGGCGAAACCATATTCGGAGGCCCTTAATCCCAGTATAATCCCACTAGTGGGGTCTGGGAAGGGTAGTTTGTACGCAGACCTTACTCCTACCCTAGAGTAGAGAGGCTGTTTCTGATAGACCTCCGGCTCCCTCCCTCCAAGAACTCCCCACCTTGCTCTTGGGGTGACTCGAACTCACAACATCTTGGTTGGAAATTGGCGGTGCTCACCTCTAGAGCAACCCACTCTTGTCAAATATACTAATTAATGAGGGAAGAAAATTATCATAATTTATAAATTTATTGTATAAAATAATCTCAATCGAGTAATAAAAAATATACTGTAACACTTTTTTATTCTAATTAATTATATAAATTATATAATATATAATAGTAACAATAATAATAAGAATTTAAAATATATAAATTTGGAGGCAATGACCTCACTACCCAAAGCCTTAGAGTCGCCCCTGTATGCAGGAGCTCCTTTATTCCAAGTTCTTCCACTATTATAACAAATATAAAGCTAGAAACTGTTACTTTTATAAAACTGAAACTCGTGATCTACCGTTTCGAAAAGAGGTGGCAAAATCAACTCATTTTTTAGCAACTACTCCAACCAACTCAAAGTATAATATTGGATCAAAATCATGTAAACCAGTGGGTCAAAATGCAACCCCAAATCAAGCATCCAAAAATCAAAATTTGAGATGGGGAGTTATGTAAGATTGGAAGAAGTTAAGGTGCTAATTTAAGAAAACTTATATATGAGTAGGTTTTACATTTTTTTTTTTAAATAAAAAAGAAAATTTAAAAAAAGGAGGGGGAGCTTAGGTCATGTTGGACGAGTTAAGCTTGTTATTTGATCCATCTTGACTCGTGTAACTTACTGACCCAAGCAAACTTTGAGCTAGTCATAGCATGGCCCGATTATTGAGTTACCCGTTTTAACACACTCAGTTTGACCCAATTCCCCTAATTGCCACATCTAAACTGAACTAACCCGTTTCGTGTAAATGACTTAGTTTAGATTTACTTTTCCATCACAAAATCTGCCATTGGGCTTTCCTCCCTCGAAATTCTTCCCATGTTGTAAGATGTTCTCTTTAGCTAGCGTGTGAAACCAGTTGTTGTTGCCTGTGTCAACTACGGTATCGCCGAACACAAAACGTTGTACGCTAGCTTCTGATCTGTTATAGCAATAACAATGGAGACTTAACAGCAGAAAAATACAAGAGAAGAACTTCATTTCCATTATTTCTCAAATTTTATTCATACCCACGAAATAAATACAACGGTAAGGTCCTTAAGGACAGCACGACATTTGTTTGTCAAAGTCAAAGGTATCTTAATGGTTGAGAGTACGTGCATACAATAAAATCATTGCAGATTTATAAAGTTGGTAGCATTTGCCATTTGTCATATTTCAGGTTTCCATATTATCACATCGTGCACGTTACTACAATATTCTTTGCACTAACAGCATTGTATTATCCTGTCTAATTTGCTTTGCTTATTTCTTTAATAAAGAAATTGTTATTCTATGGTTAGCAGTTTACATCTTTCATGACTTGGACATGTTAGATACGAATCTCGAAGTTGTTGCCTGAACCTTAAAGATATCATATATATAGTTGAAATTTCAATCATTTCGGTATTATCATTTAGACACAATGATAATTGGCAGAAGTACATGCATTGGTTATATGTCATTCTTTTATATATGAGGATTTCCTAGCAATTATGAGTTGGCTCTTTACGAAATTTTGAGTGAAATAGACAGTAATTAATGGATAATGACTACTAATGATGAGCACGAAGAGTGACGTTTGAGCATTCCTGTATACTATACTACATTGAAATAATGACTAAATAGAGGACATGAACATGTGTGATGTGTCCCTAGTCCAGGCAATACATAATCTAGCACCAGAAAGCAGGGGAATTTTTTTTTTTTTGACAAGCTGCAGTCTTAAAGCCAGTTACATAATAACATAAGTTAGAACTACATACAGCGAGAAATGCGCTAGTAATACTGCACTTTACAACAATGATTCAGTAAACTTAGTTACACAAAGAGCACCCATTCAGGCGTGGCAGCTCCACGGTTAGAAGTAAACAAAAGACTGAGCTAAACCTACTAGTCACCACTAGCTACTTGTCATTTACTACTAAACAGACCGGTTGCGTGCATCTAACCTCTAGCTGCTCTAAGGAAGTTATCAAAAGGACTTGCAGGAGGTAGCCTAAGTGCTAACCATGGTTCCTTTGACAGCGGAGGTCCCCTAAAAGTTCCATCTTCTTCAAGTATCTGCAGCAAACACAAGTTGTGAATGATAAAACATGCCATATGGATATCAAATGCAAGTAGGCAACTTCTACACCAGGACATCTTTTTATTAATATTTCCAGTAAACATAAGTTTCGAAACTGATAAAAAATTATATGAGAACACATTTGTGCTCAAAGTTTCCAAGCATACACAAGTGTCACGGGATTCAAAAACATGAAGATTTAGTTAGAAGACGGTTAACGTAGTATCACCTTCGCGACTGCTGATGGCCCATTTGTTGGGAAGGCCGGATATGCCATGCCAGCTGCATTCGCACAGCGATTTTCATGAGCTAGCCAATTAGAGAGTTTCTTTCTTGTGTCAGTGCCAAGAGATTCACATTGACCAGCAATGGTATCATATGGAAGCGGTGAAGTTGAGACAGATGAACCAGCTACTTGACCAGCCACCTCGAGTGCCTGAAAACACAAAACCAACTCAAGGAACAACAAAAGAGATGCTGTTTGATTGACTGGTCCATTTGCTCTTAAACCCCCTAATAATCATTATGTTTGTGATCTGTCTGCTCTCATCATTTGGACTAACCAAAACTAAGTTTTATGCGTGTCCAGATTCAATTCTTTATACAACCTAACTAAATAATATTACGGCAAAACACCACGAGCAGTCATAAATAAAAGATTCCAATCAGGGAGCAGAACTTGTCCTTGTCAAACAATGGAAGAAGCGCATAACTGTTTTTATGTCTGAAACTGGGCAAGACCACCTAGCATAATATTAAGGAGCTGTAATCCATCTCTTTAACTCGACAGGAGATGCAAAATATCAAGCTAACTTTATGAACAATTTTCAAATGCAAGCCCGCTGGCAAATACAAGAACTAATGGCCCATACTGAGCAGATATTTAACTATTTTGTTTCAGCTTTAAACTCACATTTTCTCATTTCGTAGGATGTTGCACTAAATAAGAAGGATAATACGTCTATCATGTTAATATTTTTACTCCCACTAATTAACATTGCATTCTTCTTGTGCAATTTCTGACACAGACTTGACGTTCAATATAGGCTAGATATTGACCATTGGATCAAAATATGAATTGATAGACAAGTTTTCTAAATTTTATAGTGTGCGCACGCAGAGAGAGAGAGAGAGAGAGAGAGAGAGAGAGAGAACTACAAATGCAAAATACACTAAATTTTTTATTGCAATAAAGGTGAAATCCATTTGCAGAAAAGTGCATTTAGCATCACCTAAAATCAGAAGCAGGAGTATTTGACAGATACTGTTGCAGATAGCTAGCTACTTTAAGGGTGTTCGTCGGTCGGTACGGTATTTAGACATTTCGGTTCGGTATTTTCGGCATTCGGTTTCGTAAAATGCTATTTCAGTACCGTACCTAATTAAATTCGGTATGGTTTGGTTTTTCTCGTTTCGGTAACTTCGGTTTATTCGGTTTGAATACTAACTAGTGCATAGAGTCATAGACGGTAATATTCTTAATTAAAGTACTCAAAAATACAAAACTAAAAACGTTTGTTGACAAAAGTTTTGTCCAAAACCAGCAAATACCAACCTAGAGAGAGAAAACTTAGGAAATATCTTGTTACTTGCTTAGAGTTAATTAATGAACTTAGAGAATAAAGGAAAGTAAAATTTTAGATTTCTTATATTTATGTAATAATTAATAAAATGTATATTGTGTAATATAATATATATTTCGGTACGGTATCGGTATTTCGGTATTTTATTTTAAAATACCAAATATCATACCTAATACCAATTTATTTTAAAACTTAAACCAAATACCATACCGAATACCAAAATTTTCGGTTTCGGTCCGGTAATTCGGTATTTACCAAATTATGCACAGCCCTAAGCTACTTCATTATGTAATTTTTTTATTAAAGACATTTTCCTTTTTAAAAAAAAAATAGTTTACTTATGTAATAATTAATAAAAATGTGTATTGTGTAATATAATATATATTTCGGTACGGTATCGGTATTTCGGTATTTTATTTTAAAATACCAAATATCATATCTAATACCAATTTTTTTTAAAACTTAAACCAAATACCATACCGAATACCAAAATTTTCGGTTTCGGTGCGGTAATTCGGTATTTACCAAATTATGCACAGCCCTAAGCTACTTCATTATGTAATTTTTTTATTAAAGACATTTTCCTTTTTTTTTAAAAAAATAGTTTACTTTAATTTACTATTATGGAGATCACCTGTGAGAAACAGCCAAATTAACTATTAGTCACACCTCCCTAACATTGTAATTCTTTTAATGAAGACTTTCCTTTTCTTTGAAAGAGTTTACACTCTCATTTACAAAATGGAGATAGTCTATCAGAAACAGGCAAATCAACTATTAGTCACACCTCCCTAATCTTGTTTATAATTAATAATTTTTTCCTTTTGGCTAGACTATATTCTACTTCGACAAGCAAGCTCATCCATAGGAGTACACAAAGGCAAATAGACAGATGCATGTTTGAGGACAAAGATAAGGGGTTGAGGGAATATTACCGATTCAAGAAGCTGTCCAATGCTCACAACATGAGTCATTGAAGGGGACGGAGACATAGGAATTTTGGGAATGAATCTGGCGATGTCAGCAATTGAGGATTCACTTACTTTGTCATCCTCTACAAATGAATTTGGAGAAAAATCCTGCAGTAAAACGCGACAAACATAAAAATGGTTGTGATTCAGGGAGATGAGAGCATATATTAACAATAAGAAAAGTGGCAGCAGACACTGCCACTAAAAACTAGAGAATAATATGGAGAGATTCATGTAGCAACAAGTATCACGATGAATGCTAATCCACCACCGTTGTCACATCACAAAGAAACATGTGAATGCTTGATGAGCATACCCCATCAAATGAAGGTGAATCTCTGGAGTGTGATCCTATTTGGACATGATCCATGTCAACCATTGATTGCAGACAAAATATGAAAGTATCATCAGGAGTGAAATCCTCTGATAGCTGCTTGAATATGTCATCTGCCTCAACCTAAGGCACACCACAAGAGAATAAGTAAGGACCTAAATAAATCCATTTCGCAATTTCTTTCCTTTTTAGGACTGGGGAGAGGAGGTTAGTTGAAATATTTTTTAGTAGTATGCATAATATTTTTAAGACAGCTAGTACCTCTGCAATGCTAGACAAGCTTTTAACTAAGGTATCCTTTATTATCTCGTGGCACTCATGAATTTTGCTCCGCAATTCTGATAATGATAATACAGCTGCTTCATTATCAGCTGCAGAACAATATGCACCCACATCTGCCTGAGGCTTCAGGTATACTTGATAATCATCATTGATACCCAGAAAAGGATCAACCTGAACATGAAGGGAATTAGCAGCAATTAATACGTACAATATGCTAAAGCTACAACAAACTTGTTAAGCAACATGTTAATAGAGATGAAACATCCTTTTCTGTAACTTGTTCCACAACAGAAGAGAGTTTCTTCTACTTCAATGTTGTTGCAATCATAACTTGTTCAACAACAGAAAAACAGTTTCTTCTATTTCCATAGAGTTGCAATCATAACTTGTCCAACACAGAAAAATAGTTTATTCTATTTGCATAATGTTGTGAATATCCTACCTGTTATGAGTCTTATAATGAAAAGGCAAGATAAGACCCCTTGTTTGCATTACTTTTTCCAAGTAACAGAAAATGTAGATGTGACTTTGAGAATGAAGCTTATGAAAAGTTTATCATAAAGATTACTCACACCACAACCCCGTAATGATTCGAGCAAAACATTCAGGTCAGTTATCTGATAAATCTTCGCTGTAAATGCTAACATTGCAGCTGATAACACAAGAAGCGAACGTTGGTATGCTGGAGGCAGCGACCCTGAAAGAAGATATTCACAAGGTAATTTTACCAGACAATAATGAGTTCGTTACTAGTTGGAAAACTACAGTGCAGTTCCTCACCATTATTAGGGTCCACGGATAACTTCATAAGTAATAGGGGAAGCTGACAAAAGCAGACCATTAAGTTATTGTGGGTTTTCTGCAACAATAGAAGATTAAGAATCATGAGCATAGTTTAGAAAGGAAGATGCTTAGAGAAAGCAAATGGCTGTTTGGGGGTCTACAAAATGCAACGTGTATCCACCCAAACTAACATGCATAATAAATGAGTTATTATAATCTGAATGCGCACCCTAACACGTGATGAAATAAGCGTTAAGCAGAATGACTGAGCTATAGCTTCAATATTTGCAGGTAAATTATCTGGCATGTTGGCTTGCGTCCAGAGGGCTGACAGCAACTGGACAATTTGATCCTTGTTTAACTTCAGAATGTATGGTTCCTGTGTTAACCAGTAAAAAGCAAGGTTCAGTTGGGCCAAAAATTAGCGGGAATGAAAAAAAAACTACAATACAAATGTGATATCACTAAAGTACTTACACCCTCATTCAAGCTACCAACTGATATAGCTGTGCAATCAATCATAGAACTAATATTTTGAAATTTTGGAGAATTCTTAAGGACCCAACCCTTATTCAGTTCTTCATCAACAATGTCTCTCTCCTTCAAATCATCATGACTACCAGACCCATCCTTCAACTTAATTGAATCCTTTTCCTTTCGAAGCTTCTCAAGTAGAGCGGTAATTGACACAAACGTAGATGTGCCATTGGCATTCCATTTCCTTGTATGGTTGGCTATGTCATGTCTAATATGGTTCGAACTTGGAATTAGGAGAACAGAAAAGATGTGGTGTCCTCCAATACGAATTTCGACATCCGGATGCAATGTCACTTTCAGTAGCTGAACAAATAGCTCTTCAGGGAACACCTAAAAGAATTAAAAGATAGTTAAATACAAAATAAACCCAGTTTCAAAAGCAAATGATATAGAAGATGAACACATACTTCAATTCATCAACGGGAATTTTCTTTCCCATTGCATTTTCAAGCTTTTCCAACATCACGTATTAGTTTTCATTAAAAGATAAGAAAATGTGCAATTAAAGCTCAAGTGGAGGAAACATATTTTCGTGTACACATACTAGCCAGCCATCTAAGAGGACCCAAAACATCTGATGACAAAAGCTAGCGATTTCTTACCTGCTGGCATCGTGAAACGACAGATGCTAATGAGATCATATGAGCAAGAATGATCAAGGACCCCATTGTAGCCCTGGCAACCACTTTAAGAGATGGCAACTTCTCCAGCATCATTGCCATCATATCAAACAGTGGTCGTGCATCAACAATCTAAGAGGGAAAAAATCTGTTAATATCAAGAAATACAAATGCCTATCATATCCTTCATTCATTAACATAAATTACCCCTTTTGCAGTTTCTAGGAAGCATTCTTCAATGGATGTCTGAAGTGCAAGATTGAAGTTTAGCTCTTGCTCTTGAACCGATTCAACAGTTGCTTGAAGGCTTTTACGCAAGTGTCTGCACAAGTCACTGACAAACCGTACATCTGAGAGCCTAGCTCTTAATCTGATGAGTCGAGCCAAAGCAGTAGCAGTTTGGATGACATAAGACATCGTTTGAGGATCATGTGCCACATTTTTGTGGTCTAAATGCCGAATTACACCAGTTAATATCAGTTGTTGATTCCCTGAGAAGAACCACAAGCATTAAGAAAACATTTAGATGCTATCAAGTCAATTCCAATATTTGCGCCATCAATGTCCAGTAGAATTATTATGACTACAAGAAATTTAATGTCATGGCAAAGCATTTCATGATGACATAACAGATACCAGACCTATGACCCACCAGTTTTAGCAATATACTAAATATACAGTCCTTTTGTTATTCACCTTCTTTTCAAGACACAGTAAGGAAAATACAGGTTGCAGAGAAGATGTAGCAACTTTTGTTAGCAGGAATGCAGTGTGGAAACCATCAAAGAAATAACATCTTTACAGTGACATGACATATGGTTATACAAGTATAGATTGATGGGCAAATTCCGACTATCAAGAATCTTAATCATGAGGACAAAGAAAAAGGAAAAGTTGTAAAACGCAGGCACGTCGAAACTGGGAGCACTAGGGATAATGACAGCAGGTTCAAGACGCAGTGTATTGGTGGATTACCTGAACTTTCCACAAGGTAGATCATATCAGAAAGAGCCATCACAGCCAACCCATGTGGGGAAGCCCAGTGCCTCCCATGGTCAAAATGGACAAACATTGGATCTAACACCCGGCGCATTGTACTGCTTTCTTTGGCCAAATCAGCCATCTTTTCCAGACATATTTGAGCCCACACTTTTGGTGTTTCAATTTCTTCTCTGTAGATAAAAATCTGAGTTAGAAAGAAAAAGAAAGGAAAGCAGATAAATTGATTAAAAACAAATATCAACTCATTGGCGGCAGTTGCAGTTATCTGGCAAGGAAGACAACTTTTGCTGGATTTAACGGCGCCAACCTTGTTAATAAAGACGGATCTTTCTTATCAGGCCGGGGTCTAATTATGTGGCAAGGACCATATTCAGTACCAACAGCTCTTCCTTCAGATCTAACTACTTCATCCACCCAATTGTGGTGTGCCTCCCCTCTTTCAAAGTCTTCATTATGGATTTCAGGCTCATAGTTATCCAGAGTAACATGAACAATCTGCACAAGTTGATAAAGAACTTCAATGACGTCTAGTAACTGTCAATTGTTAACAAACCATAATTAGAAGAAAACATCCATAACTAAGATATTTCCAAGTCAGCGAATCTAGAATTACCAACTGGAATGAGAAAACAAGACAACTTTCCTTGAGCTATAAATGAGCCAACCCTAGCTGATTTCTAGAGGTTCGAACTTGGTTTGGCTAATGCTACAAGTACAAGCACAGAAAAGCCTGGCACAACTAGCATATGAGCCAAGGAGCTTAACTCGAGTAAATCTGTTGAAGCTCATGCTCAAGCTAAACTCTGCGTGTTTAGACAAATGAGCCGAGCTCAGCTCGAGTTCGAGTTTATTTTTTGATAACCCGGTGCCGAGTTCGAGTTTTATTAATGAAGCTAGTCATCCGTTAGTTTGTTTAAACTTCAATTTCTTAAGTTTTTTCTTCATTTTTTTTTTTGGAATAAAATGGCATTCATAAGGTAAATAGAAATAATCATTTTCCTATGTGGACCTTTCGTATTCACCAAAGGAAAATAGGAAAGGGGCACGAGCTGAACTGATCTACCGAGCTCAGCTCATTTCATAGAGCTATACAATAAGCACGAGTTTGTTTTGTTCAATAAGTACACAGATCAGCTTCGAGCTTATACAGGCTTAGTTGAGTTCGTTATATCATTTCATTTACTGGTCCAATATTTCACTTGAAAGTCGATGGCCATGAAGAACTTATGTCAGATCAGCTTGAAAGACAAACGAGAACGGATAGGGAGGACTCGCTAGGACCCCATCCAAGGTGGGGGGAAAGATTTACAATGTTATCCACAACATATCAGTCTATCATAGGAACTTAGTAGCAAATCACTGTGAGAGTCATGAAATATGTCTGGCAAATGAAGAATCCATAACCATTTCAAAATTATCAAGAGGGAAGCACTAACTTAATTATAAGGAACTAGAACATGTTGTATGAGAGAGAGAGAGAGAGAGAGAGAGAGAGAGAGAGAGCTCTTAACCTCATCAAAATCAGCAAATATATGAGAGAACTCCGCCATGAACCAAACCTGCAAAGGTGGAATCAACTGCTCAGATGGAATCAACTGCTCAGATCCAACTAAACATTCAGCAAACTTGTATGAGGTATAATGTCGCCAAATCATTCTAAAAAAAAAACGTTCTCAAAAGAGGCAAAATGTTGCCAAAATAACAAACCCATTGTTAAAACAATGTTTTCAACTCCAACCATAAAAAGTAACTCCAAAATACCATGGCACTGCAAACTTGATGCCCTCAAGCTGCACTTCTGATGTTCTTCACCAGTCTCCCTTGCCAATGAACATACTTTGGGAACCAAAGTTTCTATGTTATACGTGTATGTTCCATCTACCTGCTTCCAGAAGAAGATGGTAAGTAATTTTACACATCAAAAAACCTAACGGCAATCTTCTTTCGGTGTAGAATGACTCCGGGTATACTATAATTAGGAAGCAGTAATACTACATAAAAGATTCTTGGGGAAAAAAGATTCTACAAACAAGTTGATCTAAAATGGACAAGATACAAATCTTAGATAACAAATACAATATGGTTAGAAGTGACTCTTCACACAGGAAAATTAAAGTAGGACACTCATCTAGACAACCAAGACAAACCCAAACATATTGTTATATGCTTTAGCTTCAATAACACAAGTTTTCACTACTAAAATAACAAAGTTTAGCAGTAGTGCTTCATATCGAGGTGAATCAAACAGGACAAATAAACTATCAATCCATAAAATGACTATAACTAGACTATGAAAATACCAAGTACCGCTTTTGGAGCTAGTAGAAGCTTTTAAAGTGAATTAAATCGTGCAACACTTCTTTCATCAACCAGGACACCGCAGTGGGAAGAATACCCAATTAGACATGTTCAAGAACGTTTCTTTTACATCTCATTGAATTGTATAAGGTATTTATGTTAATCAACTACTCATTACATCTGCAGATTGCAACCCCAACAGAGAAATTGACATTAGACATAGCTGCATTCATCAATATTTTCATTAATCACCTGACTGTAAATAAATCTGGTCAGAGTCTGGCAACCAATAATCCTGATAGCATCTCTCTTAGAGTCATCCAGCAGTTCAACAACCATGTCTAAAAGGCTAGCAGCAAAACATGCCCTGCAGATACAAATATTGGTAGTATATTACATCCCTAGAAGATAAAATGGAAGCTTACTCCAACTTGACTTCATTTCACAAAATATGATGATCTCACAAACCAAGAGAATCTCAACCATTACATAATAGAATCACTCTACCAGTTAGTTTATCAACTATCATACAGACTTAACGACAGGCTAGCCTATTGATGGTTGGAATTAATATGCAACTAGTTAGATGGTAAGTATTATGTGAACCTGTGATTATTGATAAAATGCAACATCTCGGCGGTAAGGAAGCTCAATTAATGATAACTAATATCAGATTAGAAATTGTAGCACACCTTATCTGCTCTTTTAAGTTATTTATTCTGAAGGTAAGTTGCTACACCTTAACTGAAAAAGTGCATCAAGAAATTAAAGAGCGATAGTGGGAAATCATGGCTAAAACGTAGTAAGGTTGGATAAAGAAGAAAGGGTTAAATTTCACTCTAGCATATTCGGGATAGTAATACAAGAGAATATTTTGGGATTTAAACTCTTATAATTCATCAAGGTTTTTATATATATGCACAATAATAACTCACATTTGTTCTTTGCACATGCAGAGCAACTTATTGTACACCTCAGCAATAACATTGATAAATTTAATGTGCTCACTTCGCAGTTCTTTGTGGCATCTTTCTTCAAGATACTTTGCAATCTGAACAAGGAAAACCACAACATCTTTAAAGGAGGCAATATTTTTCATATATTTAAGCATCATTTTTTCCATGCTATATGTAAAGTTTAAATTCACAAGCAGAGAGAAAGTCAATACCTTTGGGATTCTGAAAGGATTTTTTGCTGCATATTCGCATAATTTCACTATTTTCCTATCATTAGGCGAACCATCCTGCATTCACAAGATGCAGAGTAATGTACTGTTGGCTATCACAAGTACAAAAAATCCTCATTTAATAATTCAGTGCTAAGACAAGAGGGGTTGCTCTTATGGTAAGCAACCTCCACTTCCAACCAAGAGGTTGTGAGTTCGAGTCACCCCAAGAGCAAGGTGGGGAGTTCTTGGAGGGAAGGATGCCGAGGGTCTATTGAAAACAGCCTGTCGACCTCATGGTAGGGGTAAGGTCTGCGTACACACTACCCTACCCAGACCCCACTAGTGGGATTATACTGGGTTGTTGTTGTTGTTGTTGCACTTAAGCAAGCCACCACTCAGGATATTTTTGGACTTGGGTCCATCTGCTCTTCTCAAGCATAACAAAGCAGTCTAGGTACAAAACTAATATTGGAAGACGGCATCAGACATTGGAACACAAATGTCTAATAGTCGTTCAGAGGATCAGTGTTTGACTTCTACTCCTATGAAGGAGTAAACTCCATGTGATATAACCATGAAAACTCAATTTTCCAAGTCACCTGCTTCCACTTTTAGAATGCAAGCAATTGGACAGATAGATGAAAACACAACTAAAAGAAATAAAGACCCTAGTTAGACCTCAAGAAAACTAAATTGAATGTACTTACTGGGGTTTTAGGGAAGATTTCAGCTAGCAATTTCTTATAACGCTTCACGAGTTGTCGAGATCGAGACCTCATAGCAGGACAGCAGATGCACATGTTCCCACATGCTGGGAATAATTTCCGTGAAATAAACCCCATTTTCCTTCAAGTTTCAGAAAAAACAAGTAAATTTTCTCAGTGATACAGGAAGAACAACAGAACCCAACATACCCAAGATTAGCAACATACATAGAACAACTTAAAACTCAAGCCAAAACCAAAATGCAGTTAAGAAAAATCATCCAACCAACCAGAAAGGGCAATAAAAGTTCAGAGGTTAAAAGGGTGAAAACCAAGATCATTAATTACAAAACAGAGAAGAGGTAATCATGTATACATAAACAAGAATTGAAAGCCCACAATGATACCAAAAGAATGCAAAGAAAACAAAAAACCAACAGGCTAGGCTAATGATCAACAACCTCAAGAATGTGCACAAAAATTTTCCAAGAAAAATAACACCAAGAGTTAAAAATAAGCAGTAACCTAAGAAGAGAGAAAATTTCAACTTCATTAACCCAGGAAAGGGCCATATCAAGAATTACAAGGAAGAATACACAACACAATATTACTAAACAAGTAAGATTAACATACCTTCAACTACAGAAGGAGATCTGGGGAGTGAAGAAACTCAAACTCCAATTAAGGTTTCAACTTTGAGAGGAGCTAATGAGGAGTGAAGAAAGAAAGAAAGAATCAAATGTTGGAAAAAGCAAGAAAAGAGACAATAAAAAAAGTGAGCGCGTGGATTTTAAGGAATAAATCTTTAAACGAGGAAACAATAGCATGGGCTTGCTGTTGGGGGGGGGAGGGATTAATGGGGTGGGTGGGTTCAAGAATCCAAGACCAGTACTAGAAGAGTAGGCACAGAAGAGATCACGTGATTGTCAGGTCACTTAAAAGAGACTTGCTTTTGTCTTTTGTCTGTCACCTCTTTGAACAAAGGTCCTTAAATACTTTATTTTTCCCTACCAAAAAAAAGTACTTTATTTTTTATTTTCGTCCTTCTGTTTTTAATTTTCTTTGGAATAATTTTCCACTTTTAGTTTTTTTTTTTCTTTCTATGGTCTTATATTAATAGCCTATTTGGCCAAGTCGGAAAAATCAGCTTATTTTGAAAAGTATTTTTTTCAAAAATACTTATGAAAAAAGTACTTTTGAAGAGAAGCAGTTTGTGTTTGGCTAATGAAAAGCACTTTTGAGCAATAATTTGTGTTTAGCCAAATTTTTCAAAAAGTGCTTTTAAGTATCAAATTACGAATAAGGACATGAATAGATTTACTTAATAGTTAATATTATAAGTAAATAAATAATCTTAAAAATTTATTATTACAGGCAATAATGAAATTTTTTTTTATTTAAATAAAATATAAAAATAAAATTTAAAAGTACTTAATTCTTTTAATATAAGTTAAATGTATTAAAATCATTCAACAAATATAAAAGCATTCACCCCTAAAGTCACTATATATTAGAAAGTTATCCTAAAAATAATAAAAAAATATTTATACATTAATATCCTAAGTATTATGTTTAACGGTTATTTTGATATATATTATATGTTATTAAGGGTATTTTTGGTAAGAAGAAAAGTCAAAACTGCTTTTGCTTCTACTTTTGAGAAGAAGCTATTTTTTTCTGTTTCTCATAAATTGTTTCTGCTTCTTTCCAAAAGCACGTTTTCCCCCAAAAAAAAACTTGAAGAAACACCTCTAAGTTAGAAAAAAAATTACCTTTGAGAAAAAAAATATTTTTGGCCTCTCCCCAAACAGACTATGAGTCTATCTTTTGTGGGGGAGAAGTTTGAAGAAAAGGTGTTCTGATGCATATGATTTCTCTTTTCTTGGTCTACAAATTTTTGAATTGAAATATCAGCAAGCACTTTTTAACTTTTCAGAGATTTGAGTGGAAAAAGATATTTGGTTGAAATATGAAATATCTAATCAATTGTTTCTTATTGGCAAAAAACAATTAAGGTGAAGTAGTGTTACTTTAGTAAAAGCTTTTGTATCCTAAGATGGCTACTTAAACTCCAACATTGACAATGTACTTTATGTTTTATATCGAGCTTAAAGTTCTGTCACGATTATGGGAAAGAAAAAAGTGTCAAAATTTAGCATTATCATGTTCTCTACTATATGGTCGCATTTTAAAAGCCTATATTTGCATTTCAACTGCTAAATAATTCCTCACTAAAAAGTTATTCAATACATTGAGTCATTTGTCAATTATAAAAAGATTATGTTTAATAGCATTTCTTACCAATTTATGACTTTACTTTTGACCAGAAAAGTAAGTTGGAAAATACCAATATAAAAACTCTTCATCATTTTTTATTTAATACTTTTTTTTTACATGAAAAACTCTTTAATTTACTCTCTCACTTTTGGAAGAATATCGTATCGAAAAGGACAAATTCCTACTCAACGGGAGAATATAACTTTAGTTATATTATTTTAACGTCAAACTAAATATCTTTAAATGATTATACTGACTATATTAATTGCACCAACTGTAATCTATGCCCTTTAATGTAACTTTGACACTGTACCCTTGGTTTAGTGGCTACCTAGCCAATCATTCAAGAAATGGAGAATGTGTACCGTATAAAGATTACTTAATAATGGAGTATTTCTTATCCAGATTAAGTAAATAAATACTTGTTGGTACAATGAAGAAGTAGTGATATGTTACACTGAGCAGGTGGGCGAAAAGTCATATACATTGGACCAACTGATTGAGTAAAATATAAACCTTCACCTCAATCTTGAAATTGAGAGCTTATATATTACAAGGACATTTATAATTATGTCATGAAAATAATTATATTGTGCATGTCAATTTATTACTTCATTATAAAAGCTTATCTGTTTGATACTCTATTAAAGTTTATCTACAAGCAGCTGATGCAGGCAAGCTGCAAGCAACTCAAATGAAATAATTTGCAGCAACTTCTTATTAAACAGCCAGATTGCAAGCAGCTCATGCAGACAGCTTACAAACAGCTCAAGAAAAGCCTTGCAGTTGCTTCCTGAAAAGCCTTGCAGTTGCTTCCTGAAAAGCCTCGCAGCTGCTTCCTTTCTTCTATAAATAGAGGAATTTTCAGTTCATTATGTATATCAGTTTGAAATTGAATAATATATCAGTTTCTCTTTATACTTGTCTTTATTTTATAACACGTTATCAGTACGAGACTCTGACATTTTGAGCAATTACTTCGAATTTAATTTCTATTTCAATATTCATCTCCGATGTAAGGCGACACTCTTATGTCCGTGCTTAGATCTTGTTCATTCCGAACACCATAAAACAGATTATATCCTTGAGGTGATGAGGTTTTTTTTTCTTAACGGTAATGATATAGATATCACTTACGTCTGGAGTGGCCAACTTTGTATAAAGTAATTTGAGTCTTTTGCTTATATTTGGTTTAATATCCTTATCATCAATTGCTTGGTTATGTGCTACGTATACAGTACCTATTTTTATTTTTATTTTCATCCTAATTATCTTAATAAATGATTACAAAGTGGATAACGTTGTTAGATTCACTTTAACTCCAGCAGAGTTTGCAAGAAATATACAACCATCAGAAGTGATTGTGTTTCGTATATCTTACTGTAACTAAATTTTGTTAACCACCAAAAGTGGTATATGTCTATGACCACCAGAAGTGATAATTTAGACTTGCTATGGTTACAATGAATATCAGTTAGAGAAAATTTCTCTATATTACATACATACCTCGATTTGCTCCTGAAGTAGCAAATATATTAAAAGAGATCAAACGCCATCACAATTTAATGTGGTTATTGCATGTTCAGATAATTATGTTCCATCTCCTGAAGGAAGAGAACTTTTGATAATATTAATCCATTCCCTTAAGTGAATGTGACAATATTAATAAAGCTTGTAAATATGAACACGCTCTTAATGTAAGAAAATTACGATTCACCTCCAGAAGAGGTAATATGATCGAGAGAATATATACTCAATATTTCGTATTTTAAATTTGCTCCCGAAGCAGTAAAACAATTGAATTTTTCTCTTGAAGCAGGAAAATATTATGAAATTATGTCTTTCTGTGCTTAAATAAAATAATGAGCTAATCAAAGTTAAGCACATTTTTATTTTCTGGAGTGAATAAAGAAATATCACAGCTCACCTCCTGAAAAGCTAGAATAACAGAGGATATAAATATTATTTTTGTGGCATAAAGATCATTGTCGCACGTACCTATTATACGTAAAACATCTTGGATAATTTTATTAAGTGTCATTCTAAGGCAAAAACATTCTACAAGAATGCTTTCTACTACAACCACATTAATACATTATGGTTAGTTATTGAGTTCCCCGCAAGAAATAACAACTCGTGTATCTTTCCTTAAAGGATGCAATGACTATGTGGTTGCCGCATTGATACAAAATATTCAAATGTTAACGGTATTTCTCCTTGAAAGAGATATTTGTCACAAAGTTAATGGTAGAAATATTAAAATTCTTAATTTTCGTCATTTATAAATTTAGAATTGGCTTTATATTGTTCATTTGACTAAGATTTTCTCTCATGACACCAGAAGTGTCTGAGCAATATTTGGTAGTACAAAATTTATTAAAAGCTCCCGAAGAGCTAAATGTTTGTCTAGAAGACACATGACATAAGTAGTATCTAAATAATATTTGATTGTGGACAATAAATTAATGGCTCCCGAAGAGCTTATTTATCATTATTTTGGTCAAAACATATGTTATGATAAACACGAAGTTTACTAATACAAATGACAATCATATTGAGACTACACATTATTGAAAGATTGAAAATCTTCATGTTTTCACAATCATTTGGGGTAAATATATATATGAGAAGTTACCCGCCTTATTCTTCAATTTGTACTACATCACGTAGCAGTCACAGTAAACCAAAAAAAAGTTTTACTGAGGCAAAAATAGGTACAGTAAATCAGAAATTTACTGATACAACAGTAGCCACGGTAAATCAGAAGTTTACTGATATAAAAGTTTATGCCATAGTAAACCAGGAGTTTACTAAAAAATAGCACATGCCATAATAAACTAGAAGTTTTTATTTTTCATCCGGTTTAAATATGATGAGCTAATTGAGAATTCTGATAAGCATGTATTGAAGAACTAGAAGATTCTTCAAGAATTCTCTTATGTTGCTTGTTCTTATAATAAATTGATTATACCAGCTAAAGTTGGGATTAAAATCCCTGAATTCTGTAATATATAAAAGGTAAATATGGGTCCATTCATATATCATGTGAACCACTTATAGATGCATATATGAGATGGTTACATGCGTGTTTATTGTCAACCTGCAGTTTGGCATTTGAAATTGCTTTTCTCAATTAAGAGCATAATTTTCAGATTATGAAATCAAGATAGTTCATCTTGATGATGGTGGTTTATATCCAAGCTAGTTTAGCATTAAATATCTCCTATTAATGGCTAAACTATTGCTTATGAGAACAAAGCTCCATGTGTCGGTCTAAGATTTTCTAAATTGCATACAGCAACACTTGTATGCGTCAGACCAACAAAATATAATAAGTCATCCCCTCACAATTGGTTTAGGATCAGAAATCAATTATTTTTACTATCTAATAACTTTTGATGTGTGGTGTATGATTAATTTCTCTATCACAATGCACAAAGATAGGTTTCCCAAATAAGATTAGGTATATGTGTTAGTTTTTCTAACATTTGGGGGATGGGATAAAGAGCTGAAAAATATGTTATATGAATTGAATTATCGTTAATATGATCCCCATGACTTCGAAGATAATTCAAGTCAAATGCCAGAAGTATTTGCTGATCCAAAATTAAATATCATATTTCAGCTGCAAATGCTCTTATTAAAATTAAAGTTCATGAAGGATAAAGTTTATTGCACGCATGAAGCGTAGTAAACCGATCGATTCCAAAAGTAACAATCCTTGAAAAATGATAGGAGCAAATGATAAAAATGATCATAATGAGGAGGAAATGAGCTCTAGAAGAGCCCACGACATAACATTTCATGAAACTCCAGAAGAAATTCAGGTACCTGAAAATAAATAAAGTGATAAGGTCTCAACAAGTTATGTCGCTTAGGAACCGATACAAAATGATCGTCAACGATATATTTGATATAATATAGTTCACAATATTGTAAAAGATTGTGAGGATCGGACCTGTAGTCTAGACACCTGAAGATGTCATGCCATCTAAATGCAAGTCATAACCTATATGACTCATTTGATTAAGTCTATACGAAGATCCCTGAAGGATTTAAAATGTCTGAAGCATATAGTTCAAAGTATCGTGAAATGTACTAAATCAGATTACAAAGATCTTTGTATGGTTTAAATCAATATGGGCGCATGTGATATAATTGCCTTAGTGCATATTTGCTGAAAGAAGGTTACATAAATGATATTATTTGTCCATATATTTTTATAAAGAAAATGGTATCAAAATTTGTTATACTTGTTGTTTATGTTAATGGCATAAATCTTGTTGGAACTCCAGATGGGCTCTAAAAGGCAATTGAATATCTTAAGAAAGAATATGAGATGAAAGATCTTGGAAAGATAAAACTTTATCTTGGTCTGCAAATTGAACATTTAGCAGACGAGATCTTTATACATCAATCTGCCTATACAAAAAGGGTCTTGAAACGTTTTTATATGGACAAAGCGGACCCATTGAGTATACCAATTGTTGTTCGATCACTTGAAGTGAATAAGGACCCGTTCCTCCAGAAGAAGATGAGGAAGAATCTTTGGTCCTGAAACGCCCTATCTCAGTGCAATTGGTGTACTTATGTATCTTGCTAATGCTACAAGACCTGATATATCATTTTCTGTTAATTTACTAGCAAGATATAGCTCTTCTCATATACGGAGACATTGGAATGAGATTAAGCATATTTTGCGATATTTAAAGGGAACTCTTGATATGAGTTTGTTTTATGCTAACAAAGGTAGTGCAGATCTTGTTGATTATGCAGATGCAGGTTATTTATCTGATTCCCATAAAGCTCGATCTCAAATCGGGTACGTATTTATATGTGGAGGTACTGTCATATCAAGTCGCTCCACAAAGCAATCTATTCTTGCTACTTCTTCAAATCATGCCGAGATAATAGCTATTCACGAAGCAAGTAGGGAATGCGTATGGTTGTGTCACGACCCAAAATCTCAACCTGTCGTGATGGCACCTATCTCGATACTAGGCAAGCCGATAATCTCAATAAAACCCAAACTTCTCTTTAAGGTTGAAAACATAATATTTAAATAAAATACAAATACTCCCCAAAACCCGGTGTCACTGAGTACATGAGCATCTAATATTAATACAAGTCTGAAAAATATAGTCTATAATAGTCTGAGACTAAATACAGTGAACAAAGAGATAGAGAAGGAGAGACAAGGTCTACGGAACACGACAGCTACCTCAAAATCTCCTAAAAATCAACCGCGTAAAAGGATCAACACCCGCTATGTCTGGGAATACCTGGATCTGCACACGAAGTGCAGTGTGTAGTATGAGTACAACCAACTCAGCAAGTAACAATAATAAATAAGGAACTGAAGATAGAAACGAGCTACACAGTTATAGTTCATTTCCAGTAATCCCAGCAAAGAATAGACATGCTATCAAATCTGACAGTTTAATGTCAAATCAATTTTTATATAGTTCTTGTTCATAAAATCCGTATATTAACAATCTTTCAGAGATTTCACAACAATGACAGATAAAAACTAAGTGCAACAATAAATGAAAATCAAGTACAACCTCTCAGGACAACAATTACTCACTAGGCTCCCAGCCCTCATCACTCCCTGGGCTCCCAGCCCTCACCACTCACTCTCAATGGGTACCCGCGCTCACTGGGGGTGTACAGACTCCGGAGGGGCTCCTACAGCCTAAGCGCTATAATCTGCACGGACAACTCACGTGCTGCACGGACAACTCACGTACCATAATATAAATATCTGGATCCACACAGCCAACTCACGTGCCATAATATAAATATCTGGATTTGCACGGCCAACTCACGTGCTTCACGGCCAACTCATATGCTATAGTATAATATAAGAATCCGCACGGCCAACTCACATGTTGTAGTATAAAATAAGGATCTGCACGGCCAACTCACGTACTGCACGGACAACTCACGTGCTATAGTATCAATATCTCACAATCAGGCCCTCGACCTCACTCAGTCATAAATCTCTCCAGTCTCTTAGGCTCTCAATAATTATGAAATCAGCCCAAATAACAATGATATGATATATCAATAATAATAACAGAGACTGAGATAAAATGTGCAAGTAAAAACAGAGACTAAGTACATATAGCACTTAGCACGCAATTCAATAAATACTCGACCTCTGTGGGTCCCAACAGTACTATCACATAGCCTAAGCATGATTTCTAGCATGATTTACAGTTAAATTTTATCAACACATAGAGAGCATATAGCTAACAACAAATTATTCAACTTTACAGTTTCCCGGGACGGACCAAGTTACAAAATCCGAAAATTAGCTTAAAAATCTCAGAACTCGACAAAAGTTACAAAATCTGGAAGCCCATTCAACCACGAGTCTGATCATACCAATTTTACCAAAATCCGACCCCAACTCGACCCTCAAATCTTCAATTTAAACTAAGAGGGTTTTCAAATTTTTCCAACTCAATTCACCAATTAAATGATAAAAACCACCATGGATTCGTCTTATTTAACCAATAGTGAGTTAAGAATACTTACCCCGTTATTTCCTCTGAAAATCACCCAAAAATCGCCTCAATCCGAGCTCCAAATCGTCAAAAACTTTCAAAACTTAAACTCTCTGCCCAAACATTTGCTCTACGCGATCGCGAAGAACAATTTTCCATCGCCAAGATTTTACTCTATGCGATCGCGGACTTTCCCACGCGATCACGTTGCACAACATCACGGACATACGCGATCGCGGACTAGTCCACGCGATCGCGAAGCACAAAACGCGTGACTTCTACTCCGCTCCACTTACTCTACGCGTTCGCGAGTCACAAAATTCTAGAGCTACGCGATCGCATCCCGCTTCACGCGATCGCGAAGCACAAATTGCCACGGCCTCACATTAACCCTACGCGATCGCAGATATCCCCACATGATCACGTAGAACAAAAACCCTCACTGACCAAATAAGCCAACGCAATCGCAAACGCATTCACGCGATCGCGTAGAAGGAAAACATTATCAGATATCAGAAAATTCCAACAGCTATTCAAATCCAAATTTTTGATCCGTTAATCATCCAAAACTCACCCAAGCCCCTCGGAACCTCGACCAAATATACCAACAAGTCCTAAAATATCATACGGACTTAGTCGAACCCTCAAATCACCTCAAACAACGCTAAAATCATGAATTACACCCCAATTCAAGCCTAATAAACTTTGAAATTTTTAATTTCTACAAACGACTCCGGAACCTATCAAATCACGTCCAATTGACCTCAAATTTAGCACATAATTCATAAATGACATAACAGAGGTATTTTAATTTTCAGAATCGGATTCTGACCCCGATATAAAAAAGTCAACCCCCGGTAAAACTTCTAAAAAATTAAACTTTCGGCATTTCAAGCCTAATTCCTCTATGGATCTCCAAATAATATTCCGGATAAGCTCCTAAGACCAAAATCACCATACAGAGCTATTGGAATCGTCAAAATTCAAATCCGAGATCGTTTACACATAGGTCCATATACGATTCACTTTTCTAACTTAAATTTTTAATTATGAGACTAGGTATCTCATTTCACTCCGAGTTCTTTCCGGACCCGAACCAACTAATCCGATAAGTCATAAATCAATTGCAAGACATAAATTGAGCAGTAAATGGGGGAGCAGGGTTATAATATTCAAAACAACCGGCCGAATCGTTACAGGTTGAGATCAGTGATTCATTATATTCAAGAAAAATATAGTTTGGAATGTGATAAAAGATTCACAATTTTATACGAAGACAATACTGCATACACAACCCAATTAAAGGGAAGATTTATAAAAGAAGATAGAACGAAGCACATTTCACCAATATTATTCTACACATATGATCTTCAGAATAATGGTGACATCGATATACAACAAATCCGTTCAAGTGACAATTCATCAGATTTGTTCACTAAATCTTTGCCAACTTCAACTTTTGAGAAGATGGCATACAAGATTGGAATGCAGAGACTCAAATATTTGAAACAAGGTTTTCATCAGGGGGAGTGAAATACGCGTTGTACTCTTTTTTCCTTACTAAGGTTTTTCCTATGAGATTTTTCTTATAAGGTATTTAATGAGGCAGTTAGAAATGTGTATTACTAAATATGTGTACTCTTTTTTCTTCACTAGGATTTTTCCTAGTAAGGTTTTAACGAGGCACAATATCTTTTAATGAACATCTAAGGGATGTCCATTTATTACTCCGCTATAGATAATCTTCGTGAAGAAGTTTATTTACAAGCATCTGATGCAGGCAGGTTGCAAGCAACTCAAATGAAATGATTTGCGGCAACTTCTTATTAAACAGGCAGGTTGCAAGCAGCTCATGCAGACAGCGTACAAGTAGCTCAAGAAAAGCCTTGCAGTTGCTTTCTGAAAAGCCTTGCAACTGCTTTCTGAAAAGCGTCGCAGCTGCTTCCTTTCTTCTATAAATAGATGAGTTTTCAATTCATTATGTATATCTGTTTGAAATTGAATAATATATCAGTTTCTCTCTATACTTCTTTACTTTACCATCTTTATTTTATAACAAATTAGACTTTGTTGACCGCATTATCTTTTTCTTTTTCTTTGTCCTTTTTTTTTCCCTTTGCCTAATTAGATCACAAACCTAAACTTGAAAAATAATGTTAAACATAACAATATAAACCAGCTCGTCTTATTCAGCATTAATTGTTGCTTTCGCCACCTAATAAAAGATTTAGACATATAGATAAAATATGGAGAAACGCAAACAAAACAAAAAAGATCATAAAACAAGATAGATGAACAATCTATTAAATAAAATAAAAATTGCAATGCGAAATAAAAATTTAAATTATTCCGATTTCAAGTAAACATCAGCGTGCATGCCAAGTTATGGCACAATAGATTGGATTATATTTGTTTTGCCAATAACCTCCAAAAGCAAGCAACCAAATTACATTATTAGACACAAAAACAAACATCAACAATAACGATACGCTAAGTCGTTATGTCATGATAGAGACTTCTTACATTTTATTTTTTCAATGAACAGTATGAATGCGATAGTTCAATACGCCAGAGTTGGCCTAAAATAACCCAAAGTAAAAAAGAAAGAGACATTAAGATTAATTTTCTTTCATTTGTTTTTTTGGGTAAAATGATTTTGAGTCTCAACAGGGGTTGTTTGAATTGGTTGCAACTACTCCGGTCTACAAAACCTCAGTTGCATAATCAAGAATTTCACTAAAAATATTCAAGAAAGATAGATGGAGTGGGGGCGTTTGAATTGCTCGGCCTTCATGTCCCCATCTAACTTGGACATCTAAACTGCTGTAGAAAAGATTTTTCGGCATTTATACCAACGTGTAATTCATATATAATAGCACATAATACTCCCATTTTCAGTCGAAACCTACATTAAATTTAATGTTTGAATAAAATTGGTAAAGTTAGATATTGCAAAATAAATTCTACTGCACGAGAGAGTATATACTACTGCAATTTACAGGTTGATAAGGATACTTCAACTATTAGTATTATTCCCTCAGAACATTGGATATAAAATAAAAACTTATAGTTCAAAGTGGTTAGGCCAAAATAAATTTATGTAGTACAAGTTAGATAGAGGATAACCTAAGAAGGGTGGCAGTGAAGTGATGTTACATGAACATGCCTCAACTGCCCCATTGCCCCCTCTATTAAATATCAAGAACAGGAATTGAAAGAAAAGTATACTTGAAATTTGGATGTCCTCACCAACCCCCATTCCTTCCATATATAGTTATATACCACAAAACTCATACTCTATCGTTCAACCATGATTCAACACTTATGCTAATGATTGACTAATAAGTGTAGTAGTACATGATTATAAGACCAAGTCCTTAAAGGCTTGATTGTATTCACGCTCGTAATATTGTTAATACAATCAACTGTTTTCTGATAGGATAAGCTAAAAAGCATTCCACATGCAAACCAAATATAGTTTTGGGAATATTGGTGGATTCACAATTAAAATACTCAATTTATATTCTAAATTGAAAAATATTTATGACTCTATATATTTTTATCTGGTTTTGCACATATATGATTCGACCCCACAATAATAGATTAGGCCGAATTTCCAAATCCATGGATAATATGAGAAATCAATTCTAGTGCGATATATTTACGATTTCCTCTAGTTTTGGCTCATACACAAAATGTAGTAAAGAGACATTTTTACATTGTCAAATTAAAGCTTAAAGTTAATATTGAAGTTAGTTCAGTAAATTTTATAAATTACTCAACAAAATTATCGTACCGAACACAAAAAATTGTTGTATAAAATTTCATGTCTATGATAGCACATTCTGGAGTAAGGGACAGGATTCGGGAGAACAGATGCACAGACCCTTGTTACTCACACAGGACCTCCCTTAACCTTTGAAGGTAAGGATAGCAGCTTCAAAGTGTATTCACAGCATGACAGTATTTAGATTAACATTCGACTTCAAAATATTTGACTGCATTTAGACTACCATTCGACTCAAAATGTTTGGACCATAAGTCCCTGTTTTCAATGCCAATTATGATAACTGGATCGACTAAAGTCATATAATCTATCGGAACCAGCTTTGCTGGTAATGTTCCATACTGTACGCTACTATGAACAACTCCAGCTGAAGTGATAGATTATGCCAGCAGAAGTATGAGATAAGAATCATAAGATGGTATGCAAAACATCCACCACACGATTCTCTACAAAAAAAATAGGCCAAGTGCCTATCAGTATAAGGCCTGTAAGATCTCTGCTCAATCAACAAGCATTCAAAGGTTGAATCTTCTCACGTATTGCCTTGTAGCAGTGGAGACTGCATAGAGGAAGTTTTGATTTCGAGTCTCTGTATTTATACGTATTCATACAAGATGGACCAGCACATTTCTCGCGAGGTGGAGGATAGCTGAAAAACCAGATAAAACCCATATAAAAGGTAACATAAATTAGTGATCAGTAGTTAAACAAGAGAGGAAAAAATTTGAATACCGGAAAAGGTCCTCGAGCTACCAACTCTAAGCATCCAAAATTCCAGAATAAGCATTTCGTTCTAAAGAATATATCACCTGCAAGCCTTAGGCTCAAATATGCTTGGGAGTCCCATCTCATTAGGAAATGTCACAACATTACCAGAAGGACCCATGACCCATCTGATAGTACTTGATGACAGTGCAATAGCAGTTGCATTCCTCTCCTGAATGAATAAACATATGTGCAAAAGATAATTTGTGAAATATAATAAAGAGTAGAGTGCAGAAGAAAAATCAACATTGTAGCTTTTGACTCCTTATCAAGAAATTACTCTCTTTAAATAGTAACAGCTTCCTCCCTACATTCTAGAAGTGCGTGGAAATGACCGCACATGATCCAGATGTGCTCATTTAAGGATGTCATAGACACTTTAAAAGACAATGGAAGAGTATTTTAAAGCAGTAAGGAGCGGGAGTGGCAGAAGGGAAGAAGAAGATACTTCTTGCCATTACTATGGACGGCGACCAGAGAAAGGAATGAACTAAAAGGAACCATTCCCATAGATGGTCAAGAGGGAGAGGAGAGGAAAGGAAAAAAAACAAGAAAGAAGAAAAAATGAAACCAGCGGCGAACATGTATAATTGCTAAATTTTGACCCGTAATAAATCCTATGGAAAAAGGAGAGCCTTAGAGCAACGGTAAAGTTGTCTCCATATAACCTATAGGTCACGGGTTCGAGCCGTTGAAGCAGCCACTAATGCTTGCATTAGGGTAGGCTGTATGCATTACATCCCTTGGGGTGCGGCCCTTACCCGGACCCTGCATGAACGGGGATGCTTTGTGCACCGGGCTGCCCTTTTAATAAATCGTATGGAAATTGCCAAAAACTGTAAAGTAGAAGGGGCTACAACAAACTTTGAAATTCAAGATGCTCGACTTGTGCTGCATCTCACCTGTGCTAACTCCTCTTGTCGCTTCTTAAGTTTATCTTCTCGCTTTTTCCTACAAGAATCTTGACCGAGGATTTTCCTTATTGCTTCAGCCTGTAAAAATCAATACATGTAAAGCACTTATATAGCTGTACGGAAGCTATATTGACATAAGCACATAAACTAGAGGAAGAGGTATAAACCTCAGACTCTCGAGCAGCCTTTTCAGCTTGCGTCCTCCGTCTTTGTGCAGCCTCAGCTTTCTTCAACTGCTGTTCCACTTCAGATAGCTTCTCCTTTTGTTCTGCAACCAGATCAAAACGAATTTATCAGCTGATCCTCAGCTGAAGTATGTAAACCACAGATAACAGGAAAACATACTTTTAGGTGGTGGAGGTGGAAGCCCATGGGGGAATCCAATTGCACTCAAGCCTGTGCTGGAAGAAATATCCTTTCCAGTTTGAATTGCCCGTTGGCGAGTAGTGACAGCCAATTTTGTCCCACCATCCACTGAGAAATCAATGAATTCCTTTCCTTGTTGCTTCTTCTTGGGTTCTAACTCAGTATCAGAAAGCATCACTCCTTCAGAGTCAGTATCCTGAGATTCTCTAGCTGATTTGGACTTCTTCATCCCTTTACGTGCTTTGAGCGAGTTGTAATCACTAATACCTGCACCATAACCATTACTAGTTTGACTTGACACCTTTGATATCTTCCGTTGCTTTTTACTTCCAGGTTCATCAACATCCTCATAGCCAGCACTATAAATAGCAGAGTACTTGGAAGACTTGAGCTTCTCCAGGTAACGGATCTCATCATCATCTTCTTCATCATCTGATAAATGTCTATAAAGCACAGGTTTGCTTTTATGAGCTGCTTTATATTTTCCAAATTGTTTCAAAGGGACAATCTGCCCAGGTAACTGATCCTGCAAGGAATCCACATTCCTGATGCTAAAACCAGTTTTAGCAAAATCCTTCCAGGGGATACCTCGTAAGCCAATTGCCTTGCCAGTATAAGAGGGATGATGTCCACCTGTATTCTCCTACAAAACATAAAAAGCAGACCTCAAATTGGCCTATGCAGACACTAATCATCAGTACGCCAAGGAATCTAATAAAATGTCTTCTTTTTGGTCCTGGGGTGGGGTGTGGGGGTGGGGGTGAGGTGGGGTGGTATGATGGTCACATTCTTATGGACTTAGCTGGTGGCTTTAAGTTTAAACTTTTATCAAGGAAAAGAGACTGCAAGCTGATGTCCCACAAACTTGGATTTTGCAGCCATGAAAAAGAGAAAACTACTTAAAGAAGCTCAAGAATTGCTGACAGGACAAACTACGAAGCTATAGAGAACTTTCAACATGACAAGCTCATTCAAGACAAGATAGGGAAAGTTTGTAACTAAATGGTAACGTAAGTTAGGGAAAGGGGCGAGAAATTGATTTTGCTACAAGGCTTTCGTTGTTTCTTTACGATAATATCTTCCGCATCAGGTACGTTTTCTGTAAGGCTTCTATGTAAGATTGTCCTGATATGCATTAAGTTATGTTTAACACATGGAATTTGAACCCACACCCTTTAGGACCAGAACCTTAATCTGGCACCTTAGACCAAGACCGTTTAGGTTACAATCTTCTATGCAACATCTAGTAAATACCAATCGTAAGCAACACCATTTCTTTTAGTGTTAGACCAAGGTGCATCCCCAGTCAGTATGATGTGTTTCCTAAAATTTCATATAGCATGAAATGTGTGCAATGATAACAACAGGAGAATGAATATTGACCTTTGGTTGCCATGGTTGGGGAGCATCTGAAGAGGAGGAAGACTTTGTTGAAGAGGACCCAGCAACAGAAGTGTGTATTGTTCTTGTAACACCGCCAACCTTGAGTTTCACTTTCTTGACTTTATTGTCATTCCCAGCTCCATCTGATACTATTCCATGCAGTCCAGAATGGTTATTGCAAATCACAGTTCCGCTTATTTGGGGATCTTCTATATGAGATGTTGTGACGTATCCTTCACTAAATCTGTTCATATCTATCTGACCATCCTTTTGTTCAGTATCACCAGAACGGAAGTCTCCAGAGTTTCCATCTTCCACACCTTGATTCATGGCAGTCTCCGTGCCACTGAGGTTACTATATGATGTTCCTGAAATATTACCATAATCAACAATGTCATGACTGGATGCTCTGCTCAACCTATCAGATTGTGGCGTTGATGAAATTGATGAATTGTCAGGACAATCCAGAAGCATCTGGGACTCATTTTGAGGCCGGCGATACAGATTAGTCCTCTGTTTCCTAAATGCTTTGCCCAACCCAAAACTTCTGAAATTATCCATAGTAGTAACGGAGAAGGTATACCCAAAAGCTACTGTAGCTGCTACATGCAAAAGACACAGATAAATACTTAATAAGATCAATGCATTGTGAGATAGCAAGGACTTGAACCAAAAGCATATCAAGTAGTATCACTGTATTCATTCATATTTAGAAATTCCCTTTCACTTAACAACAATTAAAATCCTCCCAAAAAAAGACCTAATAGATGGCAGCAATGATAGAATGAACTATTGGAGAATGAACTATTGGAGACATCACCGCCGATTATAGATTGACGTAAAGCAAATATCTGAATCTCTCTGTCTAAAAAAAGAATCTGAATATACCAAAATGATATCAAGAAGATGCTCGCAAAGTAACACCAAATTATAAGATCAATAGATAGTAATGTAGGCCACAGGACAGAACAGACTGTGGAAAGATGTTGCTAAAATTAACAAAAATGCGTTTGAGAAAGTGAAACACTTCAATAGACTAAGAAATCAAGTATATTACACTTACAAGGCTAAAAATAACTCTTTTCCACTAAAAAACAAGAATCGCGCTAACTAAGTTAAATTAAAAAGGGAACTCAGAAGTAATCACTTAAGTAGTTACAACAGAAGAAATCTATACAAGATACTTCACAGTTTCAAGAAGCTACGAATACAACATTCTCAAACACAAAAATGTACTAAAGATTTAAAAAGAACTCCCAACGCGACAACACTTTAACCGACTTAAATTTTCATTGTCCCTTGAAAACCCATCAAACAACTAAGTAAAATAAAGCAAAGACTGAAACTTTACTGTCTGGGGTTTCACTCACTTAAACAAATGCAGCAAATTAACATCAAAAACAGAAACTTTACCTTAGGTGTAATGTACAGGCCCTTGAGATAAAACCCTCGAGAAGCCTAATAAGCTCGGAAGTGAAGAGAAGAAAGAGAGGTGCGGAGAGGGCTAGCTTTAAAGGATGGTGTTACTGTAAAGTTGAGAACCACGTGGTGACTTCCCAGTCGTCTTCTTGCTCCCCGGGCACTCTGAAAACACAACCTCGCAAAAAAATAAAAATAGTAATAATAATAATTACTGTTATTCACGCGTAATTTAACTTAAAAATTTTATTTTAACTTATGTCACTAATAAAATAGTTATCTGATTGAGATATATGAGAAATACTTAGGTGAGGGTAGCCCGGGTTGGCACGGGTCCAATATTTGAAAGTTTTTTAAGCCTATCCTCCTTTAGAAATAATTTTAGTACTATTATATTTTAATTCTTCGTCAAACACAAAATTCTAATTTTATATCTTAAATTCAATAAGCGGCAGACTTATGTTACAAAAACACTCCAATTTACAAAATCATCATAATGAAATAAACGATGCTCCAGTACAATATGAAAAGCTTTTAAAGCTACTTAATAAAACATGGTAAGAGAATTTTTTTTATATTAACTAATAATTCTTGTTTATTTATCGAATTAACAAAAGCAATTTTTAAAGCACAATTATCGAAATGCACTTAGTAAGTGGACTGAGTAATGCAATTGACAAATTAATGGATAACTGAAGTAGATGCTAGGATAGGTCTTCATAAATCAAACCAAGAATATCAACACAAAAATGGCATCATATGCTGGTTGATTAAGTGCAGTATCCTTCAAAAACTGTAAGAAAATGAGTTAGATTGTGACTTTCTCGGGAACTTCTCCTTTTACAATGTCATTTTCATTCATCAAATTTTTATACATATTTGATTTTACACTTTGCTAGGGAAATATTTGATTTTTAAATTTTTGTATAAAAATAGTTTTTACACTTTAAACTAATGTTTTTAGTGTGTTCCTCCACCATACAAAAAAAGAGAGGAAATTTAGTATTTTTTTATAACTATGAAAAAAACGTAGGAGTATGAATACTTTGAATATATATCTAGTTGTGCCATATCATAATTGTGCGTTTCTCATTCTATAACTCAATGGTGATTACAAGCTGCCCAAATGCTTCCTTGCACTTAGTTTGACTGTTCTTAGTTAACCACGACTAATTTATTTTAAATTTGTGCTTGTTATTTTGAGTTTTAGATGGTGCATTGTTGGTTAGACTAACTCAATAGACTAACAACTTTAGTTTCTTTAGAGATATTCGTTGTGTAAATATTTCATGTTAGCTATTTTATTGTCACGACCCAAAATCCATTAAAGGTCATGATGACGTCTAATACCACTGTCAGGCAAGCCATCAATAAAAGTTTAACTTAATTACTCATTTTAGTATTTTTGAAATCGTAAATTTCTTTCAATTAAATGGTAAGAGATAAAATTTACAAAGTAAATGGCAATATTTTTTTACAAACCTTAATACAGAACATCCCAAAAGTATTCCCAAAACCTGATGTCACGAGTGCATGAGCATCAACTAGGAAGTAAAATAAAATACAACATCTGTCCGGAATACAAATTAGACAGAAAAAATATAAATAACCCTGGAGGAGACTCTGCTGGCTGCGAATCGTAACCTGAAATGCAGCTCGCGCCAAGTCCCCACATCATCCGTGCCTTCATGCCCAAAGGACCACCAAACATAAAAATACATGTACAAAAATATGTAGCAAGTGTAGTATGAGTACGTAAATTCATGCGTACCCAGTAAGTATCTAACCTAATGCCGGAGGAGTAGAGACGACGGGTCGACATCGACACTCACTAGTGGTCCAATAATATCAGGTACAATAAGAAGGTGAATAAATATGAGGCAGAGTAAATAAATGAAATAAACAAGTGTAGTTATGAAATATAACTACACTTGCTCATGATTTTTGTAACATAACACCAACCAGTCCCATAACATAACACAAACTTGCTCAAGGCCTCAAATCACATCAATCAACATCGAAATCATGAATCGCACCCCAATTTGAGCTTAATGAACTTTAGAACTTCAAACTTCTACATTCGATGTCGAAATCTATCAAATCACGTCCGATTGACCTCAAATTTTGCACACAAGTCACATTCGACATTACGGACCTACTTCAACTTGAGGAATCGGAATCCAACCCCGGTATCAAAAAGTCCACTCTCGGTCAAATTTCTCAAAAACCTTCAAATTTCTAACTTTCGCCAAATGACCTACAGACCTCCAAATCCACATTCGAACGCGTTCCCAATATCAGAATCACCATACGGAGTTATTCCCAGACTCGGAATCCCAAACGGACATCAATAACATTGAAATGCACTTCAACCCCAAATCTATGAAATTCTTCCAAAACGCCAATGTTCCACAATAGGCGCTGAAACGCTCCCGGGTCATCCAAAACCCGATCCGGACATATGCCCAAGTTCAAAATCATTATACGAACCTGATGGGACATTTCAATCCCGATTCCGAGGTCGTTTACTCAAAAATCAAACCTTAGTCAATTCTTCCAACTTAAAGCTTCCGAAATGGGAGTTTTCTTTCCAAATCAACTCTGAACTTACCGAAATTCAATTCCGACCACGCGTACAAGTCATAATACCTAAAGTGAAACTACTCAAAGCTTAAAACCGTCGAACGACACGTTAGAGCTCAAAATGACCGGTCGGATCGTTACATTTATAATATTGACTTTTGTACTTTCTTTTTGTCAATTGAGAAATTATGAAATATTTTACTTTTACGTCAAAAGCTAACCTACAGTCTTAATGCCAAGTGACATATCACTTGCATTGCATATCATGCGAGATTATTATTACAGATGCGGTGTAAAAATATTAAGAGGAGAAAATTAGGAGATTAGAGGCGGATCCAGTGTGAGAGTTATGGGATCAATTGAACCCGTAACTTTTGACGCGGAATAGAAATTTATGTGTAAAAATTCATTAAAATTGCAAAAATAATAGATTTGAACCCATAGCTTTAAATATATAAGGTGTTCAATGTTAAAAATCTTAAAAATTAAACCCATAGAATTTAAATCCTGGATCCGCCTTGCAACATGCTTATTCGAAGCTACTTGCTTAATTTTAGTATACTGCTTATTTGTGACATGCCACTTGGCATAATGACCTTATGCCATGATTCAATGAGTTTTTTGTTCATTCCTGTTATTTTTAGGAAAGAACTATACTAAGATAACCCTTATTATCTTGATTGAAACGTTTTCATTTCTGATTTCTTTTAAAGAAAAATACAGATTGATTTATATTTCTTACTTATGTTCCTAACCAGATATGACCAAGAAAATTACTATAAAATGAGAAAATAGGTGCATTTCTCCTAATGGGTTGCTTCTTTGCATATTTTAAATATTCTCTTTTATTATAATTTTTATGTAACACGTATGCTATGCATAAATTAAATTCAATTATATTGTCATACCAATTTTGCATCCAAGTTAAAACACAGAAGAGTAAAAAGCCTCCTTAAAATTTTTTCCATATAGTTTGATTATAGCAATATAATATATTATTTGAAAGGCTCAACAAATCAAAAAGTTAATTCTTTTTCCATAGTCCATTAACAGAAGTTGAAAAACTCTTGACCTTTGAAGTTCAACTTTCATTATTAGAATACTGATGAATTAAATCAATAGCC